>NC_079194.1:71761602-72061602 GCF_029499605.1 Hyla sarda | reverse complement strand
TAATCGTATTAACCCACAGAATAAAGAAAACCATTTTTATCATAAAAAGTACACCTTCCAAAATTTGCTCAATTGCGGTTTTCTTTTTAATTTTCCCACATAAATAATATGTTTTGGGTTGCGCCATTCATTGTATGGTAAGATAAGTGATGTAATTACAAAATAAAATTGGTGATGCAAAAAAGAAGCCCTCATATGGGTCTATGAATGGAAATATATGACAGTTATAATTTTTAGAAGGTGAGGAGGAAAAAACAAAAATGTAAAAATAAAATTTGCCTGGTCCTTAAGGCCAAAATGGGCCTGGTCCTTAAGGGGTTAAACCAAGGATTTACACAGAAGTGTTGCTAGGTCTCCAAAAGACACGTGACTAGAGCCCATAGCCCAAGCCAGACCCCTAACCACACCTTCTTCAGCCACACATTTATCAATACCCTCAGCCATGTCCAAAAACACCCAGCCTCCTCCTCTGAAGTTCTCACTACAGTGTGGTTGCAGCAATCAAGCTACTTCCTTGAACAGTGAGTACCGGTAGTTCATTTTTCCCTTTCTTCTTTATCGGGCCTGGGCCATCTTGAAAACTTCTCCCAGCTATGAGTTGCCTCCACAGAATCTGCCAGACAAATATTTAAGGGTCATTTTTCCAACACAATTTACAGTGGGGATCAAAAGTTTGGGCACCCCAGGTAAAAATTTGTATTAATGTGCATAAAGAAGCCAAGGAAAGATGGAAAAATCTCCAAAAGGCATCAAATTACAGATTAGACATTCTTATAATATGTCAACAAAAGTTAGATTTTATTTCCATCATTTACACTTTCAAAATAACAGAAAACAAAAAAATGGCGTCTGCAAAAGTTTGGGCACCCTGCAGAGTTAATATCTTGTACTGCCCCCTTTGGCAAGTATCACAGCTTGTAAACACTTTTTGTAGCCAGCTAAGAGTCTTTCAATTCTTGTTAGAGGTATTTTTGCCCATTCTTCCTTACAAAAGTCTTCCAGTCCTTTGAGATTTCTGGGCTGTCTGTCACGCACTGCTCTTTTAAGGTCTATCCATAGATTTTCAATTATGTTGAGGTCAGGAGATTATGAAGGCCATGGCAAAACCTTTAGTTTACGCCTCTTGATGTAATCCCCCGTGGATTTTGAGGTGTGTTTAGGATCATTATCCATTTGTAGAAGCCATTCTCTCTTTAACTTCAGCTTTTTCACAAATGGCATCAAGTTAGCATCCAAAATTTGCTGAAATTTTATTGAATCCATTTTTTCCTTCTATTCATGAGATGTTCCCTGTGCCACTGGCTGCAAAACAACCCCAAAGCATGATTGATCCACCCCCATGCTTAACAGTTGGACAGAGGTTCTTTTCATTAAATTCTCTTCCCTTTCTTCTCCAAATGTACCTTTGCTCATTCTGGCCAAAAAGTTAAATTTTAACCTCATAGGTCCACAGAACTTGTTTCCAAAATGCATCAGGCTTGTCTATATGTTCATTTGCAAAGTTCAAACACAGATTTTTGTGGTGAGGACGTAGAAGAGGTTTTCTTCTGATGACTCTTCCATGAAGACCATATTTGTACAAGTATCTCTTTATAGTGGAATAGTGTACCACAACTCCAGTGTCTGCCAGATCTTTCTGGAGGGATTGTGCAGTCAAACGTGGGTTTTAAATTGTTTTTCTCACAATCCTGCGAGCTGTTCTGTCTGATATTTTTCTTGGTCTTCCAGATCTTGTATTAACTTCCACTGTTCCTGAATACTGCCATTTCTTAATTACATTCCGAACAGAGGATATTGACATCTGAAAACGTTTTGCTATCTTCTTATAGCCCTCTCCAGCTTTGTGAGCATCAACTATTTTCAGTTTCAGATTTCTAGATAACTGCTTAGAAGAAGCCATGGTGCTGATTGTTGGGGCAAGGTCAGATGAGTCGGGGCATTTAAAACCTTTGAGATTGA
Organism: Hyla sarda; assembly: GCF_029499605.1. Taxonomy (NCBI): domain Eukaryota; kingdom Metazoa; phylum Chordata; class Amphibia; order Anura; family Hylidae; genus Hyla; species Hyla sarda. The sequence goes on along the minus strand of NC_079194.1, from coordinate 72,059,643 downwards.
CATCACCTGGTCTTCCCAGATGATGATTGAGAACAATCCATGACACTGGCAGGTCTAAGCTTTACAAAGAGGGCAGTGCATGCTATAAATTCTGCAGGGTGCCCAAACTTTTGCAGACGCCATTTTTTTGTTTTCTGTTATTTTGAAAGTGTAAATGATGGAAATAAAATCTAACTTTTGTTGACATATTATAAGAAGGTCTAATGTGTAATTTGATGCCTTTTGGAATTTTTCCATCTTTCCTTGGCTTCTTTATGCACATTAATACAAATTTTTACCTGGGGTGCCCAAACTTTTGATCCCCACTGTATTCAAGTGCATTGCCTCCACACATTAATAGTACCCACTCTTTGTCCCTACATAGTAGATACACCCCTCTGTGACCCCCATATAGTATAACATCCCCTCTGAGTGACCATATAACAGGTACATCCCTCTATGCCACTATATGGTAGATGAGCACACTCTGTTACCCTATATAGTACATAGGCCCGTACACTTTGCCCTCATATAGTAGATAGGTCCTTACACTGTTCCTCTATATAGTAGCTAACCCCCCACCCATTGCCCTCATACAATGCAGCCTCTCCCACCCCCACCCTTCTTGGCCCTTTGCAGTGAAGCTCCGCCATTCCCCTATATATAGTGCAGATTCTCATGTGAAAAAAAAATACCCGATATATATCGCACCCCTGAAGGTCCTCTCTCTACTTCCAGTGCTTCGGTCCCCTGCAGTTCCATTTCTCTATGAGCTTCCGTAGCAGGAGTGTGCCTCGCACCTCCTTCCTTGTGCGCTCCTCTGGTTTCTGGACATGGCAGACCTGAGTCTATGGCTGTCAGACCAGGGGCTTCAGCCACATTAACCCCCAAACCCTTAGCAATGCCCCCCGGCATATGTACCAAAGATTATGCAGCTGCTATGGGGCCATTGGGGAGAGGGAGCCCTGTCCTGGTTGGTCCTATTTCTTTTTCTATCGGTTAGAACCTCTGCAGAGTTCCCCTGTCCAGAAAACTGCATTGTCAGCTAATAGGTGGAGAGGGGAATTATCCAATGGGTCATTCAAAAAAGCAAAGGGAAATAAACACCATACTGTTCTTTCATGGGGACATTATACATGCCATAACAGATGCCATTATAGAAGGCCCAATTTATTATTTGCTATAGGACCCTATTTCCTCAATGTACACCTGTGCACCACTGCATTAGGACATGTTCACAGATTTTTGCAACGTGGATTTGCAAGATAATCCTTGGAAGGCTGACCCTCAGATTTCTGCCACCGTTTTGCGGTTTAATTTGCTGTGGACCCGCACATAAATTACGTCTATTAAATGTCGGCTAATCTGTATATGACAGCCTGCCATGGTGTCCATGTGGATTCCATGGTGAGAAGTGTAATGTCACCAAACTTTTTTTACACACCTTTCTCCTGCATTTCAGTGCAGTGTACGCTTCAGAATCCACATGAACATTATTATTTACATTACCCTTAAGCATCTGGGGGATGTCTTCTGTAGCTAGAGCTTTTTGCAGTATGTGGAATCTGTGAAATTTTAGGGGGCTTCTGTATGGCATGGGGGGTATTGGTGGTGTAGTTAGCGTTCTAAAGTTGTCAGATGTGGTGGGCACCTTGGGGGGGCATCTATAAAGCTGTAGACTTTATATTAGTATGCATTCAAGAGGGTATTTGGGGCTTATGCTTTGATAAAAATTTTATATTTTTAAATTTTGGAAAAACCTTTAAGGCAGGGGCACTAAGAAAATGTTTGAATTGAGCCCATCTATATATGTTACAACACCCTTGGATTGGAGTGTGTTCACATGCGCCGGTCCACACTAATCACCAGATTCCACATCTGTGTATTTAACAATGATCTCTGCTCCCTGTCCTCCTGTCCTCTTGTTCATGTCTCACATTGATCATGGTGATCGCTGTGTCTGTTTTACACCATGTTTGCAGCCTGCTTTGCATGCTAAGTGTTAGTGTCCCACAGGACTCCTGTTCTTTTCCAAAACAGCCAGAGGGGCAGAAAAGGACTAATCTGTGGGGAGCTTGGGGACGTGTCAACAGCAGTCTTGTGTATGAGTTGGTGTGAGGTTTGTGTACCTGGTACAGAATGTCCCAGCAGCACGACTGTCAGCTGTACGTCCAGGTGACCTGGAGAAACAAGCAAAATGTCACTAGATCTTCCCCTTCCTGAGTCCACAAGGGCCATCGAGGAAAAGCCCCCAAAAGAGCTAAGTCAGGTAAGCAGCAGAAGAGATACGTACATGGACAGGTAACATACTGTACTAGAATGTAGCAGAGCTGATTCTGTTATTGAACTCTCTGGTATCTGATATATTGACATGTTGGGCAAATGACAAAATCAGCTCTGCAGTATGGAGAAATTTAGATGTAATTTTGGTTGATATTAAGCAGGTCTTTAATAACATGTTGCTATGCAGGTGTTGTAGAACTATACATTTTAGCATATCCTTTCTTATTAAAAACCTAGGTAAATATCTGAGACCTGGACATATTAATAGCGCTACCCAGACTGTCCCCCTACATCCTCAATGTATATTATACAATATTATATTATATACATTATTATTAACATTGCTGTATTTTTGTTCCTCTCAATTGTCTTTCCTTTGAAAAAACTGTCCTTCCATTTTTTGGGGACATTTGGAGACATTAACTATCCATATTTTCTATCATGATACATAAGAATTGTGTAAATGTAAATACCTGATAGGGGGCTCTAACCAGGTGGAAGTAAAACAATGGATATCAATTGGCTTATCCTTTGGTTATCCTAAGATGCTTAGAATAGGGTATAACTAGCTGAATGGTGGAAGACCACTTATAGGCAAAACAGGCAGCCGCCTAGAGCGCCCTCTTAACTACTTTTAGTAGGGGTCCGCTTTTCCAGGTCTGCCATCCGGTGAAGGTTCGAGCTAACCGCTAAGCTTTGGTTCACACCTAGCGGCTGCAGTGCCATGCCAGAAATAGGCGCTGCCTGTTGGTGAACATAATTAGAGCTTAATATATATATATATATATATATATATATATATATATATATATATATATCTCAATGTCTGTATGTGTGTGTGTATGCACTGTATGTATGTATGTGTGTATGTTCCAGCATCACTTCCAAACGGCTAAAGATATTAACATGAAACTTGGCACACATGTTACTTATATGTCAACAACAAACATAGGAAAGTTGATTTAACCCTTACTCAGCCCCATTTGCCAGGGGCGGGGTTTTTGTTTAAAGTCCCAAACAAGTCTATGGGAAATATATGTTACTGCATAACTTCCAAACGGCTGGAGATATTTCGATAATACTTGGTCACATGTTACTTATATGTCCACTTAAAATATAGGATAGTTAATTTAATCCTTAACTACCCCCATTTGTGAGGGTCAGGGTTTTTGTTTAAAGTCCCATGCAAATCAATGGGAAATGTATGTTCCCACATAACTTCCGTACAGCTGGACATATTTCAATACCTGGTACACATATTACGGGTCGAGATAGGAGGTCGGGATGGGAGTTTGAGATAGGAGGTCGAGATAGGAGAACAGGATATGAGGACGGAATAGGAGGATGGGATAGGAGGTCGGGATAGGAGGTCGGGATAGGAGGTCAAGATATGAGGACGGGATAGGAGGTTGGGATAGGAGGTTGGGATAGGAGGTCGAGATAGGAGGTTGACATAGGAGGTAGAGATAGGAGGACAGGATAGGAGGCCAAGATAGGAGGTTGACATAGGAGGTCGAGATTTGAGGAAGGGGTAGGAGGTCGGGATAGGAGGTTGATATAGGAGGACGGGATATGAGGACGGCATAGGAGAAAGGGATAGGAGGTCGGGATAGGAGGATGGGATAGGAGGTCGGGATAGGAGGTCAGGATAGGAGGTCGGGAGAGGAGGTCGGGAGAGGAGGTCGTGATAGGAGGTCATGATAGGAGGTCGGGATAGGAGGTCGGGATAGGAGGACGGGATAGAAGGACGGGATAGAAGGACGGGATAGGAGGTCGGGATATGGCAACAATATATGAGGACAGGATATGAAGTCAAAAGCTTCCTCCTTTGTTTATTTTCCTCCCCAACAAGGATTAGGAAGGAAAAAACGGGCAACGCCAGGTACTCAGCTAGTACAGTAACCACCCGACATGCGAAAGCCCTGACATATGATCAAATCAACATACGATGGCCTCTCAGAGGCCATCGCATGTAGATGTCAGCATCGACATACGATGCTTCTATATGTCGGGGCCATCGCATTAACTGCTATCTGACAGCGCAGACTGCTTAAGCTGCTGTCGAATAGCAGTTTAAGCATCCCGGACAGGTTCACTTACCTATACCCGCTGCTCCGGGTCCACTTCGCGATCCTCTGGCGTCTTCTGCATCTTCTCCGGGGTCCAGGCCTCGCTTTCCGGCGTCGTCATTACGTCGCTGCGCACGCCGTCCCGGCACACCAACGTAGTAACGTCACCAGATAGTGAGGCCCGGACACCAGAGAAGATGCGGAAGAAGCCGGAGGATCCCGAAGAAGACGCTGGAGCAGCGGGACAGCATCGGGAGCCCCTGGGACAGCATCGGGAGCGGTGAGGACACGGTCCGGAGCGGCGGGGACAGGTGAGTATTAAATGCACTTTTTATATTGCACGAATCCCTCAACATACGATGGATTCGACAAACGATGAGTCGTTTGGAACGAATTACCATCGTATGTTGAGGGTCCACTGTATATATATGAAACTCTATGTGTGTATGTTCCAGCATCATGTCCAAATGTGTTAAGATATTTACATGAAATTTGGCACACATGTTACTTATATGTCAACAACAAACATAGGATAGGTAATTTAACCCTATTCACCCCCATTTGCCAGGGGCGGGGTTTTTGTTTAAAGTCCCATACAAGTCTATGGGAAATATATGTTACTGCATAACTTCCAAACGGCTAGAGATATTTCGATAATACTTGGTCACATGTTACTTATATGTCCACTTAAAATAAAGGATAGTTAATTTAACCCTTAACTATCCTCATTTATGAGGGTCGGGGTTTTCGTTTAAAGTCACATGCAAATCAATGGGAAATGTATGTTCCCACATAACTTCCGTACGGATGGAGATATTTCAATACCCGGTACACATATTACGGGTCGGGATATGAGAAAGGGATAGGAGGTCGGGATAGGAGGTCGAGATAGGAGGACGGGATATGAGGATGGAGTAGGAGGTCGGGATAGGAGGTCAGGATGGGAGGTCAAGATAGAAGGTCGAGATAGGAGGTCGAGATATGAGGACAGGATAGGAGGACGGGATAGGAGGTTGGGATAGGAGGTCGGGGTTGGGAGGTCGGGATAGGAGGTCGCGATAGGAGGTTGGTATAGGAGGACGGGATAGGAGGACGGGATAGGAGGATGCGATATGAGGACGGGATAGGAGGTCGAGATAGGAGGTCGAGATAGGAGGATGGGAAAGAAGGACGGGATAGGAGGACGGGATAGGAGGATGGGATAGGAGGGCGGGATAGGAGGTCGGGATAGAAGGTCGGGATAGGAGGGCGGCATAGGAGGTCACGATAGGAGGTCGCGATAGGAGGGATAGGAGGACGGGATAAGAGGGCGGCATAGGAGGTCGGGATAGAAGGTCGGGATAGGAGGGCGGGATAGGTGGTCAGGATAGGAGGTCGAGATAGAAGGTCAAGATAGGAGGATGGGATATGAGGACGGGATAGGAAGTTGGGATAGGAGGTCAAGATAGGAGGTGGTCAGGATAGGAGGACGGGATAGGAGGTGGGGATAGGAGGTTGGGATAGGAGGTCGGGATAGGAGGTCGGGATATTAGGTCGGGAAATGAGGACGAGTTATGGGGTTGGGATATGACAACAATATAGTAGGACGGGATATGAAGTCAAAAGCTTCCTCTGTTGATTTTCCTCCACAACAAGGATTAGGAAGGGAAAACCGGGCAACGCCGGGCACTCAGCTAGTATATCTATATATATAAAACTCAATGTGTGTGTATGTGTGTATGTTCCAGCATCACGTCCAAATGGCCAAAGATATTAACATGAAACTTGGCACACATGTTACTTATATGTCACCAACAAACATAGGATAGGTGATTTAACCCTTTCTCACCCCCATTTGCCAGGGGCGGGGTTTTTGTTTAAAGTCCCATACAAATCAATGGGAATTATATGTTACTGCATAACTTCCAAACGGCTGGAGATATTTCGATAATACTTGGTCGCATGTTACTTATATGTCCACTTAAAATATAGGATGGTTAATTTCACCCTTAACTACCCCCATTTGTGAGGGTCGGCGTTTTTGTTTAAAGTCCCATGCAAATCAATGGGAAAGTATGTCTTTAATAACATGTTGCTATGCAGGTGTTGTAGAACTATACATTTTAGCATATCCTTTCTTATTAAAAACCTTGGTAAATATCTGAGACCTGGACATATTAATAGCGCTACCCAGACTGTCCCCCTACATCCTCAATGTATATTATACAATATTATATTATATACATTATTATTAACATTGCTGTATTTTTGTTCCTCTCAATTGTCTTTCCTTTGAAAAAACTGTCCTTCCATTTTTTGGGGAGATTTGGAGACATTAACTATCCATATTTTCTATCATGATACATAAGAATTGTGTAAATGTAAATACCTGATAGGGGGCTCTAACCAGGTGGAAGTAAAACAATGGATATCAATTGGCTTATCCTTTGGTTATCCTAAGATGCTTAGAATAGGGTATAACTAGCTGAATGGTGGAAGACCACTTATAGGCAAAACAGGCAGCCGCCTAGAGCACCCTCTTAACTACTTTTAGTAGGGGTCCGCTTTTCCAGGTCTGCCATCCGGTGAAGGTTCGAGCTAACCGCTAAGCTTTGGTTCACACCTAGCGGCTGCAGTGCCATGCCAGAAATAGGCGCTGCCTGTTGGTGAACATAATTAGAGCTTAATATATATATATATATATATATATATATATATATATATATATATATATATATATCTCAATGTCTGTATGTGTGTGTGTATGCACTGTATGTATGTATGTGTGTATGTTCCAGCATCACTTCCAAACGGCTAAAGATATTAACATGAAACTTGGCACACATGTTACTTATATGTCAACAACAAACATAGGAAAGTTGATTTAACCCTTACTCAGCCCCATTTGCCAGGGGCGGGGTTTTTGTTTAAAGTCCCATACAAGTCTATGGGAAATATATGTTACTGCATAACTTCCAAACGGCTGGAGATATTTCGATAATACTTGGTCACATGTTACTTATATGTCCACTTAAAATATAGGATAGTTAATTTAATCCTTAACTACCCCCATTTGTGAGGGTCAGGGTTTTTGTTTAAAGTCCCATGCAAATCAATGGGAAATGTATGTTCCCACATAACTTCCGTACAGCTGGACATATTTCAATACCTGGTACACATATTACGGGTCGAGATAGGAGGTCGGGATGGGAGTTTGAGATAGGAGGTCGAGATAGGAGAACAGGATATGAGGACGGAATAGGAGGATGGGATAGGAGGTCGGGATAGGAGGTCGGGATAGGAGGTCGAGATATGAGGACGGGATAGGAGGTTGGGATAGGAGGTTGGGATAGGAGGTCGAGATAGGAGGTTGAGATAGGAGGTAGAGATAGGAGGACAGGATAGGAGGCCAAGATAGGAGGTTGACATAGGAGGTCGAGATTTGAGGAAGGGGTAGGAGGTCGGGATAGGAGGTTGATATAGGAGGACGGGATATGAGGACAGCATAGGAGAAAGGGATAGGAGGTTGGGATAGGAGGATGGGATAGGAGGTCGGGATAGGAGGTCAGGATAGGAGGTCGGGAGAGGAGGTCGGGAGAGGAGGTCGTGATAGGAGGTCATGATAGGAGGTCGGGATAGGAGGTCGGGATAGGAGGACGGGATAGAAGGACGGGATAGGAGGTCGGGATAGGAGGTCGGGATATGGCAACAATATATGAGGACAGGATATGAAGTCAAAAGCTTCCTCCTTTGTTTATTTTCCTCCCCAACAAGGATTAGGAAGGAAAAACTGGGCAACGCCAGGTACTCAGCTAGTACAGTAACCACCCGACATGCGAAGGCCCCGACATATGATCAAATCGACATACTATGGCCTCTCAGAGGCCATCGCATGTAGATGTCAGCATCGACATACGATGCTTCTATATGTCGGGGCCATCGCATTAACTGCTATCTGACAGCGCAGACTGCTTAAGCTGCTGTCGAATAGCAGTTTAAGCATCCCGGACAGGTTCACTTACCTATACCCGCTGCTCCGGGTCCACTTCGCGATCCTCCGGCGTCTTCTGCATCTTCTCCGGGGTCCAGGCCTCGCTTTCCGGCGTCGTTATTACGTCGCTGCGCACGCCGTCCCGGCACACCAACGTAGTAACGTCACCAGATAGTGAGGCCCGGACACCAGAGAAGATGCGAAAGAAGCCGGAGGATCCCGAAGAAGACGCTGGAGCAGCGGGACAGCATCGGGAGCCCCTGGGACAGCATCGGGAGCGGTGAGGACACGGTCCGGAGCAGCGGGGACAGGTGAGTATTAAATGCACTTTTTATATTGCACGAATCCCTCAACATACGATGGATTCGACAAACGATGAGTCGTTTGGAACGAATTACCATCGTATGTTGAGGGTCCACTGTATATATATATAAAACTCAATGTGTGTATGTGTGTATGTTCCAGCATCATGTCCAAATGTGTTAAGATATTTACATGAAATTTGGCACACATGTTACTTATATGTCAACAACAAACATAGGATAGGTAATTTAACCCTACTCACCCCCATTTGCCAGGGGCGGGGTTTTTGTTTAAAGTCCCATACAAGTCTATGGGAAATATATGTTACTGCATAACTTCCAAACGGCTAGAGATATTTCGATAATACTTGGTCACATGTTACTTATATGTCCACTTAAAATAAAGGATAGTTAATTTAACCCTTAACTATCCTCATTTATGAGGGTCGGGGTTTTCGTTTAAAGTCACATGCAAATCAATGGGAAATGTATGTTCCCACATAACTTCCGTACGGATGGAGATATTTCAATACCTGGTACACATATTACGGGTCGGGATATGAGAAAGGGATAGGAGGTCGGGATAGGAGGTCGAGATAGGAGGACGGGATATGAGGATGGAGTAGGAGGTCGGGATAGGAGGTCAGGATGGGAGGTCAAGATAGAAGGTCGAGATAGGAGGTCGAGATATGAGGACAGGATAGGAGGACGGGATAGGAGGTTGGGATAGGAGGTCGGGGTTGGGAGGTCGGGATAGGAGGTCGCGATAGGAGGTTGGTATAGGAGGACGGGATAGGAGGATGGGATAGGAGGACGGGATAGGAGGATGCGATATGAGGACGGGATAGGAGGTCGAGATAGGAGGTCGAGATAGGAGGATGGGAAAGGAGGATGGGATAGGAGGACGGGATAGGAGGATGGGATAGGAGGGCGGGATAGGAGGTCGGGATAGAAGGTCGGGATAGGAGGGCGACATAGGAGGTCACGATAGGAGGTCGGGATAGGAGGACGGGATAAGAGGGCGGGATAGGAGGTCGGGATAGAAGGTCGGGATAGGAGGGCGGGATAGGTGGTCGGGATAGGAGGTCGAGATAGAAGGTCAAGATAGGAGGATGGGATATGAGGACGGGATAGGAAGTTGGGATAGGAGGTCAAGATAGGAGGTGGTAAGGATAGGAGGATGGGATAGGAGGTGGGGATAGGAGGTTGGGATAGGAGGTTGGGATAGGAGGTCGGGATAGGAGGTCGGGATATTAGGTTGGGAAATGAGGACGAGTTATGGGGTTGGGATATGACAACAATATAGGAGGACGGGATATGAAGTCAAAAGCTTCCTCTGTTGATTTTCCTCCACAACAAGGATTAGGAAGGGAAAACCGGGCAACGCCGGGCACTCAGCTAGTATATCTATATATATAAAACTCAATGTGTGTGTATGTGTGTATGTTCCAGCATCACGTCCAAACGGCCAAAGATATTAACATGAAACTTGGCACACATGTTACTTATATGTCACCAACAAACATAGGATAGGTGATTTAACCCTTTCTCACCCCCATTTGCCAGGGGCGGGGTTTTTATTTAAAGTCCCATACAAATCAATGGGAATTATATGTTACTGCATAACTTCCAAACGGCTGGAGATATTTCGATAATACTTGGTCGCATGTTACTTATATGTCCACTTAAAAAATAGGATGGTTAATTTCACCCTTAACTACCCCCATTTGTGAGGGTCGGCGTTTTTGTTTAAAGTCCCATGCAAATCAATGGGAAAGTATGTTCCCACATAACTTCCGTACGGATGGAGATATTTCAATACCTGGTACACATATTACGGGTCGGGATATGAGAAAGGGATAGGAGGTCGGGATAGGAGGTCGAGATAGGAGGATGGGATATGAGGATGGAGTAGGAGGTCGGGATAGGAGGTCAGGATGGGAGGTCGAGATAGAAGGTCGAGATAGGAGGTCGAGATATGAGGACAGGATAGGAGGACGGGATAGGAGGTTGGGATAGAAGGTCGGGGTTGGGAGGTCGGGATAGTAGGTCGCGATAGGAGGTTGGTATAGGAGGACGGGATAGGAGGACAGGATAGGAGGACGGGATAGGAGGATGCGATATGAGGACGGGATAGGAGGTCGAGATAGGAGGATGGGAAAGGAGGACGGGATAGGAGGACGGGATAGGAGGATGGGATAGGAGGGCGGGATAGGAGGTCGGGATAGAAGGTCGTGATAGGAGGGCGACATAGGAGGTCACGATAGGAGGTCGCGATAGGAGGGATAGGAGGACGGGATAAGAGGGCAGCATAGGAGGTCGGGATAGAAGGTCGGGATAGGAGGGCGGGATAGGTGGTCAGGATAGGAGGTCGAGATAGAAGGTCAAGATAGGAGGATGGGATATGAGGACGGGATAGGAAGTTGGGATAGGAGGTCAAGATAGGAGGTGGTCAGGATAGGAGAACGGGATAGGAGGTGGGGATAGGAGGTTGGGATAGGAGGTGGGGATAGGAGGTCGGGATATTAGGTCGGGAAATGAGGACGAGTTATGGGGTTGGGATATGACAACAATATAGGAGGACGGCATATGAAGTCAAAAGCTTCCTCTGTTGATTTTCCTCCACAACAAGGATTAGGAAGGGAAAACCGGGCAACGCCGGGCACTCAGCTAGTATATCTATATATATAAAACTCAATGTGTGTGTATGTGTGTATGTTCCAGCATCACGTCCAAACGGCCAAAGATATTAACATGAAACTTGGCACACATGTTACTTATATGTCACCAACAAACATAGGATAGGTGATTTAACCCTTTCTCACCCCCATTTGCCAGGGGCGGGGTTTTTGTTTAAAGTCCCATACAAATCAATGGGAATTATATGTTACTGCATAACTTCCAAACGGCTGGAGATATTTCGATAATACTTGGTCGCATGTTACTTATATGTCCACTTAAAATATAGGATGGTTAATTTCACCCTTAACTACCCCCATTTGTGAGGGTCGGCGTTTTTGTTTAAAGTCCCATGCAAATCAATGGGAAAGTATGTTCCCACATAACTTCCGTACGACTGGAGATATTTTAATGCCTGGTACACATATTACGGGTGGGGATAAGAGTTCGGGATACGAGGTCGGGATAGGAGGTTCGGATAGGAGGTTGGGATAAGAGGACGGGATAGGAGGTCAAGATAGGAGGTCAAGATAGGAGGACGGGATAGGAGGTCGGGATATGAGGTCAGAATATGAGGACGGGATATGGGGTTGGGATATGACAACAATATATGAGGACTGGATATGAAGTCAAAAGCTTCTTCTGTTGATTTTCCTCCACAACAAGGATTAGGAAGGAAAAACCGGGCAACGCCGGGTACTCAGCTAGTATCTATATATGAAAACTCAATGTGTATGTGTGTATGTTCCAGCATCACGTCCAAACGGCCAAAGATATTAACATGAAACTTGGCACACATGTTACTTGTATGTCAACAACAAACATAGGATAGGTAATTTAACCCTTACCCACCCCCATTTGCCAGGGTCGGGGTTTTTGTTTAAAGTCCCATACAAGTCTATGGGAAATATATGTTCCTGCATAACTTCCAAACGGCTGGAGATATTTCGATAATACTTGGTCGCATGTTACTTATATGTCCACTTAAAATATAGGATGGTTAATTTCACCCTTAACTACCCCCATTTGTGAGGGTCGGCGTTTTTGTTTAAAGTCCCATGCAAATCAATGGGAAAGTATGTTCCCACATAACTTCCGTACGACTGGAGATATTTTAATGCCTGGTACACATATTACGGGTGGGGATAAGAGGTCGGGATACGAGGTCGGGATAGGAGGTTCGGATAGGAGGTTGGGATAAGAGGTCGGGATAGGAGGTCGGGATAGATCGAGATAGGAGGACTGGATAGGAGGTCGGGATAGGAGGTCGGAATAGTAGGTCGGGATAGGAGGTCGGGACAGGAGGTCGAGATAGGAGGTCAAGATAGGAGGAGGACAGCCTAGGAGGTCAGGATAGGAGATCGGGATAGGAGGTCAAACTAGGAGGTAGGGATAGGAGGTCGGGATAGGAGGTCAGGATAGGAGGTTGGGATAGGAGGTTGGGATAGGAGGTCGAGATAGGAGGTCGAGATAGGAGGAAGGCATAGGAGGTCTGGATAGGAGGTCGAACTAGGAGGTCGGGATAGGAGGACGGCAAAGGTGGATGGGATGGGATAGGAGGTCGGGATAGGAGGTCGGGATAAGAGGTCTAGATAGGAGGTCAGGATAGGAGATCAGGATAGGAGGTCGATATAGGAGGTTGAGATAGGAGGACGGGATAGGAGGTCGGGATAGGAGGTCGGGATAGGAGGTCGGGATAGGAGGTCGAGATAGGAGGACGGGAAAGGTGGACGGGATAGGAGGTCGGGATAGGAGGTTGAGATATGAGGACGGGATATGAGGACAGGATAGGAGGTCGGGATAGGGGGTCAGGAGAGGAGGACGAGATAGGAGGACGGGATAGGAGGACAGGATAGGAGGACAGGATAGGAGGTCGGATAGGAGGTCAGGATATGAGGACGGGATATGTGGTTGGGATAAGACAACAATATATGAGGACGGGATATGAAGTAAAAAGCTTCCTCCTTTGTTTATTTTCCTCCCCAACAAGGATTAGGAAGGAAAATCCAGGTAACGCCGGGTACTCAGCTAGTAAGTCATAATTGTTCTCCAACTGCCACACACTGTGCACCTGGTATAATACTGCCACATACTGTGCCCCTGAATATATAACTGCCACACACTGTGCACCTGGTATAATACTGCCACATACTGTGCCCCTGAATATATAACTGCCACATACTGTGCCCCTGGTATAATACTGCCACATACTGTGCCCCTGAATATATAACTGCCACATACTGTGCCCCTGGTATTATACTGTCGCACACTGTGCACCTGAATATAATATTGCCACATGCTGTATACCTGAAGAGAATGCTGTCAAACACTATGCCCCTCATTTAATACTGCCACACATCGTGCCCCTGAGTATAATACTGCCCCACACCGTGCCCCTGAGTATAATACTGCCCCACACCGTGCCCCTGAGTATAATACTGCCACACACCATGCCCCTGACTATAATGCTGCCTTACACTGTGCCCCTAAAAATAAAATACCACATGCTGGGCCCCCAAATATTATATTGCCACTGTGCCCTGAAGTGAATTATACCTCTGTATCCCTTAATACAATGAATGAGGTGATCCCCCTATATGAACTCTCCAGCTGTTGCAAAACTAAAATTGCCATCATGCAGACAGAAGAGCATTATAACCCTGCCAGACATTATGACCCCTGAAATAATACTGCCAGAAACCGTGACTTCTGTTTTTCCGAATTCCACCCCTGTACTCCCCCCAGACCCAGTTTCCCTTCCTCCAGCAGACCCCTAAGGACTTCCACACTTCCACACTGTGGACATTTAGTCGGTGAAATGTCCGCTTCCTGCAGGCGCGAACAAGACCCCTGCATAATTCTTCTATAAACTTTTCTGCCCCCCCCCCTCGCAGACCCCTCTGTCCACTTCTGCCCTAATACCTCCCCCCCCCCCCAGGACCCCTGCATCATTCTTCTTTACACCCTGTTCCAAATGATTATGCAAATTCTATTTAGGAGTCACAAAGATTAAATATTTTGTTTTTCAGTTTAACTCATGGATGGCATTGTGTCTCAGGGCTCTTTTGATCACTGAAAACAATCTCGGACACGTGTGATAATTAGATTGTTAGGTGAGCCAATTTAAGGAAAAACTACTAAAGGTGGGTGTTCCACATTATTAAGCAGACACTAATTTCTAGCAATATGAGGAAGAAAAAGGATCTCTCTGCTGCTGAAAAGAGTGAAATAGATCAATGCCTTGGACGGGGTATAAAAACATTAGATATTTCATGAAAACTTAAGCATGATCATAGATTTATTAAAAGATCTGTGGCTGATTCAGAGCACAGACAGGTTAGTGCAGATAAAGGCACATTGAGGAAGATTTTAGCCAGATCCATGCATCAGATCAAGAGAGCAGCTGCTAAAATACCATTACATAGCCGCAAACAGATATTTGAAGCTGCTGGTGCCTCTGGAGTCCCACAGACATAGTAATATAGTTCATAAGGTTAAAAAAAGACCAGAGTCAATCAAGTTCAACCTATAACAGAGTCAATCAAGTCCCTACCGAGTTGAGTTGATCCAGAGGAAGGCAAAAAACTATCATACTAGAGGTAAAAATGCCTTCCCGATTCCAAATATGGCAGTCAAAATAAATCCCTGGATAAATGTTCTGTCCCTATAATTCTAGTATATATAACCAGCAATGTTATTATTCTCCAAAAATGCATACAGGCACCTTTTGAACTCCAGCAAAGAAGAAAAAAAGGGAGCACTCACCACTTCGGATGCTGTAGACAGGTACTTCTTTATTTTCTTTTAGTGCATATAGACAAAGCTTTAACGGCAGGGAAGGTGGACCAGGTCTTACGCGGGGGTTTTCAGGTGATCACATGGGGCGACGGTCCGTTTCACGTTTTTGTGCTTCCTCAGGCCCCTGGCGTTGGGCCAGGGACCCGAGGAAGCGCAAAAGCGTAATAAGGACCATCGCCCCGTGTGATCACCTGAAACCCCCCGCATAAGACCTGGTCCACCTTCCCTGCCGTTAAATCTTTTTCTATATGCACTAAAAGAAAATAAAGAAGTACCTGTCTACAGCATCCGAAGTAGTGAGTGCTCCGTTTATTTCTTCTTTGCTGGACTTGTATTTGCTGTTTGCTACAGACGTAAAGCACCACCTGAATAGACAGCTATAATTATAGTGCATGACAAGCTTATGGTTTAAAATGCACCTATGTAATTTGCAAAGGTACTAGTGCCAGGAAGTTTGTTACTTGGAGAGTGGACACCTTTTGAACTCTTTTACAGAGTTCACCATGGCCACCTCCTCAGGCAGAGAAGTCCACAGTCTCACTGCTCTTACAGTGAAGAACCCCCATCTGTGCTGGTGTAGAAACCTTCTTTCCTCTAAACGTAGAGGATGCCCCCTTGTTAAAAATACAGTCCTGGGTATAAATAGATCATGGGAGAGATCTCTGTACAGTCCCCTGATATATTTATACATAGTTATTAGGTCTCCCCTAAGCATTTTTTTTTCCTAAACTAAATAGCCATAATTCTGCTAATCTTTCTGGGTACTGTATTCCTCCCATTCCCCGTATTACTCTGGTTGCCCATCTTTGAACCCTCTCCAGCTCCACTATATCTTTCTTGTACACTGGTGCCCTGTACTGTACACAGTATTCCATGTGTGGTCTGACTAGTGATTTGTACAGTGGTAGAATTATTTCCTTGTCGTGGGCATCTATGCCCCTATTGATGCACCCCATGATTTTATTTGCCTTGGTAGCAGCTGCCCGACACTGGTCACTACAGCTAAATTTACTGTTAACTAAGACTCCCAAGTCCTTTTCCACATCAGTCGTCCCAAGTGTTCTCCCATTTAATACATAATCCCAGCCCAGATTTTTCTTCCCCATGTGCATTACCTTACATTTATCAGTGTTTAACCTCATTTGCCACTTCTCAGCCCAAACCTCCAACCTATCCAGATCCATTTGTAACAATGCACTGTCCTCTATTGTGATTACCGCTTTAAAGAGATTAGTATAATCTGCAAAAATTGCTACTTTACTATTCAGCCCCTCTACAAGGCCATTAATGAATATATTAAATAGAACAGAACCAAAGACGGACTGTGGTACCCCACTAGTAACAGTCACCCAATCAGAATAAGTACCATTAATAACCACCCTCTGTTTCCTATCACTGAGCCAGTTACCTAACCACTTACACACATTCTCCCCCAGCCCAATCCTTCTCATTTTATGAATTCGGGTAGAAAAACAGACATGGTGCACATCTACAATCTTGTATAATGATCTGATTGCTTCTCAGCATAATATCAAAAACTAACAGGTTGTTAGTATACATTTTTGATCAAAAAGTACAAGCCCACTCGCCACGTCAAGGCCACCTATCCAGAGTGGGTCCCTAACGTCCCTAGCATAAAATGGCGCAGCACCAGGCGGCGACCACCACCGCCGCGCCGCCAATGCCCACAGGGGGGGAACGACCCACTGGCAGAGCGGCCCCAATGCCACTCAAACCAGTCTATGGGCCGCACACCCCCCCCCCCCCCCCCCCCCGCAGACACGGCGCCACGGCAGCAACGGACACCGCACAGCACCACACCAGTGTGAACAGGGATGTAATAGCTCACTTATCATACTCTCCCAGTCAGACTGGGAGGCTACTAGGAAAGAAATGGCCCATGTGCAGCTAACTACTGCTTATATAGGGTTGGGCTGAGGGGGTGGGGAAGAGTGCAGCACATGTTAAAACAAAGAAAAAGGAGGGGATAGAAATCACAGTGTGAATTCGGGTAGAAAAACAGACATGGTTCACATCTACAATCTTGTATAATGATCTGATTGCTTCTCAGCACAATATCAAAAACGAACAAGTTGTTAGTATACATTTTTGATCAAAAAGTACAAGCCCACTCGCCACGTCAAGGCCACCTATCCAGAGTGGGTCCCTAACGTCCCTAGCATAAAATGGCGCAGCACCAGGCGGCGACCACCACCGCCGTGCCGCCAATGCCCACAGGGGGGGAACGACCCACCGGCAGAGCGGCCCCAATGCCACTCAAACCAGTCTATGGGCCGCACCCCCCCCCCCCCCCCGCAGACACGGCGCCACGGCAGCAACGGACACCGCACAGCACCACACCAGTGTGAACAGGGATGTAATAGCTCACTTACCATACTCTCCCAGTCAGACTGGGAGGCTGCTAGGAAAGAAATGGCCCGTGTGCAGCTAACTACTGCTTATATAGGGTTGGGCTGAGGGGGTGGGGAAGAGTGCAGCACATGTTAACACAAAGAAAAAGGAGGGGATTGAAATCACAGTGTGAATTTGGGTAGAAAAACAGACATGGTGCACATCTACAATCTTGTATAATGACCCCAGCCCAATCCTTCTCATTTTATGCACCAACCTTTTATGTGGAACCGTATCAAATGCTTTGGAAAAATCCAGATATACGACATCCAGTCTGGAGCTCACCTCCTGATAAAAGATGATCAGGTTAGTTTGACATAAAGTCATACATTTATTTTTATCAAGATACTCCAAAATAGCATCTCTTAGAAAACCCTCAAACAATTTACATACAATGGAGGTTAAACTAACAGGTCTATAATTCCCGGGGTCACCTTTTGGCCCCTTTTTAAACATCAAGGTGTAGAGTCCTACAGAGTCTTGCAACTGTGCATAAACCTTCTATTCGGCCACCCCTAACCAATGCTCACAAGCAGAAACAGCTGCAATGGGCAGAAAAATACTTGAAGACTACTTGAAGTCCTGTTTACTGATGAGTGCCATGCAGCCCTGGATGGACCAGATGGATGGAGTAGTGGATGGCTGGTGGACGTCCACCCTGTTCCAACAAGGCTGCAATGTCAGCAAGGTTTTGGGCTGGAATCATGGGAAGAGAGCTGGTCGGCCCCTTTAGGGTCCCTAAAGGTGTAAAGATGACCTCTGCAAAGTATGTGGAGTTTCTGACTGACCACTTTCTTCCCTGGTACAGAAGGAAGAACTATGCTTTCCGTAATAAAATCATGTTCGTGCATGATAATGCACCATCTCATGTTGCAAAGAATACCTCTGCATCAATGGCTGCTATGGGGATAAAAGGAGAGAAAGTCATGGTGTGGCCTTAATCCTCCCCTGACCTCAATCCTATTGAGAACCTTTGGATCATCCTCAAGAAAATGGTCTATGAGGGTGGGAGACAGTTTACATCCAAACAGCAGCTCTGGGAGGCTATTCTGATATCTTGCAAACAAATTCAAGCAGAAACTGTCCAAAAACTCACAAGTTCAATTACTGCAAGACTTGTGAAGCTGCTATCAAATAAGGAGTCCTATGTTAAAATGTAACGTGACCTGTTAAAATGTTTAAAAAGTTAAATGTTGTTAAAAGTTTGACTGAAATAGCTTTTGATTTCAGTAAAAATGCTGCAAACACAACAAATGCCAATTTTCAGCTCTTTACAACCTATAAAGTGTTTTGAAACTTACTGTGCTTAATAATTTGGAACAGTGCATTGTGAGTTTTTTAAGTAAAAAAAGAAAAGATACTGTCATCATTAGGAGGTTTGTTAAAATTTGAATTGTACTCTAATAGTTGATAACAAGAGAAATATGCTGACTGTTATTTACATCAATTATTTAGGTAAATGAGAAAAATGTAATTTGCATAATAATTTGGAACAGGGTGTATATATATATATATATATATATATATATATATATATATATATATAAAATCACATCCAATTGTTGAGAATCCAGAAACGCATCCACATTTACAGTACAGGTAAACATGATTTTGTGCGGGGTCCCAAATTAGTCATACTGTCATGTGTTTGTACTGAGCAAGCAAACCCTTAGCTGTTCAACCTTTGTATAGCTCCGAACCTCTGGTTAATCATTTTCCTCTGTTAAGAGAAAGACATGAAGCATCTCAGAAGTAAATAAGGGATAAACAAAATGGAGACAGTCACTAGAAAGCCAGGGGTGTCTACACACCGCGGCACTTAAAGAAACCAAAGCTCCACCAGTACCGCACACCGTATACCAATGACATTCACCTTGGGTAGATTCATAAAACCCTTCAAGTTTTTGATACTTGGCTGGAAGACACAAGTTCTCAACACCGTTTCGGTGTCTGGGATTTTGTGTGAGCACTATTAGTTTGTCAGTGTGTGGCAGTATTATCAGGTTACAATATTGCAATTTTATTAAGGCACCATATAGGTTTTCAATTAAAGTAATTTGTGCTTTGTATTGTGGAAGTAGGGTAAGTAAGGGTACAGTATGAATTATTATAGTGGTACTATACAGCTCTTATGTTATTGCTTATTCATTTGTGCTTTGCATGGTGGTATTATAAGGGTACTGTACTACACTTTTATTTTGACACTATATAGGTTTTTTCATGCTATAGCTATTTATTGCTTTGTATGGCAGTACTTTTAGGGTTATTATTTAAACACAATAGTACTCATTTGTTATAACTTATTGTTTGGTGATATTATAAGAGTACTTTATTTTTTAGGCACTATATCGATATATATATATTGGCCCTCATTTACTATGATTTCCCTGTTGGTTTTGTGGTTTTTCCTGTCGTTTTTTTTTTTTTTGTTTCCCAACATATTTACTATTGTGGGTAACACTTGTGTCGCACAGGTTTTCGTGTTGCGACAAGTTTTGTCAGTTCACTCCGTCAATGTTCTTTACATTGTTAAAGCGCGGGAAGTGACGGCAGTGGAGAGGTAAAGTTTTTGTTTTGGTTTGATACATGGTTTGTTAAATTGTATTAAATAATTGAATTTATTTGGTTAATGGATTTGGTAGTGACCTTTTCTTCAAGGGTTTTTTTTTGTTATCGTAAAATTGTTTACATTGGTTAGTTTGCAAAATATATATTTGAGACATATTTCCATCTCAAACTAGCCTTGTCCTTCAATGAAAGGGTTACAGACGTTTAGATTGTTCTCCATTTTTTTGTAGGTTATGAAAAAATGTATTGGTCATTTTATATTGCTTTATTTTTCTTGCCATAGTTTATATTTTATAAAAGGGGGGTAAGGGCAGCTTCAGATCACATACTACACAAATTTCTCTACTGATAGGAGGTGTCGGTAAGTATCTAGCCCAAAACCCGACAAATCGGGTTAGTATTCTTCATAAATGCCTTGTAAAAAGGCGTTTCTGTCGGGTAATGCCCCTTTTTTTTCTTTTTTGAAAAGCCGACTCGGGTAGATTGGCAATAACAGGCGCACACGGTCGCAATGTGTCTGCGACAGGTCGCAGACACATTGCGACAGGCGCAGAAACAGAAAACCCGAGAAAACAATTCGGGTTGATAATAGTAAATGAGGGCCATTGTCAGTGTGTGGGGGTATTATTAGGTTAAAATATTGCAATTTTATTTAGGCACTATATTGGTTTAGTCACCCCCCTTTTCCCATAAAAAAACTATGTAAATAAATATAAACATATGTGGTATCGCTGCGTGCGTAAATGTCCAAACTAGTTAATTAAGCCACACGGTCAATGGCGTACGCATATCTTTGGTCACTTTTTATACCATTAAAAAATGAATAAAAAGCGATGAAAACGAAAATGGTGCCGATAAAAAAAGGCTAAAATCACGGCGCAAAAAATGAGCCCTTATACATCCCCATATGCAGAAAATGTAAAAAGTTATAGGGGTCAGAAGAGGACATTTTTAAACGTATACAAGTACGACAAAATCAAACCTATATAAGTAGGGTATCATTTTTACCATATGTGCCTACAGAATAATGATAAGGTGTCATTTTTACCGAAAAATGTACTGCGTAGAAACTGAAGCCCTCACAAAATGAAAAAATTGCATTTTTTTCTTCAACTTTGTCACACAATGACTTTATTTTCCATTTCGCCGTGGATTTTTGGGTAAAATGACTGATGTTATTACTAAGTAGAATTGGTGGCACAAAAAATAAGCCATTATATGGATTTTTAGGTGGAAAATTTAAAGGGTTATGATTTTTAAAAGGTAAGGAGGAAAAAACGAAAATGCAAAAACTGAAAAAAAGGCTTTCAATTATAGTTAGTTTGTGCTTTGTATAACAGTATAATTAGTATGTACGGTATGTATTATTATTGAAGTACTATAGAGCTCTTCTGTTATAGCCTATTAGTTTGTACTTTGCATGGCAGTATATTAGGATACAATATTGCACTTGAATTAAGATACTATATAGGTTTTCTGTTATTTTTAATCTGTACTACACTTGTATTTAGACACTATATAGGTTTTCTGTTATACAGTAGTTATTTGTGCTTTGTAAGACAGTATTATTATAGTAATGTACTGCACTTGTATTTATGCACTTTATAGGTTTTTCTGTTACATTTAATTTGTGCTTTGTATGGCAGTATTATTAGGGTACTGTATGAATTATTATTGAGATACTATCGAGCTCTTCTGTTATAGCCTATTAATTTCAAGGCCAGACTGGCCATCGGACACTCCAGGCATTTGCCCGGGGGTCTGGGCTGTCAGTGGGCCGGGCAGCCGGCCTGCCATGGATAGTGTATGCAGTGGCCACCCTGGAGGCTGCGAGTGTGAGCTGTGAGATGAGGGTGCTGGTGATTATAGAAGTGCCACGCAGGCATGTCTCTACAACCCTCACATCGGCCATAGTGAGGAGGAGCGGACCCAGTTTTCTTCACTTCTCCGCTGACTGTTCATAAGCTCCACCCCTTTTGGATTACTCCACCCCCAAGAGGACAGCCCCGCCCCCTCATCCTCACATGGTCCCAGTGCAATGTACACTTGCCTTCTGGTAACTTTCTGGCTGTCCTTCCTGTCTCTCTTCTGCCTTCACTTGTCTGGGTGGGCTGGGTCTTGTTAATCCCCTTGTCCAGGAAGTGTCCCCTTGTCCAGGAAGTGTAGACCATGGAGCTGGGCATCTGGGAGGAATGCTGCATTGCCACTGGAGACTGGCTCATGCTGCTGCATGTACCCCATGTGATAGTCCTCTGGCTGGTGTGCTTTCAGCATAGGTAATTTAAGTTTTTCAGTACTGGACTACCCCTTTAAGAGTTTTCTTTTGCGGTGTATGTGTGTAAGTGTGTGGCGGGGGGGGGGGGGGGGGTATTTAATTAAAGAGGTTATCCAGCAATAATTCTGTCTATGCTGCATGTTAACATACAAGCCGATAACACCTTCCTCGCTCCCTCACAGTCTTTGGTTCCCAGTCCACAACCAGTCCCCAGTGGCGCTTTGATGTCGGCAGACCCAGCCAGCTCAGGAAAGGGAAGTTCAGAGGTGAATGCGTGCGGACCAGGTACTGGAGGCTAGGAGGGAGCGAGGAAGGTGTTATAGGCGAGGAAGGTGTTAACATGCAGCATGAACAAATTTATTAAAAATAAGATTTTGCTAGATAACTCCAGTAAAACCGTAGTCAGTGAGAGCCCCATATTTACGTTTTGCCTAAGGCCTTTAAAAAAAAAAAAAAAAAAAAAAAAACACAGGATAAAAGAGAAAAAAAAACCTCTGGTCCCAAAACTTACTTTGTGGTCTTGCCAGGGGGGCTGATGCTACTGCTACCACTTTAACCCCTTCCCGCCCTATGAGGTATGCATACATCCTAGCGATCTACTTCACAGCGCGATACACTGCAGGAGATTGCTGGCGGGACCCAGCTGTCGATCACAGCTGGGGTCCTGCTGCAGCTGCCGAGACTGGGATTGTGCCAGTCTCTGCAGCATTAACCCCATAGATGCTGTGATCAGTCCTGATCACAGCATCTATGGGTTTGACAGGGGAGGGGGCACCCCCCGTCCACCAACGGTGATCCCATGATGCGATTGTGGGATCCCGTTGGTTGCCATGGCAGCAGGTGGGTCAGCTGATGGCCTCCTGTCTGCCTAGTAGTGCAGCCTTTGAAGTCCATCCATAGGCTGGATCACACAGACTGTTAGCCAGTGTAGAACTGACTGTTAAAAAAAAATTTTGGTCCAAAACGTGGAATTAAAAAAAAAAGTAGCATGGATCACAAATATGGTACCAATAAAAAGTACAGCTCATCCCACAAAAAATAAGCCCTCACACAATGATGTTGGATGAAAGATAAAAAAGTTATGGCTGTCAGAACTAGACACCACAAAAGGGGAGGGCAAAGGAAAAGGAAAAAGAACATAAAAAAGCTATATAAATTGGGAATCTCCATAATCGCACCGACCCTCAGAATAAAAATAATATAATTTTTACCATACGGTGAATGCCATAAAAAAAAATTATAAAAAAAAAAGGCAGACATTTTTCAAATTTTTCACAATATTTTTGAATTTTTCACAAAAAAGGCTGCTGCTTGTACTACCCAAAGGTGGCTGCTATTACTACCTAAAGGGGGCTGCTGCTACTACTACCTAAAGGGGGCTGCTGCTTCTACTACCTAAAGGGGGTTGCTGCTGCTAGTACTACCTAAATCGGGCTGCTGCTACTACTACCTAGAGGGGGGTACTTTTGCTACTAGCTAAAGGGGGCTACTTCTACCACTACCTAAAAGGAGCTGTAACTACTGTTACATAAATGGGTCTGAAACTCCTACTACCTAAAGGGGGCTGCTATTACTATATACATGGGACTGCAACTATATACAGGGGGCTACTATCTACTGGGAAATCTACCTACTCTTTCCCACTTATCTACCCACTCTACTGTGTGACACCAAAGGGGTTATTATTATTGTTTGGGGCACTATAGGTGCTGGAAAATTGCAGAGCCTAAAATGTTTGTTTTGCAGGTTCTGTGGAGACATGTTGTGACTGGAAGAAATCTTCATGATGGTCTGGACCGGATGGAGAAGAAAAAGTAAAGTGAACGACTCCAATAACAGAAGATGTCACCTGATGTAACTGTATGTAATCACTTCTAAGGTCTGCGGAGCCTGTGTAGAACGGATATCTACCACTATATGGTCGCTGTATGGGGGGAAAATTTCTTATTTGTATACTGATATTATTAGTAACATTGGTCAGTATACAGGATTTGGTCAGTAACAGTATGATGATAATATGTATGGTGATAATATTCCTCCTTGTATTCTGGTATTATTGGTAATATTACTCTCAGTATACAAGATTTGGTCAGTAACAGTGTGATGGTAATATGTAGGGTGATACTATTCTTCCTTGTATACTGGTATTTAGGGCTGCAGCTAACGATTAATTTTATCGATTAATAATCGATTAATCGATTTGTTGTTTCATCCCTGATACCTGTCTCTGAAGCGTGCTCCGGTTCACATGTTACTTCCTCCGTTTGGACGCCGGGGCGGAGTTTCATGACATCACCACTGATGTTTCCCCAGGCCTGCTCGTAGTGAGGCCAAACAGCGGTGATGTTAGCAAGTTCCACCCAGCGTCCGAACAGAGGAAGTATCAGGAACACGGATCGGACACAGGTATTAGGCTGAAACAACAAATCGATTAATCGAATCAGTATACAGGATTTGGTCAGTAACGGTATGATGGTAATATGCATGGTGAGAATATTCTTCCTTGTTTACTGGTGTCATTTGTAATATTGGTCTCAGTATACAGGATATGTTCAGTAACAGTATGATGGTAATGTGCATGGTGAGAATATTCTTCTTTGTATACTGGTGTTATTGGTTTCAGTATACAAGATTTAGTAAGTAACAGTATGATGGTAATCTGTATGGGAATAACATTCCTCCTTGTATTCTGGTATTATTGGTCTAAGTATACATGATTTGGTTAGTAATAGTATGATGGTAATATATATGATGATAATATGTCTTCATATATTTTTTTTTATATACCCTGTTATACCCAACTATGATTGACACTTAGCCCCTCCTCTTTGTGGCTCCGCCTTGACATAACCACACCCATGACCGAAATGGGCTGCTTAGTCTTAAAGGGGAACTCTGGTGGAAACAAGTAGAAAACAAATGTTTTCAAATCAACTGGTGTCTGAAAGTTAAACAGATTTGTAAATTACTTCTATTAAAAAATCTTGGTCCGTCCAGTACTTACTAGCTGCTGTATAAAACAGAGAACTGTGTGAATTTCTTTTCTGTCTGACAACAGTGCTCTCTGCTGACACCTCTGTCCGTGTCAGGAACTGTCCAGATTAGAATAATATCCCCATAGAAAATATGTATAAATAGAAATGAAGGATAGCACTCACCACCTCTGGAGGTCGTGAGATATTTTCTTTATTGCATGTGAATCATAAAGTGCAGCGTGCAGCAGAAGACACGATTTGCAGCGGGTGAGGACGCTGGGGCGCTCCAGACACTGATGACAGCTGTTTCCTAGAAAACGCCTACTTTTTCAGTTTCCTACAAAACAGCTGTTATCAGTGTCTGGAGTGCCCCGGCGTCCTCACCCGCTGCAAATCATGTCTTCTGCTCCACGCCGCACTTTATGATTCACATGCAATAAAGAAAATATCTCATCATCTCCAGAGGTGGTGAGTGCTATCCTTCATATCTATTTATACGTATTTGAATACAGCATTGTGTGCCTTCCCGGATTTAGCACTTCACCCACCTAGCTCCTGCACAGGGATTTAATTAAATACACGCTTATAGAGCACAGTGCCGGACTAACGGACTTTCTCTACTAAAGGACATTTGTATCCCCATAGAAAACCTTTCCTGCTCTGGACAGTTCCTGACATGGACAGAGGTGTCAGTAGAGAGCACTGTGGTCAGGCTGGAAAGAATTTTCTCTGTAGTATATCTGTAGTGTACAGCAGCTGATAAGTACTAGGAGGGTTAAGATTTTTAAATAGAAGTGATTTACAAATCTGTTCAACTTTCTTGCCCCAGTTGATTTGAAAACATGTTTGTTTCCACCGGAGTTCCCCTTTAAATGCCCGGGCCTATTATCAGTCCCAGTCCGGCCCTGCTTGTATTGCAGTATAATTATTATTATTGAGGAATTATTTAGCACCTCTATTATATCTCGTTTGTGAGTACATTACATGGTGGTATTATTTGGACTCTGTATGGTAGTTCTATCATTTTTATGTAACCATTTTAAGCCTGTTGTTTCGAGTCTATTTTCCTTGACAAAAACAGAAGGGCTTCACAGAAAGCTTTGCCCGGGGCCCCAATAGACCTTGATCCAGCCATGTACGACTCGGTAATGGAACCATTTCTTTGTGCCAAGCACAGAATGAGATCCCAACACAAAAATACACAGAAAGCTTTCCAGATTAAGACCTTTGGGAATGATTTTCCTGATTTGTTCTGATGGGATCCCATCTTGTCCTTGGCACATTCATATATGACCCCGGCATGTCTGAACATGGCTGCAGGCTGGAGTTATTCCTCTCTGCTGCATCTTTTTTATATGCTGTATTATGATAAGAAAATGTTCCTGTAATTGTTTGCTATATAAACCACGACTACAATTAGGGACAAAGTATGTAGAAGTTTTTATAGATTTTTTTTTTTTTTTTTAATGCAATGTTATTGGTTCATGAAAAATTAAAGGCGTACTCCAGAGAGTAAAAATTGTTCTTAAGTCAACTGGTGACAGAAAGATATAGGTACAATTTTTGTTTGGATGAGTCTTTTTAATACCTATTGAATACATTTTTTCTGATATATGAAGTGACTAAAAATCAACAAGTCACTTATTTTAGTTTAATTACCGGGCGGTTTCAATAATATCATATTTTAATAGTTTTAACCCCTTAAGGACCGAGAGTTTTTCCGTTTTTGCATTTTCGTTTTTTCCGCCTTGCCTTTAAAAAATCATAACTCTTTCAATTTTGCACCTAAAAATCCATATGATGGCTTATTTTTTGCGACACTAATACAACTTTGTAATGACATCAGTCATTTTGCCCAAAAATCTATGGCGAAACGGAAAAAAAAATCATTGTGAGACAAAATTGAAAAAAAAAAACACAGTTTTTTTTTTACTTTTGGGGGCTTCCGTTTCTATGTAGTAAATTTTTCAGTAAAAATGACACCTTATATTTATTCTGTAGGTCCATACGATTAAAATGATACCCTACTTATATAGGTTTGATTTTGTTGTGCTTCTGGAAAAAATCATAACTACATGCAGGAAAATTAATACGTTTAAAATTGTCATCTTCTGACCCCTATAACTTTTTTATTTTTCCGCGTATGGGGCGGTATGAGGGCTCATTTTTTGCGCTGTGATCTGAAGTTTTTAGTGGTATCATTTTTGCATTGATAGGACTTATTATTGATCGCTTTTTATAAATTTTTTCATGATATAAAAAGTGACCAAAAATGCACTATTTTGGACTTTGGAATTTTTTTGCGCGTACGCCATTGACCGTGCGGTTTAATTAACAATATATTTTTATAATTCGGACATTTCCGCATGCGGCAATACCATATAT
Source organism: Hyla sarda (assembly GCF_029499605.1). Taxonomy (NCBI): domain Eukaryota; kingdom Metazoa; phylum Chordata; class Amphibia; order Anura; family Hylidae; genus Hyla; species Hyla sarda. The sequence goes on along the minus strand of NC_079194.1, from coordinate 72,031,948 downwards.
GTTTATTTTAATTTTTATTTACACCGTGTTTTTTTTTTTATGGGAAAAGGGGGGTGATTCAAACTTTTAATAGGGAAGGGATTAAATGATCTTTATTCACTTTTTTTTTTGCAGTGTTATAGCTCCCATAGGGACCTATAACACTGCACACACTGATCTATTACATTGATCACTCATAGGAAACCAGTGATCGATGATTCGGCCGCTTCACTGCTCATGCCTGGATCTCAGGCACTGAGCAGTCATTCGGCGATCAGACAGCGAGGAGGCAGGTAGGGATCCTCCAGCTGTCCTGCAAGCTGTTCGGGATGCCGCGATTTCGCCGCGGCTATCCCGAACAGCTCCCTGAGCTAACCGGCATGCTTTCACTTTCACTTTAGACGCGGAGTTCAACTTTGAACGCCGCGTCTAAAGGGTTAATAAAGCGCGGCACCGCGATCAATGCCGCGTGCTATTAGCCACGGGTCCCGGCCGTTGTTAGAGGCCGGGCCCGACCCACTATGACACATAGTCGTGTCCTTAAGGAGTTAAATAGATTTTTTTGCATGTGGCGGTACCCAAAATGTTTGTTTTAATTTTTTTTTATTATATAATTTGAATAATGGAAAAAGTGAGGTGATTTGAAATTTTATTATTAACACTTTTTGTTATTATTTTACTCACTATTGTTTAGTCCCCATAGGTGACTATTACATGCAATTGCTAGATCATGAAGGCTGAACAATTTGTGCCATAGCATAGCACTGGTCAGTGTTATTGACACTCTACTTATACAGCTTGGCAAGGCAGACTGTATAGACGGAGTAACGATCCGACGGCATGAAGTAGAGTAAGTGACCTCAAGCAGTTTTTTAAGTGATCAGGACCCCTAGATCACACTGCAAAGGTACAAAACCAACCCCCTAAATGACCGTCACCTCGTTTTTTTCATACTTTTAGATGCTGTGATTCACTTTGATCACAGCATCTAAAGGGTTATTGCCGGACACCAACAATAATGCAGATGTCTTGCATTAGCAATAAGTCCAGCCTGCTTATAGTTAAAGGGTTAATAATCATTTATATTGTGGCTGGTTTAAAGGGTTACAGCATGAGACAGTATTATACCCCAACAGTTGTGGACCCGCTGTGCCACTTACTGGTTTAACTTTGGGCCAAACTTGGGAGTGGAGTTTTCCTTTGGTTTTCATCCAATATAGTGCTCCAGAATGTGGAAGCTGGGCATCAGCTGTAGGGGGGATACAGGTACCTACTGCAAGAGTGTTCCCAGCTGGCCAGACCATACCAGGGATCAAGACAGGAGGGACGAGCTGATGCTGAAGTTGACAGTAATGTAGCAAAGCAGAACACAGTGTAGCAGAGCTGAGTTGATGTTATTGCAGAGCTGAGTTCGTAGAACAGCAGAGCTGAGGAGCTCAGATGCAGCCAGGTGGTGTAGGCTTGATGAGAGCATAGCTGTGGTCGACAGTGAGATCAGGCACAGGAGGTCAGCAAAGTAAAGCAGGATCAGGCAGAGTCAGGAAACAGGCTTAGGTCAGGAACAAAAAAACACAGCAGATCATAACAGACACCTTCACTAGTAGACAAGCTACAATATTGCTCAACTATCAGGGAACGGGTGGAGCACAGTTATATAGGGGATTTCTGGCAGGGATTGATGGAAGACTGAAATCAGGGATGAGCTAAAAGCCTTAAAGGGATGGTATGTGCATGCGCACGGCCACTACAGGGTGCACCAGAAACTGTCATTGTCTGTGAAAGTACAGAAGAGAACATTCAGAGACTGCAGCGAGAAGGGGAAGCTGAGCGAGCAGCTTGCCGAGGTAAGCAGCGGTACGCACTGCCGCGCCCCCTAGTGACGTCACTTCATGCCGTGACGTCACTTCATGCTGTGACGTCACTTCATGACGTCGTTACTTCACATCTCCAGTCCCGGAAACCCGGAGGTTTCCAAAACTGGAGATGCAGCCTGGCATAGAATGCAGGTGCTGCACAGAGATCACAGGGGATCCCAGCGGCAGACACCCCCCGTGCGATCAGACATCTCATCCCCTATCCTTTGCCCTGTTTTTGCCCGGAATTCCCAGTTAAATGCTGCCTAAGTCAGTCTACAGGAATTGGAGATCAGCACATAGACACATATAATTAAAAGGGCAGCAGTGTGGATTGGCAGTGTGATCTTTTAATTCAATCTGCCCCTTAAAAAAAAAATTATATATGTATATATATATATATATATATATTTTTTTCCCCACCTGAGAACCCCCGCGATCTCCCTTCAGCATCCGCATTCTATGCGGGTGCTAAATCTCCATTTTCGGATGCCTCCGGGTTTCCGGGACTGGGGACGTGACGTCAAGCTACACCCCCTCCATTCATGTCTTTGCCCGGAATACCCCTTTAAGTGTGCCTGGGATAAACATATATGTGCCTGGGATAATCATATATTTATTATTAGATAATAAAATAACAAATAACAATTATTATTATTATGATTCGTACTCTGATTGGTCCCCGGTTATTAGTGGTGTACCCCAAGGTTCAGTACTGGGCCCGCTGTTGTTTAATTTATTTATCAATGATATAGAGGATGGTATTAACAGCTCTGTTTCTATCTTTGCAGATGACACCAAGCTTTGTAGCACAGTACAGTCTATAGAGGATGTGCATAAGTTACAAGATGACTTGGATAGACTAAGTGTCTGGGCATCCACTTGGCAAATGAGGTTGAATGTGGATAAATGTAAAGTTATGCATCTGGGTACTAATAACCTGCATGCATCGTATGTCTTAGGGGGGATTAAACTGGCAGAGTCACTGGTAGAGAAGGATCTGGGTGTACTTGTAGATCACAGACTACAGAAAAGCATGCAATGTCAGGCTGCTGCTTCCAAAGCCGGCAGGATATTGTCATGTATAAAAAGAGGCATGGACTCGAGGGGCAGGGACATAATACTCCCCCTTTATAAAGCATTGGTACGGCCTTACCTGGAATATGCTGTTCAGTTTTGGTCGCCTGTTATAAAAAGGGACACTGTGGAGCTGGAAAGGGTGCAGAGACGCGAGACTAAACTAATATGGGGCATGGAACATCTTAGCTATGAGGAGCGATTAAAGGAGTTACAATTGTTTAGTCTTAAGAAGAGACGTTTAAGGGGGGATATGATAAACGTATATAAGTATATAAATGGACCATGCAAAAAATATGGAGAAAAACTGTTCCAGGTTAAACCCCCCCAAAGGACGAGGGGGCACTCCCTCCGTCTGGAGAAGAAAAGGTTTAGTCTAAAGGGGCAGCACGCCTTCTTTACCGTGAGGACTGTGAATTTATGGAACGGTCTACCTCAGGAACTGGTCACAGCAGGAACAATTAACAGCTTTAAAACAGGGTTAGATACATTCCTGGAACAAAATAACATTAATGCTTATGCAGAATTATAAAACTACATCCCTTCCCCTTATCCCCTTAAACCCTTCACTTCAATTCCCTGGTTGGACTTGACGGACATATGTCTTTTTTCAACCATACTAACTATGTAACAATGTAACTACTATTATTAATAATGATAAAAATAATAATGAAAAGGAAAAAAAGTAAATAATATAAGAGCAGACTCAGATGACACATGGACGGGGATTTCTTATATACTCTTTGAGACAATATGAGTTTTTACACTTAATCTAATTTCACCTTTTTGGCTGATAGGACAGATATGTCTTATAGGCATCAGAATCACATGGTTATATCATTTTTTAAATTCATTCATTATTGCACCAAAAGTTTCAGAAGCTTCCATTGAACATAATGTGCTGACTGTTCTGGAGGAAATCCCCGAGCACAGCAGAGTAACGCTGTATTAGGCCAATTCCCAATCGTACTATCATGACAAAAGTGATAGTTTAATAACACGCACAGTTCCAGCAGCAGCTGCTTATTGCCTGAGGGAACAATATGAGAATGAAGAACAGATCTCTATGGTTAAAGCACAGATGAGTGAGCGTGTCTGCTCCACAATAACAATGTCATATGGCTCGCTACATGTCAAGAAGATTACAAGTATTACTCACAGATTCAGTCAATACCATATTCCTGCCATAAAGCGATAATCTGTAGAAAAGAAAAATAAATGCATTAATATCATTTATAGAAAGCAAAGAGAAAGGGCAGATTATCCTAAAATATTACTGTCCAACAGCAAAAGATATAGGGGTAATAAACAATGCACACTTTGGTCCCATACACATCGAAAAACATCCAAACAAGGATATGAACAGGGAAACCCAATTTGGTTCCTTTCCAAGGACTTGCTGTGATGCCGTGGTACAACGGGTGGTGAAGGGAAATACCTTATCACATCGTGACGCCAGGGCACCGTTAGCCTATACACGGTCCGAGGTTGGAGGCAGCTTCTCCTGGGCCAGACACGGGGAGTAAAGAAACACATAGGGGGAGATTTCTCAAAACCTGTGCAGAGGAAGAGTGGTGCAGTTGCCCATAGCAACCAATCAGATTGCTTCTTTCATTTTCCCCAGGCCTCTTTAGAGGCCTGTGGAAAATGAAAGAAGCAATCTGATTGGTTGCTATGGGCAACTGCACCACTCTTTCTCTGCACAGGTTTTTAATAAATCTCCCCCATAGACATCAGGTTACGGATAACTGTCTTTACTGAGCTGGGTGCAGATGGTATTATACAGACAGTCTGGTGCAGAGGGAGATGATACAGCGTAACACCTTGGGAGCCCTGTTGCCTTGCTGGGACTTGTGGTGCTTTCACCCAATAAATTGATACTGACTTGAGAGACTTGAAGATTGATCCTGGCAGGTAGGGTTCTGTCAAGGTCCTGTAGCTTTCTCCGCAAGGGCATGAACTTCCACCGTGAGGGTGATCCTTGCAGAATGACTGGATAAAGTAGATTTGATCTGGGCCCTCCCTTGGCGCTTCTCCACACACCTCACACCTTTACCCCACTGTGTGATCTGCTCACAGCTCTAGGCAGAACTGAACTCCGACTGGGGCAAACACCCCCCCCCCCCCCCCCAATACACTGTATGGACTAGAATTTAGGAGATCCAATTGGCAGGCAGGGTCACATGGGTTGCACTGCTCCTCTCCTAAAGGTACCATATCACTCATAAATAACATACATAGAAATAACATAACAAAATACTTTTGAATATATATTAACTCTTGGCAAAGTGCTAGGACATAATAAACACAATAATAAGTCCCTCAGTGGGCCCCACACATGTGCTGCAGGTCTGGGGTCTGCCTGAGGCAGTCCGGAGCCAAAGTGCAGCCTTTGGTGCTGGGACTCCACAATGCTATCAATACCTGTACTGTTTATTGAGCACACAGCTTATATTTAGGTATTATGCCCCCTGTGCATAAAGACCCTATTACTTTTTATAAAAGTTGTTTGAGGGTCATGTTATGCACCATGATCTGTAGTTTTTATCAGTACTATTTTTGTTTTGATGGGACGATATGATTGCTTTTTCATAATATTTTATTCTGGTATACGATGTAAACAACAATCAGCAATTCTGGACTTTGTTGTTCTTTTACATTTACGCCGTTCACTGTGCAGTTTTAGTAATTTTATATTTTAATGGTCCTGCATTCGGAGATACCAAATATGTTGATATTATTTTTACATTATTTTATTTGTAAAATGGAAAAAGGTGTGATTTGAACTTGTTTAAGGGAAGGGGCTTATTCACATTTATCAACTTTTTAACTTATTATATTAACTTTTTTTTTTTTTGCAAACCGCTTAATGCTATTCCATAGCATTGCATTGATCAATGTTATCAGCACTCTTTTTCTACAGCCAGGCTAAGTCATGATCTCTGAGCAGTACGGGGGCAGGTGAGGGACCATTCCGGCCATTGCCTTAGCTGATCGAGACTCCAAGATTGCACGGCGAAGATGCCGATCAGCCAGCACATGTAATTTATACTTTTAGATCCTGCAATCCACTTTGTTCTCGGGTTGGGGAATGCTGATATATAATGCATGTGTGAGAAATATACCCTGCATAGGAGGGGGGGTTAGAGATACATATTTATGTGTGTATGTGTGTAGATGTGTGTTTTTGCAGTGTTAGTCACGGTATGCTGGTGTTATGCAGTCACGGTATGGTGGTATTCTTCTGTTCTGGTATGTCATTGTTATTCAGTCACGGTATGGCGGTATTGTTCTGTTCAGGTATGGCATTGTTATTCAGTCACGGTATGGGGATGTTATTCAGTCATGCTATGGGGTATTGTTCTGTTCTGGTAAAGTGGTGTTATGCAGTCACGGTATGGCAGTATTGTTCTGTTCTGGTATGGCATTGTTATTCAGTCAGTGGTATTGTTCTGTTCTAGTATGGTGGTGTTATGCAGTCACAGTATGGCAGTATTGTTCTGTTCAGGTATGGCATTGTTATTCAGTCACAGTATGGCGGTATTGTTCTGTTTAGGTATGGCATTGTTATTCAGTCACGGTATGGCGGTATTGTTCTGTTCAGGTATGGCATTGTTATTCAGTCACGGTATGGCGGTATTGTTCTGTTCAGGTATGGCATTGTTATTCAGTCACGGTATGGCGGTATAGTTCTGTTCAGGTATGGCATTGTTATTCAGTCACAGTATGGTGGTATAGTTCTGTTCAGGTATGGCATTGTTATTCAGTCACGGTATGGCGATGTTATTCAGTCACGGTATGGGGTATTGTTCTGTTCGGGTATAGTGTTGTTATGCAGTCACGGTATGGCAGTATTGTTCTGTTCTGGTATGGCATTGTTATTCAGTCACAGTATGGGGTATTGTTCTGTTCGGGTATAGTGTTGTTATGCAGTCACAGTATGGCAGTATTGTTCTGTTCTGGTATGGCATTGTTATTCAGTCAGTGGTATTGTTCTGTTCTAATATGGTGGTGTTATGCAGTCACGGTATGGCAGTATTGTTCTGTTCAGGTATGGCATTGTTATTCAGTCACGGTATGGGGTATTGTTCTGTTCTAGTATGGTGGTGTTATGCAGTCACGGTATGGCAGTATTGTTCTGTTCAGGTATGGCATTGTTATTCAGTCATGGTATGGGGTATTGTTCTGTTCTAGTATGGTGGTGTTATGCAGTCACGGTATGGCAGTATTGTTCTGTTCAGGTATGGCATTGTTATTCAGTCACAGTATGGCGGTATTGTTCTGTTCAGGTATGGCATTGTTATTCAGTCATGGTATGGGGTATTGTTCTGTTCTAGTATGGTGGTGTTATGCAGTCACGGTATGGCGGTATTGTTCTGTTTAGGTATGGCATTGTTATTCAGTCACAGTATGGCGGTATTGTTCTGTTCAGGTATGGAATTGTTATTCAGTCACAGTATGGCGGTATTGTTCTGTTCAGGTATGGAATTGTTATTCAGTCACGGTATGGCGTATTGTTTTGTTCTGGTACGGCATTGTTATTTAGTCACAGTATGGGCATATTGTTCTGTTCTGGTATGTGCTGTTATTCAGTCACGGTATGGTGGTATTGTTCTGTTCTGATATGGCGGTGTTATTCAGTCATGGTATGGCGGCATTGTTCTGTTCAGGTATGGAATTGTTATTCTGTCACGGTATGGCGGCATTGTTCTGTTCAGGTATGGAATTGTTATTCTGTCACGGTATGGTGGTATTGTTCTGGTATGGTGCTGTTATTCAGTCACGGTATGGTGGTATTCTTCTGTTCTGGTATGGAGTTGTTATTTAGTCACGGTATGGTGGTATTCTTCTGTTCTGGTATGTAGTTGTTATTTAGTCACGGTATGGTGGTATTGTTCTGTTCAGGTATGGAGTTGTTATTCAGTTACGATAACCCAATACTATATACTACAGAGGACATTCTTTTCTTTTTGGATTTCTTTTCTGTCTGACCACAGTGCTCTCTGCTGACACCTCTGTTCATGTCATGAACTGTCCAGAGCAGGAGAAAATCCCCATAGCAAACATATGCTGCTCTAAAATGGACAGAGGTGTCAGCAGAGAGCACTGTGGTTGTGACAGAAAAGAAATCCCAAAAGAAAAGAATTTCCTCTGTAGTACAGTGGTCCCTCAAATTACAATATTAATTGGTTCCAGGACGAACATTGTATGTTGAAACCATTGTATGTTGAGACCATAACTCTATGGAAACCTGGTAATTATGTAACACCAAGTTACATAATGGCTGTCCGGGCATGCTGGGAGTTGTAGTTTTGGAACAGCTGGAGGTACCCTGGTTGGGAAACAATGGTTTATGCAGAGAACAATAGCTTCTTTAGGGTCCTGTACAGAACACACTGTGTCCAAAGGAGCAGCTAACCCTGGCACAGGTAAGGAGTAGTACAGAACTTGTAGCTCCTCCCTGTACTGTAGGGGGCGCTACCAGGCAGCCATTCAGTGCTTGTACTTCAGTAATAGAGGTGATTTACCAGTAAAATGCCAATTCTGATTGGTCAGTTCCTCCAGTTGTGACATGTTTCACAGATCTGGACTGTCTGCAGCATTGTATGTTGAGTCTGGTTTCAAGTTATAATGGTCCAGAAAAGACCATTGTATGTTGAAACTATTGTATGTTGAGGCCATTGTAAGTTGAGGGATCACTGTATACAGCTGCCAATAAGTACTGGAAGGATTAAGATTTTTTTAAATAGAAGTAATTTACAAATCTTTTTAACTTTCTGGCATCAGTTGATTTAAAAAAAATAATAATAATAAAGTTTTCCACCAGAATACCCCTTTAAGGGTTCACCCAAGCTACAACAAAATTTAAAGTATGCACATTGTGCCAGTCACAGAATCCCAGGGTTGCTGTAGCCTCAGATAAAGGAATACAATGCATAGGCAGCAATACTTACAGTAATGATCTCATTTTCCTTATATGGGGCAGAGGTGTCATTTTGGCCCCTCTAGGCTCCATGGCCTGGCTGAAACTACTACCGCTACATACCCTATAATTACACCCATGCTGATAAACTCAGTCATATGTTTCTGGCATCAATCAAATGTCTCCAGATCCAGGCTGGGTTAAAAATGGGAAATCAAGAAATAGTTAAATCCCTGGCAAGTCTTAGCCTGCTAGGGACTTTGGTAAGTCCTGTTCCCTTTTAAGGGGTACTCCGCCCTAGACATCTTATCCCCTATCCAAATGATACGGGATAAGATTTGTGATTGCAGGGGTCCTGCCGCAGGGGACCCCCGCAATCCCTCCTGCAGCACCCCTTGTCATTTGCTGCATGGAGCGAACTTCGTTCCGTGCCTGATGGGGGGTGATACAGGGGTCGGAGTATTGTGACATCACGGCCCCGACCCCTTGTGACATCATGCCCTGCCCCCTCAATGCAAGACTATGGGAGGGGGCGTGGCAGCCATCACACCCACTTTCATAGACTTGTATTGAGGGGGCGGGGCCGTGACATCACAATACTCCGACCCCTGTATTGCCCATCATCAGACACAGAGCGGTGTTCGCTCCATGTAGCAGATGACACGGGGTGCTGCAATAGAGATCGACGAGGTTCCCAGCAGTGGGACCCCCGCGATCAGACATCTTATTACTTATCCTTTGAATAACGGATAAGATGTCCCGGGACGGAGTACCCCTTTAAATGCTGCCCTTAGATTTTTTTGGGATAAAAAGCAGGTTTGCTAGTGGGGCTTTTCATCCCCTTCCTGGGCCAGTTCAGGTTTTTAAACTAAGACAGCTAGTCACAAGGCATTAAAACTAGGTTAGAGTTAATCTGCAAGTGAGGCTGTGAGCCTGTATCACTGATGAGATTTGAATCTGGAAATGTGCAGCCTCAAAAAGGAGACTCTGTGATCTGTGTGAGTAACACATATGTCATCTACTTTGTTGGGTGGCTGGTAGTAAGCAACCTGTATTGACATGTGTTATGATTTGGCTAGCTGGATGTGGATCCTCTGTGTCAGCGAGGGATTGGCGTGGACCGTGTCAGTGGACCAGTTCTAGGTTGCTACTGGTTTTCACCAGAGCCCGCCGCAAAGCGGGATGGTCTTGCTGCGGCGGTAGCAACCAGGTCGTATCCACCGGCAACAGCTCAACCTCGCTGACTGCTGAGAAGGCGTGGGACAGAAGGACTAGGCAGAGGCAAGGTCAGACGTAGCAGAAGGTTGGGGCAGGCGGCAAGGTTCGTAGTCAATAGCAATAGCAGAAGGTCTGGAACACAGGCTTTGGACAACACTAAACGCTTTCGCTGGCACAAGGCAACAAGATCCGGCCAGGAAGTGCAGGGGAAGTGAGGTTAAATAGACAGGGAGCAGGTGGAGGCTAATTAGACTGATTGGGCCAGGCACCAATCATTGGTGCACTGGCCCTTTAAGGGTACGTTCCCACACGGCGTATTTTGCTGCGTATTTGCTGCGTATTTGCTGCGTATTTGCTGCGTATTTGGTGCTGCGTATTTTCCTACCCATTGACTTCAACAGAGAAAATAAAATACGCAGCAGCAAATACACAGCAAATACGCAGCAAATACGCCGTGTGGGAATGTACCCTCAATCTTAGAGAGCTGGCGCGCGTGCGCCCTAGAGAGCGGAGCCGCGTGCGCCAGAACGTGGCAGCCGGGGACGGGTAAGTGGCTTGGGATGCAATTCGCGAGCGGGCGCGTCCCGCTATGCGAATCACATCCCCATCGTGAATGTCAGTGCAGCGCTCCCGGTCAGCGGGTCTGACCGGGGCGCTGCAGAGAGGAGAACGCCGCAAGCACTCCGGGGAGGAGCAGGGACCCGGAGCGCTCGGCGTAACAACATGGAAAAGATCTGTATAGTTAGCGCTGGACAAGCAGGATTTTTTTTGCATTTATACCTGAGTGTGAAGACTGTATTAGTTTTGTTGCTGAAAAATAAAGACAAGAGACGCCTTCTTAAATGTTACTGTGTGCCTGTCTCGGACTACTATTTGCCACTATTTGCCCGGCTCTATGGAGCTAATCTCCCACTGTGTACAGCCAACCTTTTAACATTGCTGTAGTTATGTCACATGTGATGCCAGATGAATAAAAAGCTAAATATCATTGGGGATTAGATTCAATGTCCAGTACTTACTGTAAAAATGCAGAAACAAGCCACATGTGGTCAGCAGTACACAGAGAACATTCTGCATCACCAGTTTAATCTTGTTATATTCTCTTCCGAAACCAAGCTCATGATTATAACAAACTTTCATCAAATGGGAACCTATTTTAGTCAATTTTTCGTGATTGCAATTAGAATAGTGAGATAATGGTTCTCATCAAGTCACAATCACTGTTGATTTATGACGCTCAATATTTACATTTTCTCCAGCGCTATTTCCTCCATGCTGAGTAATCAGGAAATTATACAGTAGTTATCCACCGGGCATTTTTGGAAAAGTCATTTTTGTACAATAGTCCTGATCACTAGTTGTTTAGTTGTTAGGAAGAAGTTTACAAAAGATTTAAATTCTAGTCTGTATACAATGTGATCATTGGAAGGGAAACAGCTAAAAGTTGTCCCCTTCACCAAATGGCGCGGTACTTGCACTGACTCAGGAGATGGGCTCTGTTATAGTCTACGAGCTGAGTATATTGCATTACCTGGTCTTCCTACTTTAAGCTTGTGGGCGAGAAAAAGCATCACTCTTCAGGAGACTGGCAAAGATGGGTAGCGTGCGCATTGCTTGCCACCCAGCTTTACCAGTCTCCAGAAGCCCCAGCAGTGATAGGCTGCTTGTCCTCCCTGAACTCCTCACTGCAGCAGCGCTGCCATGTCCTCTTCCTGCCCCCACAATGGTGTTTTATCTTTACCCTCGCTTTTTTTTTGGCTCACAATAAATCTTCTCTTCCCCTCCCACTTACCAAACCATCTCTGGTATAGATGAAGACTGTCGCCTGCAATGAGGACCAAGCCATTAAGTGAACTGGAGGACTCAGCACTGAGTCTTAGACCAATCGAAACCTTTGACATGTCTGCACGACATGTCAAAAGTTTTTCTCAAAGACAGTAACGCTTTCCTTTTAAGCCATAAAATTAGTATGAATAAGACTTTTCCCCCCATTTTTAACAGGCCATTTTAAAGCCCAAAAATAGTAAAAAATTATGTGTAAACATAGCATAACTTCGAAGGGATGGAAGGCAGTGCCTGTGCATGCCGCAGCTCTCTGCTCTTACCCATACATGGCTGTGTGGTGTCCCGGTACCGTATCCTATCCGGTACCTGTGTATATAGGTCCCCTTAGCCAGAGTCCCTAGGACGTCGGGGTCCCTATTATCTTATTCACCCCTAGTCACCTCTCATCCATATAGTAGTTATCCTGTAGCCATTTAGGATTTGTATGTGTAGGATTGTATAAATGTAAATAGCTAGTTAATTACCTGTCCATAGCGTAGCAGGACCTGCGGGTCATGTGATCAGGACAACTCTATGGTATTGTGCTTCAGGACCCCCATGTAGGCGATCACCGAAAATCGCAAGTGAATTCACACTTGCGATTTTCGGCTATTCCGGTAATGCGGGTCACGTGTGACCCGCTGACCCGGAGATACATGGCGATCGGGGACACCCCCTATGACACACTGTATCTATGGGGAGGTGACCATTTCGTCACCCCCCCCCCCCCAGGATCGCTGCTATTGGCCAATAGCAGCCGGCAGGGGAGGGGTTAACGGCCCCTTCTCGCGGCTCTGCTTGCCCCCTGAGTTCATTAAGCGGGCAGAGCTGCGAGAAGGAGCCAAGGACCCCCCCTCTGTGAAGATCGGAGCCCTTCACAGAAGACAGGTAGGGTTAAAGTAAAGTAAAAAAAAAGTGTAAAAAAAAGTTAAATCCCCCCCCCCGACCCCCTAATAGGACCTAAAGGGTCCGCCACAATTTTTTTTTGTGTGACCTGGGCCCTATTAGGGGTTCAGGGCACTGCATTTGGCCCCCCCCCCCATTTTTTTTTTTTTTGCCGCAGAGCTTTCTTTTCCCCCCCATACAGTTACACCAATCACACACACACTACATACTCACCCCCCCCCCCCCCCCACACACACACACCCATGGTATGGCGTGAAGCTCTATAAACTTTGTGAGGGTACCTCCGGGTACACTTACAAGTTTAGAGTGTATGAGGAACGAGATTCCCGTATTGAACCCCCAGATTGTTCCCCCACTCTGGATGCTAGCGGGAAAATCGTTTGGGAGCTTGTGCACCCTTTGCTGGATAAGGGTTACCACATGTACGTGCACAACTTTTATACCAGCATCCCTCTGTTCACATCCCTTGCCGCCAGATCCTCGTATGCTTGTGGGACCGTGCGGAAAAACCAGAGAGGCCTCCCTCTAAATTTGATCCAGACACCTATGCCCAAGGGTAAGTCCCGTGCCCTTACCCATGAAAACCTGTTGTTGGTCAAGTATTAGGATAAGAGGGATGTCCTTATGCTGACCACTATTCATGGTAACAGCAGCTCACCCCTCCCTGTGCGAGGTACCACAACAAAGGTCCTCAAGCCCGATTGTATTCTGGACTACAATCGGTGCATGGGGGGAGTTGATCTTTTTGATCAAGTCCTCAAGCCATACATGGCCATGCGGAAAACACGCATATGGTACAAAAAAGTTGCGGTCTACTTGGTACAGGTTGCCATGTACAACGCTTTTGTACTGTACCGGAACGCTGGCAACACAGGGAAATACCTCCAGTTCCAAGAAGTCCTAAAGGTCCTGATCTTTGGCGACCAGGAAAGAGCAGGTAAGACTTCCCAAGAAACTGGAGTTATAGGTGCCAGGATCGTCCCAGGCCAACACTTTCCAGGTGAAGTCCCCCACACTGGAAAGAAGGGACGATTCCATAAAAAATGCAGAGTGTGTAACAGGAGGGGGATACGGAAGGACACCAGTACTCAATGTGATACTTGTCCCGATCATCCGGGCCTCTGCATTAAAAACTGCTTCAGGGAGTATCACACTTCCATGCAGTACTAAATTTTCCCTTTTCATTTTAATTTTCCATAATTTGACCCCAATGTACCAAGTCCAGAGTACATTCCAAATTTTAACACCATAAAACCACTAAATTGCCCAAAAAACTAATCTAAAAAAAAAAACAAAAAAAACTGATAAGACCTCTGGGGGTATTTTTTTTCTCTGGGTCATGGGTTACTGAGTCACTATCATCTGGGACTTTTTTTGTTGCCTCAAAACAGGTTAGGGACGGCCACACACATCACATTCCCAGAATGATGATTCAGAGCATAGGGTTTGGGGTGGGCATATTTTTTTTGTTTTGGCTATGCTGTGGTTCATCATTCTGGGAACATAACCTGTTTTATAATTTTATGTCCCACTGTACCCCATTTTAGTTATTTAGAGTACCCCAGTTATTTACCCCATGTAATTCCCCTTGAGAGGGGGTCCCACTGTTCTGGCTCCATAGGCCGCAACGCAGAATCTCAAGGCCCCTGAATGCGGCCTGCTCCTCTTAGACCAGTGTGCAAGCTGTTTACACCCAGACATGAGGTATGTTCTTACTCCAAAGAAATGTATTTAAAAATTTACAATGACATTTTCTCTTTTTACCACTTGTGAAAATGAAAAATTTGGGGTAACCCCAGCATTTTAGTGTAAAAAAAATTAAATTTTTCATTTTCACATCCCACTTCATGAATATTTATCAAACACCTGTGGGGTGTTAAGACTCACTGTACCCCTTGTTATGTTCCTTAAGGGGTGTAGTTTCCAGAATAGTATGCCATGTGTTTTTTTTTTTTGCTGTCCTGACACCATAGGGGCTTCCTAAATGTGACATGCCCCCCCCCCCCCCCCCCCATTTCATCAAAATTTGAAAATGTGACTCCTTCTTTTCTGAGCATTGTAGTGTGCCCACAGTGCATTTGACATCCACACATGGGGTATTTCCATACTCAGAGATGGGGTTACAAATTTTGGGGGACATTTTCTCCTATTACCCCTTGTAAAATTTGTGGAAAAACCAGCATTTTAGTAAAAGAAAAAATCATTTACATATCCAGAGTCGTCAAACACCTGTAGGGTGTTAAGGCTCAGCAGACCCCTTGTTACGTTCCTTGAGGGGTGTAGTTTCCAAAATAGTAGGCCATATGTTGTTTTTTTTTTTTTTTTTTGCTGTTCTGGCACCATAGGGGCTTCCTAAATGGGACATGCCCCCCAAAAACCATTTCAGCAAAATTTTCATTCCAAAATCCAAATGTGACTCCTTCTTTTCTGAGCATTGTAGTGCGCCCGCAGTGCACTTGACACCCACACATGGGGTATTTACATACTCAGAAGAGATGGGATTACAAATTTTGGGGGGCATTTTCTACTATTACCCCTTGTGAAAATATAAAATTTGGTGGAAAACCAGCATTTTAGTGTAAAAAAAAAAAAAAAAAAACATTTACACATCCAACTTTAACAAAAAGTTGTCAAACACCTGTGGAGTGTTAAGGCTCAGCGGACCCCTTGTTACATTCCTGAGGGGTGTAGTTTCCAAAACAGTAGGCTATGTGGGCTTTTTTTTTGCTGTCCTGGCACCATAGGGGCTTCCTAAATGGGACATGCCAGAAAAACTCACTCTCCAAAATCCCATTGTCGCTCCTTCCCTTCTGAGCCCTCTACTGCGCCCGCTGAACACTTTACATACACATATGAGGTATTTCCTTACTCGAGAGAAATTGGGTTACAAATTTTAGGAAGATTTATCTCCTTTTACCCCTTGTAAAAATTCAAAGATTGGGTCTACAGGGACATGCGAGTGTAAAAAATTAAGATTTTGAATTTTCTCCTTCACTTTGCTGCTATTCCTGTGAAACACCTAAAGGGTTAACACACTTACTGAATGTCATTTTGAATACTTTGGGGGGTGCATTTTTTATAATGGGGTCATTTATTGGGGTATTTCTAATATGAAGGCCCTTCAAATTCACTTCAAACTGAACTGGTCCCTGAAAAATTCCGCTTTTGAAAATGTTGTGAAAAATTGGAATATTGATGCTATACTTTGAAGCCCTCTGATGTCTTCCAAAAGTAAAAACATGTCAACTTTATGATGCAAACACAAAGTAGACATATTGTATATGTGAATCAATATATAATTTATTTGGAATGTCTGTTTTCCTTACAAGCAGAGAGCTTCAAAGTTAGAAAAATGGAAATTTTAAATTTTTTCATCAAATTTTAGAATTTTTCACCATGAAATGATGCAAGTATCCAAAAAAATTTACCACTAACATAAAGTAGAATATGTCACCAAAAAACAATCTCAGAATCAGAATGAAAGGTAAAAGCATCCCAAGAGTTATTAATGCTTAAAATGACAGTGGTCAGATGTGCAAAAATGCTCTGGTCCTGAAAACTGGCCTGGTCCTTAAGGGGTTAAAGGGGTACTCCAGCCCTGAGACATCTTATCCTCTATCCAAAGGATAGGGCATAAGATGTCTCACCACGGGGGTCCCGCCGCTGGGCACCCCCGCAATTGTAACGTCACGATACTCCAGCCCCGTGGTCGCCACCCGGCTGTTTGTGAGCTGGCATTGTGGCGTGCAGCTCAAATGGGTGGGTGGTGAATAGATTGCGGGGGTCCTCAGTGGCGGGACCCCCGCAGTGAGACATCTTATCCCCTATCCTTTGGATAGGGGATAAGATGACTCAGGGCCGGAGTACCCCTTTAAGTCCTCTGTGATAAGAGAAGATATACCAGAGAGTATACAGCATATAAAAGAGTCTTATTCCATCATGTAGAAACTTTTCGATGACTAATTCATGTCCCTTACAATTTTCGTGTTTTAGGTTAAACGCTTCTTTTCTGTGTCATATTCAGTGTTGTTTCTTTCTGGCAGGATTCAGAGTCTTTGGTGGATTCTCAAAGGAGTCTATGGAGATCCCGGGACTGGCTGAGATTCGCTCCGCTCTGGATGATTGTGATTGTAATTGCTGCAGCTGGAATGACATGGTTCCTTTTAGGTAGTTATATCTGTCATCTAAATTACGATCTACAGAGAAATGCACTCATTTGTGATATTACTGTTCCATTATTGTGTGTCCAGATATTTTATCTCATTCTTCTGTATCTCCATCTGTCAGAACCGACTTGACAACTTAAGGAGAAGCGTTGGCAATTTTTTCTCCATATTGTAATCGACCCTTTATACTTTGCATTTTGTATTTTTTTTAATTAAGCATATTAAACTACACAAATACACTGCTCAAAAAAAATAAAGGGAACACTTAAACAACCCAATGTAACTCCAAGTCAATCACACTGTCCACTCAGGAAGCAACACTGACTGACAATCAATTTCACATGCTGTTGTGCAAATGGAACAGACAACAGGTGGAAATTATAGGCAATAAGCAAGACACCCCAAATAAAGGAGTGGTTCTGCAGGTGGTGACCACAGACCACTTCTCAGTTCCTATGCTTTCTGGCCGATGTTTTGGTCACTTTTGAATGCTGGTGGTGCTTTCACTCTAGTGGTAGCATGAGACGGAGTCTACAACCCACACAAGTGGCTCAGGTAGTGTAGCTCATCCAGGATGGCACATCAATGCGAGCTGTGGTAAGAAGGTTTGCTGTGTCGGTCAGCGTAGAGTCCAGAGCATGGAGGCGCTACCAGGAGACAGGCCAGTACCTCCGGAGATGTGGAGGAGGCCGTAGGAGGGCCGCCTTTGTGCAAGGAGGAGCAGGAGGAGCACTGCCAGAGCCCTGCAAAATGACTTCCAGAATGCCACAAATGTGCATGTGTCAACTCAAACGGTCCGAAACAGATTTCATTAGGGTGGTATGAGGGCCTGACATCCACAGATGGGGGTTGTGCTTACAGCCCAACACAGCGCTCGACGTTTGGCATTTGCCAGAGAACACCAAGATTGGGAAATTTGCCAATGACACCCTGTGCTCTTCACAGATGAAAGCAGGTTCACACTGAGCACATGTGACAGATGTGACAAAGTCTGGAGACGCCATTGAGAACGTTCTGCTGCCCGAAACATTCTCCAGCATGACCGGTTTGGCGCTGGGTCAGTAATGGTGTTGAAGGGGCCAGTACACACTTGTCCATGCCCCAAAACGTGTTTGGCCTACCTACCCTGTCTGAACAAGGTGCTAAGGAAGGACTTTTTTTATTTTGGAACTTTACCTGGATTACTATCTGACCGCTATTAGATTGAAAATTCTGCCGCTGCTGCCCCCACACTGTTCCAACTACCTCCATCTGTGTACCCTGCCAGGTACTATTTCATATACCACCACATACCACTGTGTGTGCTGCCTGAGTGACTTCAGACTGAGTGACGTCAGACACCGCTTTCACTTACCATCTACAGGCGCCATCTACAGGCACCCGGTCTGGAGCACCTTGGCTGTATACTGTTCCGGCAGAGTCACAATATTATTTACTGTATACCGGCAATTTTTACATACATCAGTGGAACCTTTACAGAGTGGTGGATGGCGATTATTCAAGGAGCGGTGAGCGGTACATAGTACCATCAGTTATTCAGATACTGCATTATGGAATATGAACTGCTATTGAATGTGAATTGCAGTCAATCACTATTGCAGTTATATATATATTCAGAAGTGTCCTTCCATACACACTGGACATTTTTCTTATATCTTACAGGTTTCCCTTTTTATAGATTATTATCAAGTATATTTTTTATGTTATTTTATGTTATATCACACGGGCCCTGTGAGAAATGTTATGTGTAAAAGTTATTTATAATAAAATGTATGCATCTTTCCAAACATCCATTGTACAACCTTTTAGGCTGAGGTATTTGAGGACTGGGAACTCTATTATTTTACAGGTTTGTAAATTACTTCTATTTAAAAATCTTAATCCTTCCAGTAGTTATCAGCTGCTATGTGCTCCACAGGGATTTATTTTCTTTTTGAATTTCCTTTCTGTCTTACCACAGTGCTCTCTGCTAATACCTCTGTCCATTTTAGGAACTGTTGAGCACAGGAGAGGTTTACTATGGGGATTTGCTCCTACTCTGGACAGTTCCTAAAATGGACAGAGGTGTCAGACAGAAAGGAAATTCAAAAAGAAAAGAAATTCCTCTGGAACATACAGCAGCTGATAAGTAGTGGAAAGATTAAGATTTTTAAATAGAAGTAATTTACAAATCTGTTTAATTTTCTGGCACCAGTTGATTTAAAAAAAAAAATTATGTTTTCCAGTGGTGTACCCCTTTAAGCAGATCTTTACAAAATTTCTCTGGAAACCCAGGCTGGCACATACTTATGTTATTCAAAATAAATGGAATTCCAGATGAACATAGTTAATACAAGGCTATACACCTTGCCAGGAGGCTTTCCTCCAACTTTAACATGAACTTAAAGGGTTACTCTGCCCCTAGACATCTTATCCCCTATCCAAAAGATAGGGCATAAGATGTATGATTGTGGGGGTCCCGCCGCTGGGGACCCCTGCAATTTCCCTTCTGCATCCGGCGTTCATTTAGAGCGTCGGGTGCAGCGCTTGAGGCTTGTGACATCACTGCCGAGCCCCGCTCGCAATGGCCACGCCCCCTTAATGCAAGTCTATGGGAGGGGGCGTGACGGCTGTCACGCCCCCTCCCATAGACTTGCATTGAGGGGACATGGCCGTGACATCACGAGGGGGGGGGACCGCGAAGTAGCGAGCCTCCGCCCCGTATCGTCAGTCATCTGGTAAGGAGCGAAATTCGCTCCATGCATCGGATGTCTGGGGTGCCGCAGCCAAGGGACCCCTGCGATCAGACATCTTATCCCCAACCCACTGGATAGGGAATATGATGTCTAGGGGCAGAGTACCCCTTTAAATAGAACTAAAGAGCTATCCCAACTTATATTGATTATGGGTGAAACTCCCTGTAAAAAATACACCAAATTTTAATATATTTATAACCAGAGGCACTAAACAAGTTGTACACGAGCTGTGACTTAAAGGAGATCTCTGTCGAAAAATGAGTTATCCCCTATCCTGCCCGTTTTTTTTGTTTGTTTGTTTCCTCCTAATTTTTAGTGGGTTCTTGTGCAGTTAAATACTGTGTGATCTTTATGTGCTCAGATTTTTTTTTTTGCTTTATGTAACCTGCAATTTATTGTTTTATGCACGTCTGAACAGCACTCTAACTACTCTTGAGACCTGTGAGGCTCTCGCTTTTGAACTTTGTTTCCCTGACAATGTTTTCTGTGAGTTTTTAATAAAAAGAGACTGAATTAACAACATACCTGAGGGCTATAATAGTTCAGTTGGCAGCAATATAATTCCCCTTTCTGTACTTTGGTTTTACTCTGTTTTACTGATGGGAGGGAGCAGTTCATATGTTTGTAAATGCAGAACAGTATTGCTCTCTAAAAGTGAATATTTGTTGCGTAGTTGCATTGTTAGAAATGCACGAGCCCCATTAAGCCCACCCTATAACCCTACAGAAGAAGTCCTATGGCCTTCTTAGGCTGCTTTCACACTATGAAGTTCACCCGTTAATAAACGTATGTTATTATGTATTATTAACGGACGTTTAATAACGGGTGAATTAAGGGATGCTAACAAAACATCCGTCATGTATGGACGTTTTTACACCTCTGCCTACAGACTCTCAAAGCCAGGACTACTACTACTCCCATCATGGAACAGACTTGTTTCCATGATGGGAGTAGTAATTCCCTGGCTGCGGGAGTCTGCAGAAAGCTGGGGAGGCTACATTAGTGTTTGAACAGACTCTGTTCCATGATGGGGGTTGTAGTACAGGGGGTGAGGGATTGATCGCACCCGGTCTCACTTCTGACACCCGATGCGATTAGAAGTTATTAAGCATGGTCCACAACCCTGCGATCACAATGTATTTTTGCCTTTTATTTTTAAATTCCCTGCGGGGATCGCTGAATGGCCGGTACTGAGGAGCCATTCAGGGATCCCCAAAGGGTTTTTAAAGTGGACAATGTGAGGGGACATATGTATATTAAAAGTGTTGTGTGTGTGTGGGGGGGGGGGGGCATAGAGCGCTATATATCTAGCCCCTGCAAGCGCATTAATAAAAATATGACTCCCGCCAGCACATTTATAAGTATATATCTATACCCCCCGCCAGAGCATTTGTCCTAATTTTCTATTGCAGCGCTATATGTGACAACCATACCTATCAGAACGTATTCAGCAGACGCTGGACAGATGATCCTGATAGATATACTATTCATTCATAGCGCCGGCAGCTGTATATGTATATAGATGTGCTGGGGGGCAGACGTATAGCGTTATCTGCCCCCCAAAGCGCTTCTATATACATATGCAGCTGCCGCGATATGAATAAATAGTATATCTGTCAGGATCATCGGCCGAGCGGCTGCTGGATGCGATCTGATAGATATACTTGTCACATATAGCGCATTTGTGCAGCGCTATATGTGACAAGTATATATGTCAGGAGCGCATCCAGCAGCCGCTCGGCCGATGCTGCTGACAGATATACTATTCATTCATATCGTGGTAGCTGCACATGTATATAGATGTGCTGTGGGGGGAAGATAACGCTATATGTCTGCCCCCCCCAGCACATCTATATACATATACAGCTGCCGACGCTATGAATGAATAGTATATCTATCAGGATCATCTGGTCGGGCAGCTGCTGAATACGTTCTGATAGATATGGTTGTCACATATAGCTCTGCAATAGAAAATTAGGACAAATGCGCTGGCGGGGTCACAGTATGCGCTGGCGGGGGGTATAGATATATCTTTCTAAATGCGCTGGTGGGGGTCATATTTTTATTAATGCGCTGGCGGGAGCTAGATATATAGCGCTCTATGCCCCCCTCCCCCCCCCCACACACACACACAACACTTTTAATATACATATGTCCCCTCACATTGTCCATTTTAAAAACCCCGTGGGGATCCCTGAATGGCTCCTCAGTACCGACCATTCAGGGATCCCCGCGGGGAATTTAAAAATGAAAGGAAAAAATACATTGTGATCGCAGGGTTGCGGAGCATGGCGCCCGCTCCCCTGCTTAATAACTTCTGATCGCATCGGGTGTCAGAAGTGAGACCTGGTGCTTTCAATCCCTCAGCCCCTGTACTACAACCTCCATCATGGAACAGAGTATTTTCCATGATGGGGGTAGTAGTACAAACACTAATGTAACCTCCCCAGCCACAGGCAGACTCCCGCAGTGGGGAATTCCTACTCCCAGCATGGAAACAAGTCTGTTCCATGATGGGAGTAGTAGTAGTCTCTCAGCACTGCAGAAGTCTACTGATGTCACCTCTTCTGAGCATGCTCAGTAAAAATAATGCCCGTTATAATAACGGGCATTAACGGGTGAATTTACTAACGTATGTCGGCCATAGACTTCAATGTTAAGAATAACGTACGTTAATTTACCCATTTCTTGTGAAGTGCGAAAAATTTGTGCATGTCACGTTATTTCTCCCGTCACAACTAACGTACGTTAGTCATGACGGGCTATAAAGTGTGACAAAGGGTAAACGAAAAAATCCATTGACTTGAATGAGGTTGTTTAACGTGTTAATAATTATATTTCAAACGTACGTGTATTAACGGGAGAACCTCATAGTGTGAAAGCAGCCTTAGAATTAATTATTTATTGTTGCTTTGCATTTCTACTTCTACTGGACATCTTTCTTGTTTTTACATATTAACCGTTAAATTGGTTCTCCAGGAACTGCAATAAATAATAAATACATTAGTATATGTAATAAATAAATACATTAGTATATGTTTTAAAACTTTAACGTAATTTTTTTAAAGGTTTTGCATACTTCAATAAAAATGGTGAATATCACCTTACCACAGATGCAACCCATCTAAGCACACTACAGAGCAATCTGTGTCATGACAGAGCAGGGGTCAAATGTCAGTCATCCTTCCTGCTCTGTCACAAAAAACGCGGAGGTGGCCACATTTCGGATGGGACCCTAACACTCAATTCACTCACCTCTGCTTGGCATATGGCCTCTGACTGGGTGACATGCTGTATCTAATATCAATTTAAAACACCTCCTGTGAAAAAGGGGAGGGGTGCACGGCTAGAGAGGGTGCCACTCCCCCTAAATTGCACAGCAAATACAAATAGAAAAATAACCAGCACAACTACCTAATACACGGTGCATGCTGCTGTGGCACATACAGAGTATACAAAAAAGAAGGTTGCAGCAGCACACTTGTTCAAAAAATGGAGGCTTTTAGCACAAGTTTTGTTCAAAACTTGCCCCCCATCCACCACGCGGAGGTGGCCTTTCTTTTTGTTTTTGCAGTGAACTATGCTATTTTATGCTTCTAATTTTGCTGTATACTATTCTCTACCAGCCAGATGAAGGTGAAATGTACACTTTGAACTCTTATGGACACACTTAGCATATACTGTACGTCTGGAGCTTTCCTGGTGTACACCTTCATCATATGGGCAAGATGTAATCTAAAAGGAGGCCTGGGGTTTTTCTTGTTTATTAAAGAGTACCTGTCATAATCTTGATACATTTTTTAATCCTTCCAGTTCACTGCCCCCTTCATGAGAAACAACCCCCTACCTTGATTTGTATTATTTTTTAGTTCTCTACCTTGACATTGTTCTGTATTCTCTGCTCAGTCTCAGTGAGCTCCACAGACTGGAAATAGGTGTTCCTGAGCAGGTGTGACATCATCTGAAGCCCTGCTGAGTAGAACCTGTTCCCTCACTCTGCTACAGCCAAGAGCAGTTCAGTATGAGATGGGCTGTGACTGGCTGAGAAATAGCCTAATCTATAGCATATTATTTTTATTACTAATGACAGGTACCATTTAAGTCCATATATTTCTCTTTTTTTCTCCATTACAGAGGTGGATTTCAAACCAGAATTGACAACCAATAAACTATTTGCCTGTCACCTGCAAATTGTGAGCCATGAACTTACCTGGGACCTCACCAACCCTGAAAGCAGCATATTTAAAAGGGAAGCTGGTCACCTGGATAAAATGGTATCAGAGCTGTCATTTTATTTCTTCCACAGGATATGCCATAAATACATCTCAAGATCGAGGGTGCCCCAGCCCTGTCGGCAAAGATTTTAAAAGCCAAGCTTGTGGTTTTACACATTTTGTGTAACTCCCAGTGACTGTAATGGGAGTTATGCAAACTGCATAAAACATCATATTTAAAAGGCAAAAAAGTCCGATATTTTCAGATTTTTCTGCCTATTGGTTATGATTTTATCCACCTTTTAAAAAGTTAACTTTTCTTAGTCGTTTTTTGCCCATTTTTTTCACACTCCTCAGGCTACAGTCATAGATATAGCCCCCCAAAAAACTGTTGTTTAATATCCTATAAAAGAATCAAATCTATGGGCCAAAATACAATCCAAAATACAGGTTATTTGTAGAGATGAGCGAATCGAAATATTAGATTTGCAACAAATGCGAATATCGCAGCGTTTAATCAAACTCCATTTACTGCGGTCCAGGCTCCAGAACATCTAAAATGGCGGATCCACATGTTAGTACATGGGGCAAGGAACGCTGGGAAGGCAAGGCGGGAAGGGAAGTAGGCGGGATGACCCTGAATCACATGCAGGATGCAGCATATCAGCAGCCAGTCGCCCCTGCGATGTGACAGCCCTATATATTCATCAGCCATTTTGCGGCTCGTCATTTCATTCATTACACTGCAGAGAGATAGGACGGACATCACTGTGTGTGTTACACAGAAAAACTTGTTGCAGCAGCGTTTCACCTCCTAGTCACATCAGAATTCTGGTGGACAGAGAGCAGTGCTTTTTTCACTGATAAGGATTTTTTACTGCATTAACCACCCAGTCACTTTCTTCAGCATTGTATTACAGAGAGGGGCAGATATCTGTGTGTTGCCTCATACATTTCAACTAGCTGCCTCAACTTAATAAACTTTAGCAGAGGAGGCAGGAATAATTTTTCAGCACAATTCTTTGTCTTTGTTCCACAACAAATCATCTGCTGGTTATACTAATCTGTAGACGCTATAATACCCAGCAGTCCATTCCTAATAGTCTTTGACAGAGTGAAATTTTGTGTTTAGTACACACCTTTTTCTGCCCTCTTAAGTGCATACCCCATATGTACATCTAAGTAGTGTACTATTTTGTACCTGTTAATCTGTCAAGGGCCTAGATACTGTGAAAGGACAGTCAAAAGTACACACCTGCTGCTGTTCTAGACAAATACTGTTTTAAGCGTAGTGAAGCGTATTGTACTCCCCTCATATATGCAATAAGTATTTCAGGCAGAGAACTGTCGGAATGTGCACAGAGGAGTGGCAGAGGCCTAAATTCATCAGGCAGATGCAGCAGAATAGGGGTGAGTGGCAGCAGGAGTCGCAGCAAGAGGCCTGAGCTCCCGGTATCAGCTAGCAATCATGTCTTGACCAGCAACCCATCTGCCATCATCGATTGGTTAACATGGTCATCCACTTCATCCCAAGTGACATCTGATACCCCCAGTCAACAGTCGGTGGGTTCCTCAGACACAACCCTCAGATGGCATGGCCCGGGAGCAGTCCCTGTCCTCCCATTGCCTCTGTCCTATGCTGTTCCCTCCCCTAAAGAAGTATCTTATGCTGTGGGTTCAGCTCCACTATTCAGGACAGTCAGCAGCCCAGCCAAGAAGTGGAGGAGACATCTGCCGTTTCCCCCGCTAGGCAGGCAAGTAGTGATGAAGAGAGTGACGTGGGAGGCAGTGTTGCCAGGGTTCAGGGTCTGGAAGCACACACTGTTGAGGAACCTGAGGAGGACATCAGTGACGTGCAGACACTTGTTGATGATGATGAAACCGATCGCAATTGGGAGCCGGATGCAGAATGGGCTTCATCATCATAAGGAGAAGAGAGTTGCAGGTTGCCCGTGAGGCAGAAGCTGAGCCAGCAAGGCTGTAGCATGGTTGGCAGTCAGCATGGTGGTAGAAGTGGAAATTCTGGAGCCAAACGTGCCCGATGGAGGCCTCCTGTTTCGCGGCAGCCTACATTCCCCGGAGGTAGTGGAACAGGGATTCCTGGAGATGGCAGCAGTAGCAGTCAATTAGTGCGGACTGTTGGTGGGAAAATCAGCTACTCGGCAGTGTGGCAGTTTTTCATCAAGCATCCGGAGGAGGTTCACATAGCCACATGCAAGATATGTCGGCAGAAGTTGAAGCATGGCCAAGGTCCCAATGTTGGCACCACGGCCCTGCGTCAACATGTGCTTCGCCATCATAAAGCAGCCTAGGAGAACCATAGCTCCGATGTAGTGGCATGCCGCTCCCTCTTTGAGCCAGCCAAGGCTCCACCACCTCAGCCGAACGGAGCTGTGTGTCATATCCTCCTTCTGTCGCTCCAGATGCTCCTCCCACTTTTAGTCAGCCATTCCGCCAACAATCCATCGGTGAAGCCATGTCCAAGAGACAACAGTATATGCCCACTCATCCAATGGCCAGAAGTTAATGTGCTCTTGTCCAAGTTGCAGGTGCTGCAGTTTTCATGTGGTGGACTCTGCAACTTTAAGAGAACTGATGGCTTGTGCCAAGCAGAGGAGGAGAGTGCCAAGCTGTCATTTCTTTGCGAAGAAGGCACAATTTTGTGGAAGAGAAGGTGGGCCAGTCCTTGAGCCTGTCGGTGTGTACCAAAGTGCATGGCAGTGCCGATGTCTGGAGCTGTAACTATGGTCAGGGACAATACATGTCCTTTACGGCTCACTGGATGAATGTGGTTCCTGCACAGCCACAACACCAACTTGGACAGGTCACACCACTTCCTCCTCAACGCCCTCAGGCCGTTGGTCTTGTGACAGTGTGCGACTCCACCTCCTCATCGGTGTCATGCTGTTCTTCACATGGTTTGCCTTGGCAAAAAGAGTCACACGGGAAGGAACTGCTAAAAGTTATTCATAAAGAAATCGGAGCATGGCTTACTCCACAAAAACCGGAAATGGGAACCATGGTGACTGACAACGGGAAGAACATCTTGCATGCGCTGTGACTGGGAAGGCTGAGCCATGCGCCCTGCATGGCACACGTGTCCAATCTCATTGTGAAGCAGTTCCTAAAGTGTTTCCCCCATTTGCAAGACATCCTAACAATGGGAAGGAAACTTTGCATGCACTTCACCCACTTGTACACTGCAAAGCACACCCTCCTTGAGCTGCAGCGTCAGAACGGTATCCCCCAACATAGTCTGATTTGTGACTTTGCCACACATTGGAATTCCACCCTCCATATGTTGGACTGACAGAGAAAAGCCATCACCAATTTCTTGATGATCCAAGCGTACTCACCTGTGTAACTTCAATGTGAACCAGTGGCAGCTCATACGTGACACCTGCCGTTTGCTCAGGCCCTTTGAGGAAGCCACATTATTAGTAAGTCGTCAGGATTACGGGATGAATGATGTCATTCCACTACTTCATTTCTTACAACACGTGTTGGAAACGATTGCTGGTCAGGGCGCTGGAGACGTGGCGCCTACATCAGCCTGTGGGGGCTGAACTGGAGGAGGAGGGGGGGTTGGGGCACAGTGGAGAACAGTTTAGGTTTCACCAAATGGGTGGTTTTTCTAGTAATCTGACAGGAGAGGAGGAACAGGATCAGCTAGAGGAGCTAGAGGGTTATGAGGAAGGGGAAACAGAGGACCCAGACACACCATGGCAGTATGCAGTGGAGATGAAGTCAGGGAGTCTCTCCAAGTCACTTGCACAAATGGCACGATGCATGCTCACTTGCAACATTTATGGTGCTACGATGGTCTGTACTTGTTTTTCTTATTCCGATAGCCTTCTTATGATCCGTAGACCACTATGATCAACATACTTACCGTTGTACTTGACTTGCACTGCTCAACTTATTTTATATAACCATGTCTATTATTTACAATGTTAAAAACATAATAAAATTAAATTTGGGTTCATAAAATCTTCAGCTGATAAAGAATTCAATGTGGGAGGGGGAATGGACATTTTTAAGATGTGTTTTTGGAATTAAAAGAGTAATTTTTGGGCCAATTCACATCCCAAAAAGAGCCCAAACACTGTTTTAACATAGCCAAACTACTCTCAGAAGTAGAAGGCGGAAGAAAACTTAAAGGTCTTAAATAGTCACATCCTTTATGTCCCAGTCACCTAGGCAGTCACAGGTACATTTCACTGTTAACATGGCTATTGTAGTGTCCTTATATTGTCATATTTTGTATGGGTTAACAAGTATTTGAGGTGTTTATGTTCACATATTCTCTTGTGTTTTTGATGGCTTTTTCATAACTCTGTATTGTATGTCTTTAGATCACTGCTCTTGTCTTGGCTTCAGAACTGACTGCATATCACAACTCCAGCAAAGTCTATGCTTTTGGGTAAGGAAATAGAAGAAAAGCTGAAATTGGTACTCTGTAGATTCCAGCTTGTTGTTTTTATTGTTTATGTTGAGTTTGTGTTGGTCAATGTCTCCGGTTTTCCTTCCATGTTTTCTATAGAGATGGCAGCTTGAAAGTTTTTTTTTGGGTCATTCTGGATGTGCCCAATTCTAATAGCAAATACGTTACCGGGAGCTCAGTGAAGGCAGCGCTTACTCAGGTTCTACAGTCCAGGTCAAACCGCACAGGGACTTACATATATGATCAGTACCACGTGGATCCAAACTCACTGGATATATTAGGTAAGTGCATTATGTAAACATTATATGGTGACCATTGGTCACAAAGATGGTATCTCAAGTAGAAGTAACATGTCAGTGTCTCATATGATTGAGTCAGTTATCAGCAATTCCCATAAATCATTATGGAAATAAACTGTAAATAAAGGAAACATATAGGGGAAGATTTATCTAAACCTGTCTAGAGGAAAAGTTGCTGAGTTGCCCACAGCAACCAATCAGATCTTATTTTTCAGAGGCCTCTTTAAAAATAAAAGTGATCTGATTGGTTGCTATGGGCAACTGCACCACTCTTCCTTTACACAGGTTTTGATACATCTCCCCCATTGTGATGCAGTGCAGACACTCAAAGCCAATTTATGTCATGGATACATTGCAAATTTGTTGCACATTTTCCCCATTAACTTCATGGGGGAAGTCAAAATCTGGAATAAATCTGCAATAAAATGTCATTTGCAAATTTTGCAGCAGATTGGGTTCGCAGCAGCTTCCACAACTTCAAATTTCAGACCTACTGACTTTTTTTTTCTATGCAAAATCCAGTGTAAAATTTGCAGTAGCAAATCTGCATCAAAACACCCTTGTGACTTTCTGTGGATTTTCTGTGAAAAATTTCCACAGCAAATGCATTACATGTGGATTCATCCTTATTTATCTTTAAGAGGTTCTGCGGCATCCGCAATGTATATTATAGGCGTTAGCTCTTATGTGGTGTCAAACATGTCCACTTAGCACCAAATATCATTCTGGGTGCATTATTTTTACCAATTCACTAAATCATGTATTGTATTTTATGCCAATAGTGTTACATTTTCCCCCATGTACGCCATTATGTTTCCCATGCTTGAAGATAACAGAGCTCTTACTTAGGAAGTCTCGCTGTGTTTTATTCTTTACTTTGTATGTTCCTTTTGGTTGATTTAAGATGTTTGTCCCTTTTTTAATTTCTTTTAAATTATGTTTCCAGAGGGCACCATACAGAGCATGCAGCTGTTCTCCTCCAGCACTGGTAGGGCGCTCGTCCTCATCTGCTGCTTACATTAGGGTTTCATTAATCAAAATAAAATGATAAATTGCAAAAAAAAAATACTTTTCTCTAACACTTTTTGCTGGGGAACTACTTTTTTCTTCAGGACTGTTCTATCTTCATAACTTGAAGCTGTGAGAATAACATTTGTAATGACTTAAAGGGGTACTCCCCTGCTCAGTGTTTGAAAAAAACTGTTCCAAACACTGGAGTCGGCACCGGGAGCTCGTGACATCATAGCCCCATCATGATGTCATGCCCCGCCCCCTCAATGCAAGTCTATGAGAGGGGGTGTGACATCCATCACGCCCCCTCCCATAGACTTGCATTGAGGGGGTGGGGCCTGATGTTGTGAGGGGACAAAGCTAATATGTAACAATTCAAATGTAGAGAGAAAAGAAAACCAGGGCGACTCACCATGTACGTATACTTCGAACTTCTTTATTAGTCCATGAAGGGTATAAACAGTGCAAGACACGGGTGGACAAAACACAGGGGGACGTTCGTTCGGGGCTACGGTGCCGTTTCGCAAGTTATGCTTCAACTGGCCCACCATGTTCGCGAATAAAATTTGCATTGCGAATATTCGCGAGCAACACTATTTAATAGAAAATTCTGTTAGATTCTGAAGAGTACCAGAGAATACTAGGAGGTTAACCATGTAATGCTGTCCTATCAGAGGTGTCAGCAGAGAGTGAAGTGAATGTAGTGCATGAAAATGCATGTAAGTGAATGGGTTTAACTCCATTTATCATCTGTCATTATCTGGAAACATATGAAAAGCGCAATTTAACAACAGCAATATGGACAGGTGATCCTTCACCAAAACACACAGAATACACAGAATACATGTACTGGGACGCTGCATATTTTCCACCCGAAACTACAATAACCACTTCCACTATGTTTGAAGAGGTTCCCACTGAGTGATTTTGGCAATGTAGCTGTGGAAACAACCAATTCACACCTGGCTTGGAAGTCTTTATCCAATCTCCCATCAATTCCATCAGTCAGAAATGGCAGACAGACAGATTTACATTTTTAAGTGTTAATTATTTAAAGCAACAGCGTACAGCATATTTACATTTTCATGAGTAGAATATATTCAACATAGCAGATAAAATGCCAAAAGCCAGTGTTACGCCGAGCGCTCCGGGTCCCCGCTCCTCCCCGGAGCGCTCGCTTCTCTCTCTCCGCTGCAGCGCTCCGGTCACGTCCTCTGACCCGGGGCGCTGCGATCCCGCTGCCAGCTGGGATGCGATTCGCGATGCGGGTAGCGCCCGCTCGCGATGCGCACCCCGGCTCTCCTACCTGACTCGCTCCCCGTCTGTTCTGTCCCGGCGCGCGCGGCCCCGCTCCCTAGGGCGCGCGCGCGCCGGGTCTCTGCGATTTAAAGGGCCACTGCGCCGCTGATTGGCGCAGTGGTTCCAATTAGGGTAATCACCTGTGCACTTCCCTATATTACCTCACTTCCCTTGCACTCCCTTGCCGGATCTTGTTGCCTTAGTGCCAGTGAAAGCGTTCCTTGTGTGTTCCTAGCCTGTGTTCCAGACCTTCTGCCGTTGCCCCTGACTACGATCCTTGCTGCCTGCCCCGACCTTCTGCTACGTCCGACCTTGCTCCTGCCTACTCCCTTGTACCGCGCCTATCTTCAGCAGCCAGAGAGGTGAGCCGTTGCTAGTGGATACGACCTGGTCACTACCGCCGCAGCAAGACCATCCCGCTTTGCGGCGGGCTCTGGTGAAAACCAGTAGTGGCTTAGAACCGGTCCACTAGCACGGTCCACGCCTATCCCTCTCTGGCACAGAGGATCCACTACCTGCCAGCCGGCATCGTGACAGTAGATCCGGCCATGGATCCCGCTGAAGTTCCTCTGCCAGTTGTCGCTGACCTCACCACGGTGGTCGCCCAGCAGTCACAACAGATAGCGCAACAAGGCCAACAGCTGTCTCAACTGACCGTTATGCTACAACAGTTACTACCACAGCTTCAGCAGTCATCTCCTCCGCCAGCTCCTGCACCTCCTCCGCAGCGAGTGGCCGCTCCTGGGATACGCTTATCCTTGCCGGATAAATTTGATGGGGACTCTAAGTTTTGCCGTGGCTTTCTTTCCCAATGTTCCCTGCATCTGGAGATGATGTCGGACCTGTTTCCCACTGAAAGGTCTAAGGTGGCTTTCGTAGTCAGTCTTCTGTCCGGAAAAGCCCTGTCATGGGCCACACCGCTCTGGGACCGCAATGACCCCGTCACTGCCTCTGTACACTCCTTCTTCTCGGAAATCCGAAGTGTCTTTGAGGAACCTGCCCGAGCCTCTTCTGCTGAGACTGCCCTGTTGAACCTGGTCCAGGGTAATTCTTCCGTTGGCGAGTATGCCGTACAATTCCGTACACTTGCTTCAGAATTGTCCTGGAATAATGAGGCCCTCTGCGCGACCTTCAAAAAAGGCCTATCCAGCAACATTAAAGATGTTCTGGCCGCACGAGAAATTCCTGCTAATCTACATGAACTTATTCACCTAGCCACTCGCATTGACATGCGTTTTTCTGAAAGGCGTCAGGAACTCCGCCAAGATATGGACTCTGTTCGCACGAGGCGTTTCGTCTCCTCGGCTCCTCTCTCCTCTGGTCCCCTGCAATCTGTTCCTGTGCCTCCCGCCGTGGAGGCTATGCAGGTCGACCGGTCTCGCCTGACACCTCAAGAGAGGACACGACGCCGTATGGAGAACCTCTGCCTGTACTGTGCTAGTACCGAACACTTCCTGAGGGATTGTCCTATCCGTCCTCCCCGCCTGGAAAGACGTACGCTGACTCCGCACAAAGGTGAGACAGTCCTTGATGTCTACTCTGCTTCTCCACGTCTTACTGTGCCTGTGCGGATGTCTGCCTCTGCCTTCTCCTTCTCTACAGTGGCCTTCTTGGACTCTGGATCTGCAGGAAATTTTATTTTGGCCTCTCTCGTCAACAGGTTCAACATCCCGGTGACCAGTCTCGCCAGACCCCTCTACATCAATTGTGTAAATAATGAAAGATTGGACTGTACCATACGTTTCCGCACGGAGCCCCTTCTTATGAGCATCGGATCTCATCATGAGAGGATTGAACTTTTGGTCCTCCCCAATTGCACCTCGGAGATTCTCCTTGGACTTCCCTGGCTTCAACTTCATTCCCCAACCCTGGATTGGTCCACTGGGGAGATCAAGAGTTGGGGGTCCTCTTGTTCCAAGAACTGTCTAAAACCGGTTCCCAGTAACCCTTGCCGTAACTCTGTGGTTCCTCCAGTAACCGGTCTCCCTAAGGCCTATATGGACTTCGCGGATGTTTTCTGCAAAAAACAAGCTGAGACTCTACCTCCTCACAGGCCTTATGATTGCCCTATCGACCTCCTCCCGGGTACTACCCCACCCCGGGGCAGAATTTATCCTCTCTCTGCCCCAGAGACTCTTGCCATGTCCGAATACGTCCAGGAGAATCTAAAAAAGGGCTTTATCCGTAAATCCTCCTCCCCTGCCGGAGCCGGATTTTTCTTTGTGTCCAAAAAAGATGGCTCCCTACGTCCTTGCATTGACTACCGCGGTCTTAATAAAATCACGGTTAAGAACCGCTACCCCTTACCCCTCATCTCTGAACTCTTTGATCGCCTCCAAGGTGCCCACATCTTTACTAAATTGGACTTAAGAGGCGCCTATAACCTCATCCGCATCAGAGAGGGGGACGAGTGGAAAACGGCATTTAACACCAGGGATGGACACTTTGAGTATCTGGTCATGCCCTTTGGCCTGTGCAACGCCCCTGCCGTCTTCCAAGACTTTGTCAATGAAATTTTTCGTGATCTGTTATACTCCTGTGTTGTTGTATATCTGGACGATATCCTAATTTTTTCTGCCAATCTAGAAGAACACCGCCAGCATGTCCGTATGGTTCTTCAGAGACTTCGTGACAACCAACTCTATGCCAAAATCGAGAAATGTCTGTTTGAATGCCAATCTCTTCCTTTTCTAGGATATTTGGTCTCTGGCCGGGGACTACAGATGGATCCAGACAAACTCTCTGCCGTCTTAGATTGGCCACGCCCCTCCGGACTCCGTGCTATCCAACGCTTTTTGGGGTTCGCCAATTATTACAGGCAATTTATTCCACATTTTTCTACCATTGTGGCTCCTATCGTGGCTTTAACCAAAAAAAATGCTGATCCCAAGTCCTGGCCTCCTCAAGCAGAAGACGCCTTTAAACGACTCAAGTCTGCCATTTCTTCGGCTCCCGTCCTCTCCAGACCTGACCCTTCCAAACCCTTCCTATTGGAGGTTGATGCCTCCTCAGTGGGAGCTGGAGCTGTTCTCCTACAAAAAAATTCTTCCGGGCATGCTGTCACTTGTGGTTTTTTCTCTAGGACCTTCTCTCCAGCGGAGAGGAACTACTCCATCGGGGATCGAGAGCTTCTAGCCATTAAATTAGCACTTGAGGAATGGAGGCATCTGCTGGAGGGATCAAGTTCTCCTGTTATTATCTACACCGACCACAAGAACCTCTCCTACCTCCAGTCTGCCCAACGGCTGAATCCTCGCCAGGCCCGGTGGTCTCTGTTCTTTGCCCGATTTAATTTTGAGATTCACTTTCGTCCTGCCGATAAGAACATTAGGGCCGATGCTCTCTCTCGTTCCTCGGATGCCTCAGAAGTTGAACTCTCTCCGCAACACATCATTTCACCTGACTGCCTGATCTCCACTTCTCCTGCCTCCATCAGGCAGACCCCTCCAGGAAAGACCTTTGTTTCTCCTCGCCAACGCCTCGGAATCCTCAAGTGGGGTCACTCCTCCCATCTCGCAGGTCATCCGGGTATCAAGAAATCTGTGCAACTCATCTCCCGCTTCTATTGGTGGCCGACTCTGGAGACGGATGTTGTGGACTTTGTGCGAGCCTGCACTATCTGTGCCCGGGATAAGACTCCTCGCCAGAAGCCCGCTGGGTTTCTTCATCCTCTGCCTGTCCCCGAACAGCCTTGGTCTCTGATTGGTATGGACTTTATTACTGATTTACCCCCTTCCCGTGGCAACACTGTTATTTGGGTGGTCGTTGATCGATTCTCCAAAATGGCACATTTCATCTCTCTTCCTGGTCTTCCTTCTGCGCCTCAGTTGGCTAAACAATTTTTTGTACACATTTTTCGTCTTCACGGGTTGCCTACGCAGATTGTCTCGGATAGAGGCGTCCAATTCGTGTCTAAATTCTGGAGGGCTCTCTGTAAACAACTCAAGATTAAATTAAATTTTTCTTCTGCATATCATCCCCAGTCCAATGGACAAGTAGAAAGAATTAACCAGATCTTGGGTGATTATTTGCGACATTTTGTTTCCTCCCGCCAGGATGACTGGGCAGATCTTCTCCCATGGGCTGAATTCTCGTATAACTTCAGGGTCTCTGAATCTTCCTCCAAATCCCCATTTTTCGTGGTGTACGGCCGTCACCCTCTTCCCCCCCTCCCTACTCCCTTGCCCTCTGGTCTGCCCGCTGTGGATGAAATTTCTCGTGACCTTTCCATCATATGGAGAGAGACCCAAAATTCTCTCTTACAGGCTTCTTCACGCATGAAGAGATTCGCGGATAAGAAAAGAAGAGCTCCTCCCGTTTTTTCCCCTGGAGACAAGGTATGGCTCTCCGCTAAATATGTCCGCTTCCGTGTCCCTAGCTACAAGTTGGGACCACGCTATCTTGGTCCTTTCAAAATTTTGCGTCAAATTAATCCTGTCTCTTATAAACTTCTTCTTCCTCCTTCTCTTCGTATCCCTAATGCCTTTCACGTCTCTCTTCTCAAACCACTCATCCTCAACCGTTTTTCTCCCAAATCTGTTCCTCCCACTCCTGTTTCCGGCTCCTCGGACATCTTCTCGGTCAAGGAAATCTTAGCTGCCAAAAAGGTCAGAGGAAAAAATTTTTTTTTAGTTGACTGGGAGGGTTGTGGTCCTGAAGAGAGATCCTGGGAACCTGAGGACAACATCCTAGACAAAAGTCTGCTCCTCAGGTTCTCAGGCTCTAAGAAGAGGGGGAGACCCAAGGGGGGGGGTACTGTTACGCCGAGCGCTCCGGGTCCCCGCTCCTCCCCGGAGCGCTCGCTTCTCTCTCTCCGCTGCAGCGCTCCGGTCACGTCCTCTGACCCGGGGCGCTGCGATCCCGCTGCCAGCCGGGATGCGATTCGCGATGCGGGTAGCGCCCGCTCGCGATGCGCACCCCGGCTCTCCTACCTGACTCGCTCCCCGTCTGTTCTGTCCCGGCGCGCGCGGCCCCGCTCCCTAGGGCGCGCGCGCGCCGGGTCTCTGCGATTTAAAGGGCCACTGCGCCGCTGATTGGCGCAGTGGTTCCAATTAGGGTAATCACCTGTGCACTTCCCTATATTACCTCACTTCCCTTGCACTCCCTTGCCGGATCTTGTTGCCTTAGTGCCAGTGAAAGCGTTCCTTGTGTGTTCCTAGCCTGTGTTCCAGACCTTCTGCCGTTGCCCCTGACTACGATCCTTGCTGCCTGCCCCGACCTTCTGCTACGTCCGACCTTGCTCCTGCCTACTCCCTTGTACCGCGCCTATCTTCAGCAGCCAGAGAGGTGAGCCGTTGCTAGTGGATACGACCTGGTCACTACCGCCGCAGCAAGACCATCCCGCTTTGCGGCGGGCTCTGGTGAAAACCAGTAGTGGCTTAGAACCGGTCCACTAGCACGGTCCACGCCTATCCCTCTCTGGCACAGAGGATCCACTACCTGCCAGCCGGCATCGTGACAGCCAGTGCACAAAATAAATCCGATGTGAATAGAGTCCATGGAGATTATAAGCAGTCAGAAGAACAGAGCATGCCTTGCAAGTTTATTTTTTTTTTTATTTTGGGGCAGGGGTGGAGGCATTTTTTTTTTTTTAGTATCTGATGTCGAAAATAATACAGATAAGGCACCAATATTACATATTAGAGGACACTGTGCTTCCATTGCCTTAGAGGAGACTCATGGAGGAAACATGGTCCTTCAGTATTCCAAGCCGCTAAATAGTCTACATCATTAAACAGTAAATTTACAGGCACAACAGAGGTGCATACAAATCCAAAGTAGTTTCAGGAACTATCTAAACTATAGTCTTTCATTGTACTACCTCTAGGGCCAAAAAAAGGGCACTTTTTTCTAATATTCTATCATATTGAAAATTTGTTTATGCTTTTCAACATAGCCAGTGTATACAAGCCAAACATAAGCCAAAAGGACACCCTTTTGGGACACGATTGGTTATTGGGCACATTGGTGTATACACTGGGAAATATTTAGGCTGAGCACATGTCACAAACAACTGGTAAAAAAAGGAATCAATAAGTCTGCCCGATAATCTTAGGCCCCTACATGTTTAGGCACTTTCCAGACCCTAAAACCTTCTTCTTCTATCATTTCTCTGTCCTTTTCTCTTATATTGGGTTTTAATTTGCTTTAATTTTTGACACATTTTCTGCTGAAATTCAGATATGCTCTGGCTGTTTGTTTCCATGTAATATTCTTACAAATAGACAGTTCATCAGCTTGAGGACAATGAGATAAAGAAGTGACCAACCTTGTACACCATCCTGTGTAATATAGGGAATGATGGCTCAGGTTATGAATGGCAGGATCCCATATAAAGGGTACTTAAAGGGGTATTCTGCCCTTAGACATCTTATCCCCTATCCAAAGATCTCGGCTGCAGCACCCCAGACATCCGGTGCATGGAACAAACTTTGCTTTGTGCTGGATGACTGGCGGTGTGGGGCGGAGGCTCGTGACATCACGCCCACGCCCACTCATGACTTCATGGCTACACCCCCTCAATGCAAGTCTATTGGAGGGGGCATGGTCGTGACGTCATAAGCCTCCAGCGCTTCACCCGATGCTCTAAACGAATGCCGGGTGCAGCAGGGAGATTGAGGGTGTCCCCAGGGGCGGGATCCCCGCAATCAGACATCTTATCCCCTATCCTTTGGATAGGGGATAAGATGTCTAGGGGTGGAGTACCCCTTTAATATATGGAGGGGATTTTTCCTTGAGGGCCATATGTAGGAGGTGGCTGGCAGGCCATGTGAACAGTTGTTGAGTACCAGTAGAGTGGTGCCCAAAAGCCATACCTGTCCCTTGCCATGGTATTCAGATATTGGGCAATGGCTTTAAAATAAATATATGTCCAGTGTGGAAAAAAGCCCAGCTTTTACTTGTCTTTACTTAGATGCCTTCAATTCCATTTACCTAAACCAGTCAGAGAAAATGAAAGGTTGGTTGCTCTACCACTTACCTTTGCGCTCATTTATTCTTCCTTCCTCTTCACCTACATCCTTCAGCCTGCTACAGGTACAGCTATGTACGTCCTGGCCAAGAAATACGCTTATCAGGGCCAGACTACACCTCTCCTACCTGCGTATGGCACATTCAGGGCCCTCCTGGTCACCTGCTGAGACTGCGACTGAAGTGGACCCGTTCCGACTGCAGGGACCGTCTTGCCATGTATGATGCCGCTGCCCCACTAGACACCCACATCATTACATCGTGAGTCTTGTGATACACATAACTGTATTTACTTTGGCCATGTATGTGATTTAGTATGTTCGTTTATTCGACTGGTTGATTATACTAAAAGTTGATGTCATGGTTATAACTCTTATTATATGTGTTTTCATGATAGCTTAGTAGCCCCTAAATAAAAGGCATTGTCCAGAATAAAAAAAAATAAGCTGCTTTTCTTCCTCCCCCCCTAAAAAAAAAGCACAACTACTGTCTAGACAGAATCTACATCTAGTGTGGTAGTTAAAGGGGTACTCCACCAGAAAACATGTTTGTTTTTTTTTAATCAACTTATGCGAGAAAGTTAAACAGATTCGTAAATTACTTCCATTTAAAAATCTTAATCCTTCCAGTGCTTATCAGCTGCTGCATGCTCCACAGGAAGTTATTTTCTTTTTTTTAATTTCCTTTTTGGCTGACCACAGTGCTCTCTGCTGACACCTCTGTCCATTTTATGAACTGTTCAGAGTACAAGCAAATCCCCATAGCAAACCTATCCTGCTGTGGGCAGTTCCTAAAATGGATAGAGGTGTCAGCAGAGAGCACTGTGGTCAGACAGAAAGGAAATTCAAAAAGAAAAGAACTTCCTGTGGAGCATATAGCAGCCGATTAAGATTTTTAAATAGATTTAAGAAATTATTTCCAGTGGAGTACCCATGTAACCCTCATTCACTTGACTGGAGATCAGTTGTGGTACCAGACACATGGAGTGATGCTGTTCCTGGGGGGAAAAAAGTAGACCAGATGCTGGATGTAGCCAGAAGTTTTGATCAATGGGGGACTGCTAAAATGAACAGACAGCGACATTCATCTAAGCACTTTGTCTGCTTGTCATTGCTTGGCTCTGCTCAGAGTCTATGGGTTTCATTTTGCGGATCGATCAAAAAGAGTTTTAGGTACGCTTTAGTCTATGTTCATACTACAGAATTTCCGAGCAGAAATCCATGGGAATATTCCATTTGGAAATGGATTATAATGGGATTCTGCTGCACTGTGTACACGGCGGAATTTCCACAGCAGCAATGTCCCAATTCCGGCATCTGCAGAAAGATTATTCTTTCTGCGGATTTTACTCAGAAATGCATTGAGATCTATGAGATGCCGCACTTTTGGAGCAGTCCTAACACCCACTGGAACATTTAAACGTCCCGTATTTTCTGGGCAGACATGTGAACATTGCCTTATCTTTCAACCCTTCTCCCACTAATCCCTAATAAGGCAATAATGGTGTGTATTAAAATTATTTTCATTACATCTAATGGGTGTGTCTATAGCAGTGTCTCCAAACTGTGGCTCTTCAGCTGTTGCAAAACAACAACTCCCAGCCGTTGGCTGTCCGGGCATGCTTGGAGTTGTAGTTTTGCAACAGCTGAAGTGCTACAGGTTGGAGACCACTAAATGAGATAAACTATTGACCAA
The DNA here is from genome assembly GCF_029499605.1 of Hyla sarda. Taxonomy (NCBI): domain Eukaryota; kingdom Metazoa; phylum Chordata; class Amphibia; order Anura; family Hylidae; genus Hyla; species Hyla sarda. Next base: position 71,992,336 of record NC_079194.1, on the reverse strand, counting down.
GCTCACAACATTGAAGACACTACAGCTAGGCTCCTTGAAATCTTTCTGACTTTAAATGGGCACTGTCAGATACAAAAACTTTTGATATGCTCTAAAGCATGTATAACAAATAGGTTTTGCAGTTGCTTTCATTAGAAAATGTTCAGTATTTCATACTGAAAAAGCCAATCAAACAACTGCCCCTCCTGCCTGCTTGGACACATACTAGTCCTGCTGTGTCCATGCATCATCACCTACGTCATGGACACATTTCCTTGATTGACAGCTGTGAGCGCAGGGCTCAGAGCTGGAGGAAAAATCCTCCCGCTGTCAGCTTGTGTCCCGCTACTGTCAGTGAGGACAAGCTGGGAGTTGTACAGTGACCCCCCGACCTACGATGGCTCCGACATGCGATCATTTCAACATACAATGGCCTCTCAGAGGCCATCGCATGTTGAAGGCAGCATCAACATACGATGCTTTTGTATGTCAGGGCCATCGCATAAACGGCTATCCGGCAGCGCAGACTGCGTCCGCTGATGATCACTTACCTGTCCTCGGGGCTCCGGCGCGTCCTCTTCGGGATCCTCTGCATCGTCGGCGCTCTCCATCGTTGTCATCACGTCGCTGCGCACGCCATCCCGTCATCCAATAGGAGCGGCGTGCGTAGCGACGTGATGGGGGCGACAGAGAGTGAAGATGCCGGGGAAGCAAAGGCCTTGCCGGAGCGTTGGGGACACCCTGGGGATGCGGCGACAGCGATGGAGGGCGACATCGAGGGCAGCGGTGACGAGCGGTGATGGTCCGGAGCGGCGGGGACAGGTGAGTACAACTTCCTCTACCAGTGGTCTTTAACCTGTGGACCTCCAGATGTTGCAAAACTACAACTCCCAGCATGCCCGGACAGCTGTTGGCTGTCCGGGCATGCTAGGTGTTGTAGTTTTGCAACATCTGGAGGTCCGGAGGTTGTAAACCACTGTCCTATACTTTACATTGCATGGATCCCTCAACATACGATGGTTTCAACAAACGATGGTCCATTTGGGACGGATTACCATCGTATGTTGAGGGACCACTGTAGTTTTGCTAATGCTAGGGGAGATGTGAGCAGACAGCATACTGAGGAAGGGGGCGGAGACCTCCACAGTGAGGCCACGCCCCCTCGCTTTGAGAGGAATTCAGACTAGTGAGCTAAATTAAAAGTGTAATAAAAAAATAAATAAAGGTGCTAGACACTTAAAAATGAGATGTACATGGTCAGGATTAAGTACTGAGTGATATATATAAAAAAAAAAAAGTGAAAGACGGAGGGCTCGGCACAGCTCCCGTGAGACCTCAAGAAACAAATATGATGCCCAAGGACACCTAGTCCGTATACACTTCAGTGGGGTGCTCAATCCGGAGTTCAGAGCAAAGTGGTCTGAAGAAGTGCACCTGGTGCACGAAATAGCTATCACGCTCTTGGCATCCCTCCTCCCCATGCTGTAAGTCTACCGGTTATCGAATAAAGCACAGCCGTTACCTCCACTGTGGTGAGTGCCATCTTCATTCTTTTGTGTGCAATATAAAAAAAAATGTTTTTTGGTTGGATCTGACAGGTACGCTTTAATATAAAGTACAATATCTAGATGCCAAAAGTCTATTATGAAATGAATTTCCCCTTAGAGGAAGTTATTCAGCACTTATATACGTTGTGGAAGACACTTGAGTACGGTAAGAAGATCGAAGATTATAAGTAAAAAAGTTCAGAGGAACATACGTTGGCGTGGGAAATGAAAAGATCTTAACCACCATTGTGGCAGTGCGGAAACTTACAATGATAAAACTTAAAAACTTACTATTCCCCAGAATTGTGAATTAAGTAAAGCGGATGTGATACTATATGAATAACTATGAGATGACATAATTATTCATTTATCATCATAGTTCACCACAATAAATGCTATCAAATCCCCATAGGTCGCTTTTGTCTTTTAAAGTTAATATTATAAATTATTTATTTAAAGCTCCTTGCAGGGTACAAGATCAAAACTATGTTTGTGTACCTATCTCTTTACAGTATTCCATCTAGGGAATTTTTTTTCTAGCTTACCACATGCAGAAAACCAGGCACAGTACCGTCTCTGCGAAAAAAGAAAGTAAGGCATAGCCAGGGTCCAAGTTTAGGAATTAAGGCTCTAGGTAAGCACATAGAGAGGCATCACAAAGCCTGACTACAATTACCACTAGTCCACCAATGCCTGCTGTCCGCTGGCAACAACTAGCACTAGTCCACCTCCCCTGCTGTCTGCTGGATACTACAACTAGCACTTGTTCACCACTGCCTGATGTCCACTGGCTACTACAAGAAGTAGTCCACCACCACTGCTGTCCACTGAATACTACAATCACCACTTGTTCACCACTGCCTGCTGTCCACTGGCTACAACTAGCACTAGTCCACTACCCCTGCTGTAAGCTACATACTACAAATGCCACTTGTTCACCACTGCCTGATGTCCACTGGATACTTCAAGAAGTAGCCCACCAACACTGCTCTCCGCTGGCTACAGCTACAATTTTCTCACCACTGCCTGATGTCCACTGGCTACTACAAGAAGTAGTCCACCACCACTGCTGTCTGCTGGCTACAACTAAAACTTTCTCACCACTGCCTGCTGTCCTTTGGCTACTAATAGCACAAGTAAACCACCTGTCACGATGCCGGCTGGCAGGAGGTGGATCCTCTGTGCCAGAGAGGGATTGGCGTGGACCGTGCTAGTGGACCGGTTCTAAGTCACTACTGGTGTTCACCAGAGCCCGCCGCAAAGCGGGATGGTCTTGCTGCGGCGGTAGTGACCAGGTCGTATCCACTAGCAACGGCTCAACCTCTCTGACTGCTGAAGATAGGCGCGGTACAAGGGAGTAGACAGAAGCAAGGTCGGACGTAGCAGAAGGTCGGGGCAGGCAGCAAGGATCGTAGTCAGGGGCAACGGCAGGAGGTCTGGAACACAGGCTAGGAACACACAAGGGAACGCTTTCACTAGGCACAAGGGCAACAAGATCCGGCGAGGGAGTGCAGGGGAAGTGAGGTATACATAGGGAGTGCACAGGTGAAAACACTAATTGGAACCACTGCGCCAATCAGTGGCGCAGTGGCCCTTTAAATCGCAGAGACCCGGCGCGCGCGCGCCCTAGGGAGCGGGGCCGCGCGCGCCGGGACAGGAATGAGGGAGAGCGAGTCAGGTACGGAAGCCGGGGTGCGCATCGCGAGCGGGCGCCACCCGCATCGCGAATCGCATCCCGACTGGAGGCGGTATCGCAGCGCACCCGGTCAGTGGATCCGACCGGGGCGCTGCCGTAGCGAAGATGTTGCGAGCGCTCCGGGGAGGAGCGGGGACCCGGAGCGCTCGGCGTAACAGTACCCCCCCCTTGGGTCTCCCCCTCTTCTTAGAGCCTGAGAACCTGAGGACCAGACTTTTATCTAGGATATTGTCCTCAGGTTCCCAGGATCTCTCTTCAGGACCACAGCCCTCCCAGTCCACTAAAAAAAAAGTTTTACCTCTGACCTTTTTGGAGGCCAGTATCTCCTTTACGGTGAAGATATCAGAAGAACCGGAGACAGGAGTAGGAGAAATGAGTTTGGGAGAGAAGCGGTTGATGATGAGTGGTTTAAGAAGAGAAACGTGAAAGGCATTAGGAATACGAAGAGAAGGAGGAAGAAGAAGTTTGTAAGAGACAGGATTAATCTGGCACAGTACAGGCAGAGATTCTCCATGCGGCGTCGTGTCCTCTCTTGAGGTGTTAGCCGAGACCGGTCAACTTGCATAGCCTCCACGGCGGGAGGCACAGGAACGGATTGCAGAGGACCAGAGGAGAGAGGAGCCGGGGAGAAAAAACGCCTCGTGCGAACAAAGTCCATATCCTGGCGGAGCTCCTGACGCCTTTCAGAAAAACGCATGTCAATGCGAGTGGCAAGATGAATGAGTTCATGTAGATTAGCAGGAATTTCTCGTGCGGCCAGAACATCTTTAATGTTGCTGGATAGGCTTTTTTTAAAGGTCGCGCAGAGGGCCTCATTATTCCAGGATAGTTCAGAAGCAAGAGTACGGAATTGTATGGCGTACTCGCCAACGGAAGAATTACCCTGGACCAGGTTCAGCAGGGCAGTCTCAGCAGAAGAGGCTCGGGCAGGTTCCTCAAAGACACTACGAATTTCCGAGAAGAAGGAGTGTACAGAGGCAGTGACGGGGTCATTGCGGTCCCAGAGCGGTGTGGCCCATGACAGAGCTTTTCCAGACAGAAGGCTGACTACGAAAGCCACCTTAGACCTTTCAGTAGGAAACTGGTCCGACATCATCTCCAAGTGCAGGGAACATTGTGAAAGAAAGCCACGGCAAAACTTAGAGTCCCCATCAAATTTATCCGGCAAGGATAGTCGTAGGCCTGAAGCGGCCACTCGCTGCGGAGGAGGTGCAGGAGCTGGCGGAGGAGATGATTGCTGAAGCTGTGGTAGTAGCTGCTGTAGCATCACGGTCAGTTGAGACAGCTGGTGGCCTTGTTGCTCTATCTGTTGTGACTGCTGGGCGACCACCGTGGTGAGGTCGGCGACAACTGGCAGTGGGACTTCAGCGGGATCCATGGCCGGATCTACTGTCACGATGCCGGCTGGCAGGAGGTGGATCCTCTGTGCCAGAGAGGGATTGGCGTGGACCGTGCTAGTGGACCGGTTCTAAGTCACTACTGGTGTTCACCAGAGCCCGCCGCAAAGCGGGATGGTCTTGCTGCGGCGGTAGTGACCAGGTCGTATCCACTAGCAACGGCTCAACCTCTCTGACTGCTGAAGATAGGCGCGGTACAAGGGAGTAGACAGAAGCAAGGTCGGACGTAGCAGAAGGTCGGGGCAGGCAGCAAGGATCGTAGTCAGGGGCAACGGCAGGAGGTCTGGAACACAGGCTAGGAACACACAAGGGAACGCTTTCACTAGGCACAAGGGCAACAAGATCCGGCAAGGGAGTGCAGGGGAAGTGAGGTATACATAGGGAGTGCACAGGTGAAAACACTAATTGGAACCACTGCGCCAATCAGTGGCGCAGTGGCCCTTTAAATCGCAGAGACCCGGCGCGCGCGCGCCCTAGGGAGCTGGGCCGCGCGCGCCGGGACAGGAATGAGGGAGAGCGAGTCAGGTACGGAAGCCGGGGTGCGCATCGCGAGCGGGCGCCACCCGCATCGCGAATCGCATCCCGACTGGAGGCGGTATCGCAGCGCACCCGGTCAGTGGATCCGACCGGGGCGCTGCCGTAGCGAAGATGTTGCGAGCGCTCCGGGGAGGAGCGGGGACCCGGAGCGCTCGGCGTAACACCACCCTTGCTGATGATGCTATCAGTCAGGCCAACACATACACAACCTCTGAGCCCAAAAAAGGGATAATTTTTTCAGCTTTTCATACAAAAGCGATTTCTTATTTACAATTTCCAGACACCAATCCTTTTTTTAACTCTTAAAACAGAAAGTAAGGCATTGCCAGGGCCCGAGTTTACTAATTAGGACTACATAACCACAAGGAGCGACATTACAAAGCCTGGCTACAACTATTACTAGTCCACCAATGCCTGCTATCCTCTGGCTACAGTCAACCAATGTCTGCTGACACTGACAGGTATGTTATGCACATAAGGAAAAGAGATACTGGATAGCACTATCCCTGCAATCAGCAGCAGTGCCATCTCCACGTTGGAATACATGATGACAAAACTTTTACATCCATTATTCCAACCTGTCATGAATCGTCACCAACGGGATGTACTGTTTCAACCAGCCAGGCCTACACTTACACAACCCGCCATGATGCCAAAAAAAAGGATAATTTTTAAAACTTTTTGAAAAAAAATCTATGTTTACTACAGCAATTTCTTCACTATTTTTGGACACATGCTCCCAGAAATGGAGAACTTTCAAGGTTTTTTTCTTAATTTTAATTGAATTTTTAATTGAATTAAAAAAAAAGGAACATTTGACATAGATTAATTATAAATAATGTTGTTCCAATAAGAATGTTAAAGTACAATAAACTAAAGATGTAAAATAGAAATTTTAGAAAGTTTACAAGCACAAAAAAGCAAAGATAAAACTGTGTTTCCATGATACTGTGAAGTGGTTGCTTCTACTTCTAGTGCTTTCCTCTCATGTTAATGCATGTTTTATTACCACTAGTTCTATTATTACTATTATTTTTCCTTTCATCTCTCTGGTCTCCAGTAATCCACCCCTTCATGTGATTACTAGAGGAGAAATACAATACAATACATAATGTTTTCTCTGTAGAATATTCATAGAATATAGTTTATTCATTTAGAATAATTGCATTATATATTTTGCATCTTTATTTTCTGTGATGTTATCTAAACCAAGCTTTTAAAGTCATAGTGGTCTATTTTTTACAAATGAAAAGCATGATAAGTATAAGGAGAGTATGAAACCTAAAGTCCTTTCCTATGGGGAATTCAGTGAATGAATGAGCATTTCTAGGAATGTTCATTCCAATAATCGGCCCATTTAAAAGGGCCAGGGGTAAGCTGATGAATGAGTAAACATTGGCTGATCTGAATCTTTCATGCGGTCATGTACACTATTGTTATGAGCCGTAAACCTGTGATGTGCAGCCAGCAATGATGAATTTAAAGGCCCACATGAACAATCCAGCGATCATTTGTATGGTCTGGTCACATGATTGATTGAGTATATGAGCCCTAATTGATTCTTGTTATAGCAGCAGTGTCGGCCCTTTTATAAAAGGCTTTATGACTTGGTTGGACATTCCTCACTCCACTGTATGGACAACCACTGTTTGGTACACTATGTATTCACCCATTATTTATTCTGAGGTGATCATAGGTTCACTTACTGTAACCAACCATACACTAAATGGAAATATTTAACAACTGCAAATAAGAACAAGATCTCCACCAACCTTTATAGTCACCAACCTTTATGGATGAAATCATAAACTTTCATATCAGGGATCAGAAGCGGTATACCTAGGGCCAGATTAAGGTTGCCTTGAAGACGGAGCACTTTAGTATGATGGGGCCCCCAAAAACACCCCCAAGACAGTCCCCCCTCCCCTCTGACTGAGACTTGTTGCCAGCTAGCAGGGGTGGACTGACAACTCATGGAGCCCCCCACGCACCTACACCCATATAGATGCCCTGCCCTCATACAATAAAATACATTTTTCAATTCATAAAGAAAATATAGCAAAATAACGCAATTTTGCTACGTTTTTGGCTGTGTGGGTTCGTTTCTACACAATGGCACTCATTTACTATTGCAAACCCGACATGTTTTGTCAGGTTGTGCGCCAGATTCTGTCGCATTGCGGTCACTACCATTATGTTCTGTGTGGAGATCCCTGTTTTTTAGTGACTGACGACCAGGACCTGCATGATGCAGACAGAGAGGGGCCCCTTTCTTTCCTGGCCATGCGGGGCCTGGAGCAGGAGCTCCTATGATAATCCGGCCCTGGGTATGCCTGCCACTGGACTCATTGAAATATAAAATAGAGTGCATAATACATAACCACATAGGGGGCTGGAAGAGTAGACATTTCCTAAGAAAGGGAGCCAAAAAAAATAAGGAGAAAAACAGGTGATAGGGGAGAGTTATGAGGCTGTGCAGAGCGTTTATGTGTATGAGGAGATCAGGAGAAATAGCTGTCGGCCCATCTGTTTATCTGTCAGTTATTAAAACTGTATGGACACCGTTAGAGAAAGAAGCAGGGAGAAGGGAAGGGGTTAACAACCAGCTCAGATTGTAGACAGGGGGGAGAGAATCCTCGGAGGACAGCTCACACAGGCAATAGATAGGAAGGGAGGACACATAGAAAAACACTTAGGAGAGAATCATATGCGATATGAACAAGTGTAAAGAGCAAAGAGAGCTTATAAAACATGCTGCAAAGGCTATAGAAGAGAAACTAAGCAATACATAGAAAGAATAGAAATAAAGACAACTTAGTTGCAAAGATGGGCATAGCCTTTAGGGATAGGCTTACACAGAGAATAATTATATGACATTATAATAGTACGGTGTATCTGGCTATTACAAAATCACAGAAAATAAGCACACTTAGGCTAAGTTTCTACTTGGTTTTTGTCCTGCGTTTTTTGGTTTGAAAAAAAAAAAAGCAAGAAAAAATGCCTGATAAAATGCCAGTGCAATTTCCTGCGTCTGGCGTTTTTTCTGGCATTTTTTCTGGCGTTTTTACATTTGTGTGGAAATTGCATTTTTGGCCCCTTTGGTGTTTTATTTTTTTTGGTACCCAAAATTTGTTGGGTGCCAAAAAAAGGATGCAGTAGTGATGGAAAAAAATGTATTTAACAAAATTTATATTTTTTATAACAAAATTTTAATAAATTTTTTATAAAGTGTGTGTGTTCACTTTTTTCCCTCTCTTTTTTGAAATTTTTTAGGTAATACTACTATTCCAAGCATGGAACAGACTGTTCCATGATGGGAGTAGTAGTACCTGTACTAATAGACATATCGCCCAATGCGATCATCCATAATATAGCAGAGATGTGGAGCGACTCTATATAGCACTCACATCTCTGCTCTGTACTCCGGCCAATGATGTGAATAGAACATCACTCATTCATATTTTCCGCCCAGAGTGGTGATTGGCCAGATGGTTGCAGCTAATCACAGCTCTCACCGGGAAATATGAATGAGTAATGTTCTATTCATATCACTGGCCGGAGAACAGTGCAGAGATGTGAGCGCTGTATAGAGTCTCCATATCTCTGCAATAGATAGGACGATCACAGCAGATGTCAGGAGTGGCCTCTGCTGTGATCTTTCCTTAACTGCAGGTACTACTACTCCCATCATGGAGCACGCTCTGCTCCATGTTGGGAGCTGTAGTACCTGCAGTTAAGGAAAGATCACAGCGGATGTCACTCCTGACACCCGCTGTGATCCTCCTGTATAATGTATAGATGCGGCCAGCCGCTCTTCTATGGTCTCCTGCACTGACGTATATATACACCTATTCATATTTCCCACAGAGAGTTGTGATTGGCTGGAACCATCTGGCCAATCACAGCTCTCTGCGGGAAATATGAATATGTGTGTTACGCCGCGCGCTCAGGGTCCCTGCTCCCACCCGGAGCATCCGCGGCGTTCCTCGCTCTGCAGCGCCCCGGTCAGACCCGCTGACCGGGAGCGCTGCACTGACACTGCCGGCGGGGATGCAATTCGCATAGCGGGACGCACCCGCTCGCGAATCGCATCCCAAGTCACTCACCTGTCCCGGTTCCCGGCTGTCACGTCCTGGCACGCACGGCTCCGCTCCTTAGGGTGCGCGCGCGCCAGCTCTCTAAGATTTAAAGGGCCAGTGCACCAATGATTGGTGCCTGGCCCAATCAGTCTAATTAGCTTCCACCTGCTCCACGTCCCTATAAGCTCACTTCCCCTTCCCTGCTTTGCCGGATCTTGTTGCCCTTGTGCCTTGAGAAAGTGTTTACTGTGTTTGCCATAACCTGTGTTCCAGACCTCTTGCTATCACCATTGACTACGTACCTTGCCGTCTGCCCTGACCTTCTGCTACGTCTGACCTCGCCTGTCTAGTCCTTCTGTCCTACGCCTTCTCAGCAGTCAGCGAGGTTGAGCCGTTGCCGGCGGATACGACCTGGTTGCTACCACCGCAGCAAGACCATCCCGCTTTGTGACGGGCTCTGGTGAATACCAGTAGCAACCTAGAACCGGTCCACCGACACGGTCCACACCAATCCCTTGCTGACACAGAGGATCCACATCCAGCCTGCCGAATCATAACAATGTGTATATATACATCAGTGCAGGGGACCATGGAAGAGCGGCCGCCCATATCTATACATTATACAGAAGGATTGCAACGGACCCGAGGTGATCTGTCAATTAGTACAGGTACTACTACTCCCATCATGGAACAGTGTGTGTTCCATGCTGGGAGTAGTAGTACTACCTAAAAAATAAAGAATAAAAAGTGAAAAACACACACACTACATTTTTATTATTGTGTGCTATATTTTTAGTGCCCTGCCCGCCCACATAAATTGATCCCTGTTTAAAAATTAATAAAAATGTTGTTATAAAAAAGATAAATTTTGTTAAATACAATTTTTTCCATCACTACTGTATCTTTTTTATTATATTTTTTTTTTAATGGTACCCTACGAAATTTTATTAAAAAAGGTATCTCGATCACTTTTTTGTCCAAAAGAGAATAAAAAATGCCTGAAAAAATACCAAAGTTAAAACCCACATGGTGTTTTTCTTGGCATTTTTTTTTACTCCCATTGACTTCTATGGGAGAATAACGCCACAATTTCAGGGGGAAAAAACGCCATTCGCTCAACATGCTGCGACTTTGCAAAACCGCCAAGGAGCTGAAAAACACTCAAAAAGAGTGAAAAACACCAAAAGTATTATGAAAAACACCAAGTGGAAAAATTATTTTGCGATTTCTCATTGATTTACAGCTAACATCTGGCTGCATCGTTTTTTGGCCGAAAAAACGCCATGCGGCAGAATTGGCAGTTAAGAAAAAAAAGTAGAAACTTAGCCTTAACATGTTTTTTTTAAAGAGATAACATGGATCTCCACCCAGCTGATACTTGATATTGTATAGCCCTAGCTATGAACTGACCAGATAGCACCTTAAACCAGTGTTTCCAGACCAGTGTGCCTCCAGCTGTTGCAAAACTATAACTCCCAGCATGCCCGGAGCCTTTTACTGTCTGGGCATGCTGGGAGTTGTAGCTTTGCAACAGCTGGAGGCACACTGGCCTGGAAACACTGCCCTGATCACTATTGCTTAATGTTTATTTGTATCCCCATAAATCTCCTCATGGAGGACAAAACATATCTAATAATCTAATAAAACTAATTTCTAATAGAATAATAAGATAATTGTGATTGACAAACTGCATACGACTAAACCTTACTCACTCTTTACTTCACTCAGAATTTCCTCTTCCCTCTTTTTCTGTCTTTAATGATATTCATGACTATTACAGGACAAGGTTTCATATGTGGCGGCCCCAGTAACAGTACGTGATGTTTACCATGTAGCAACAGTGAACTCGAAAGGTGACACTCTTGCTCCCCCTACTGGACACAATAAAATAGGCCCAAGGATTGCACAAGGTATTGTAGTGCCTTCTGCAACAAACATGACTGTGCCATTCCCTCAATTGTATCCTTTGTTGTTATTAGAAACATAAAAGCTTGCTAGGAAAAAAAAAACAAATACTGGTCCATCTAGTCTGTCCTTGTTATTTTTAGGATAGATATATGTTCACCACAGGCCAATTATAATCACTCACTGTGGATTTACCAACCACATATGCTGGAGCCTTTACTACTTACTCCTTTAGTAAAATTATATTTTTGACATGACGTCTGACCTTTCCCCTTAACTAACCTCAAATTTCTGGCATAAAACAGTCGCTTTTTGAGCACCATCTTGCTTTAAAAATGTGTGAAAGCTTGCGAGCATTGTGTAAACATTTTGACTTGTACACCAGTTTTCCGGTATAAGCATTGATAAATTCCATGCACAAATCCAATTATTCAGAAATAATCCTGGGCACGGAACCTTCCTAAGGCTTCCTAAAGTTGCCTTGATAACTGTGTCGTTCCACGTCCCATCTGAAGAAGGAGCAGAAGTTAAACTTTGGAGGCACGCTTTAAATCTTTTTTGATGTTATATGCTCAAAAGGGGTATCCCCATCTTCTTAATCATGTCTCTATGGCTCCCTGTTCGGGCTTATCTCAGCCCATTTAATATATCTGACAGCTGCAGGGATAGTGCTTTAGCTTAGGAGCTGTCAGACACATAAGCAAAAGACCTGCCTTTGATCCCAGCCCATACACCAGCAATCTAGGTGTGAGCAGACGGCAACAGCAGAGAGCGGTAATCAGCCAAATGAGACAACCCTGTAAGACCTTCCACCCTTTTGGGATGCATTCTATTTCATCATTATCTTTTTGTAGGTGAGGTCTTCATATGTGGTCTGCCTAGAGCTCTTTACAGTGGGATCACAATTTTACTACTGTTTTTACCTCTAAATAGGTAGCAAAGCATTTAATTAGCTTTTCCTACTGCCTGGGTACTCTGACCACTCATTTTGAGGCAGTCAGAAATACCCCTACCCCTAAAGGGATCTATACACCTTATGCTAAAGTTGGCGTTGGCTTAACTTTCTGCTACTGGCAGGTTTGGCAGACTATACAAGATATATGGCAGCTTCCTGACTCTCCAACAGATGATGTTGGTGGAGAGAAGGGTCAGGCATGCTGGACTCATTTGTACCAGACTCATTTGTACCAGAGCTGCCTGGCTGCAGCTTACCTCTCCCCATAGACAACACATGAACGTTTGGCCATTGCCGAACATTCATGTATAAGGGGGAAGATAACTTGAAAATGTATGGCCACCTTAAATCTTCCTCTTCTGAAGTTTACCACAGAACTGTTGATACTAAACTCAGACAGAGAATTTTTTGTTCCCCTTGAGCAGGGGAGCAGGACATCACCGGAAGGCAGAAAAATTACACAGGATTGGAGACCGGAGGAGCAGGTGTGGTTAGTATGCCTGCATTTGTTGTTTGAATGCATTGGGAATTATAGGGTTAATAAGTAGGTTTTCCTGGAAGACTTTTTTAAGATTGGTCACTGTTCCCAAGGAGCTTTTTCTCTGTAGCTCATGAGGTTGTTGCTATGAAATAGATGCTTTCCAGGGTACCATCCATGTCGGTGAAAAAATAGGGTTAAATGACTCTAATTTATAAAGGTAGTTTATAAGAATAGGCTGACCAGTGGAATTTATAAAGGTACATTTTTATGGATGCTTCCTCCATATTCTGAATCTGAGTAGGATTATGATGGTCCTATACCAAAGATAATTTTGATATGTAACAGGAATTATTTTTGTTTGTTTAATGTTGTGATTTTGTATCTGTTGTCCCTGTTGTTTTCAATTGGTTTTAATACACTGAATTAAAAAAATTATGGTAAAAAAAAAAAAAAAAGGAAAAACAAAAAGTTAAAACAATAAAATAAAGAACACGTAAAAATATTTTTGGGCCATTCATCAGGAGGTTAAATAAAAATAAATTGTATAACTGAATACTATGCAGATTAATAATTAAACATATTGTGTCCACATATCATTTATATTTACATTTCTTTGTGTATAATTGTATTTATAGTTATATGAGTATGATGATTCTTTAGAAATATATGTGTTATTTTGGCATTGGTACGACAGTGTTAGGCCCTGGTGTGATGTCAAATAGGGAATTGTAACATATGGTCCTCTACTCTTCTCTTACAGACACTACGGCTGCAGTCGTCAGGAGCCCGTGTCTGAAGTGTTGTCTTCTGGGAGCACGATGCTGGTTGTCTGGAAGCAGGGAATGTACAGCTACTATGATCCATTTATGCTCACGGTGCTGCCACTGCCTATCACAAGTGAGGAAGACCAGGGAGTATGAACTGGTGGGAGGAAGATGAGGGCAAATATTACAGTGGTTCCTCAGCATACGATGGTAATCCGTTCCAAATGGACAATCGTTTGTTGAAACCATCGTATCTTGAGGAATCCGTGCAATGTAAAATATAGGACAGTGGTCTACAACCTGCGGACCTCCAGATGTTGCAAAACTACAACACCCAGCATGCCCGGACAGCCGTTGGCTGTCCGGGCATGCTGGGAGTTGTAGTTTTGCAACATCTGGAGGTCCGCAGGTTGAAGACTACTGGTATTGGAGGTTATACTCACGTGTCTCCGCCCCTCCGGACCGTCACCGCTCGTCACCGCTGCCCTGAATGTCGCCCTCTATCGCTGTCGCCGTGTCCCTGGGGTGACCTCGATGCTCCGGCAAGGCCTTTGCTTCCCCAGCATCCTCGCTCTCCGTTACCGCCATCACGTCGTTACGCACGCCGCTCCTATTGGATGATGGGACGGCGTGCGCAGCGACGTGATGACGACGATGGAGAGCGCCGACGATGCAGGGGATCCAGAAGAGGACGCGCCGAAGCCCTGAGGACAGGTAAGTGATTGTCAGCGGACCACACGGGGCACCGTAAACGGCTATCCTGTGGCAGCTGAAGCAGTCTGCGCTGCCGGATAGCCGTTTATGCGATGGCCCCGACATACAAAAGCATTGTGTGTTGATGCTACCTTCAACATGCGATGGCCTCTGAGAGGCCATCGTATGTTGAAATGATCGTATGTCGGGGCCATCGTAGGTCGGGGGGTCACTGTACTTTACACTGGGAAATTGCCACTGAGTTGCAGGGGAAATCTAGAATAACTAAGAGGAGTAGAAGGAAGGGAATGTAATGATGACTGAAGTGTCAACGTCCCCAATGCAGCAGAAGGATGATCCTTCAGAATACAGGGGGTAGAGAATGTGAATTCACAATTAAAACCCTGGAAGGCATATCTAAAATTCATCATGCTCTCATTTGCATGTGGTAAACAGATGCTCTGTGAAGGCCACATCTAAACACCCCTCCCGTACCACACAAAATATCATTAATAGATTATTTTATGCAAAGGAAAGCTCCAGGGCAGCCTGGGAAATTTATGAAAAATGGAGCAATAAGAAGAGAAGTGGCCTGCAGAAAGCAGTCATGAGACTGTTCCATCTTCGAGAAAAATGAGATCTGGATCCTGGTTGGTTGCTACAATTTATGAGTTCTCAGATATGTTCTAATGTATCACAGGCAAGCAGCATTGCTGGGTCTGGGAACTGTGATTGAAAATTATTAGATTTCTATTGGATTTATGTTTGTTTGTCACAGGGCAGTTAAAGGAGTGGTCCCAGTTCATCGTCTTGGCAGCCAGTGGCAGTTATAAGAGCCGGGAGCAACTAAAGTGGGAGTTAATTGACTTAAATAAGAGTTACGCTCTAAAGGCTACTTCGGGTAACTGAAAGTTACATAAACAGCATACCTATCAGTCCTACACCGGTTGTACAACTCCCATAAAAGGAAATGGGAGTTACACAAATTGCATATCTTCCCAACTTCGGCTGCTTCTGACCACCTCTGGCTGAGGCAAACAGGCAGGAGATGGCCCCCCCAATAAAAGCCCCTTATGCTGAATAATGTCCTTATAACAATGCCAGACAGTTTACATGTAACAGTGCCTGCTACCTTGCCCACCATACAAATCCATAAAAATGACAGCCACAATAATCCCATGAAGAACTGTCATAATAATACTTGACACACTACCCACTACGGTGAGTTCAATGAGACAAGTGTACACCGGCAACTCCACCACTAGTAGTCCCAGCAATATCCCTGGACTGATAGTCAACAGACTCCTTGCACCTCCCCTGGTTCCGGTAGTGCACAGTGGTCCAACAGGTAAATATACGGTAAATGCACAATAAGAAAAGACAGTAGCCAGCACTCACCATCCGGGGGTCCTTTATTGCTTGAAGCGGTGCTTATACATACAGACAGCGGGCAGGTATGTGGAGGATGGGGGTATCAGGACAGCACTGTTTCGCACTTCCTTGTGCTTCCACGAGCAAGATCAGCTCGTGGAAGTGCAAGGAAGCGCGAAACAGTGCTGTCCTGATACCCCCGTCCTCCACATACCTGCCCGCTGTCTGCATGTATAAGCACCGCTTCAAGCAATAAAGGACCCCCGGATGGTGAGTGCTGGCTACTGTCTTTTCTTGTTGTGCATTTACACTACCCACTACAATGCCCTATATAAAAGTAACATTCACAATACTCACTATAAGAAACCCTTAAAAGTAGGACATTTATCAAGCTGTGCCATCGGCACATTTCCTCTGAAGTCACACATTTTTCTGCAGAAATGGCATATGTTTCTGCTCAAAAATGTGTGACTTTAAAGGATTCATGCTGCTCGCACCAAGGTATGAAAAAGTCTGGAAGGGGGCTCGGGCTCGGGGTCTTGCAGGAAGAGGAGGAATTGTGGAGGCACTCGTTCCTTGTCCGACACCTAAAGCCACAGAAATTTACACCAACGGGCACAATGACAGCCACAGAGCTTCAGTATTTACTAATAGACGTGTGCCTCATAATAAATCCAGCAGAACAAAAATGGGCGGAGCTTCATTTGTGTGTAGCGCACCAATATTATGACAGAGGTCAGTGCGTCAGAACGAAATAGCATGCATGTTTAGACTGTCTAGTCTATGTCTAAGTAATAGAAAGTGCTATAAATGCATAAACTACATGTTGTGCAGTGGCCAAGCAGCCAAAATACTAAGCGTCCACACTCCCCTTAGATAAGAGCCTATTAAAGGGGTATTCCACGCCAAAACTTTTTTTTATATATCAACTGGCTGCGGAAAGTTAAACAGATTTGTAAATTAGAAAAAAGTAGAAAAATGCCAGCACGGCTGAATAAAATCTTCAAAACTTTATTCACGAATCCTCGTTGAAAATATTGCACATAGAAAAACGGTCCGTTTTTCTATGCAATATTTTCAATTTTTGTATGTGTCCATGTCTTTCTGCCACCATGAAGGTTTTTAACGAGGATTCGTGAATAAAGTTTTGAAGATTTTATTCAGCCGTGCTGGCGTTTTTCTACTTTTTTCTACATACGTCTGGAGGTAGCCGTGCACGCCCCAGGTGAGCTGAGACTTTCCCCTTTTTGTTCTAGATTTGTAAATTACTTCTATTAAAAATTCTTAATCCTTCCAATAGTTATTAGCTTCTGAAGTTTTTTCTGTCTAACTGCTCTCTGATGACTCACGTCCCAGGAGCTGTGCAGTTCCTATGGGGATATTCTCCCATCATGCAAAGCTCCGGGGATGTGATATCCTCATTGAGCAGTTAGACAGAAAACTTAATAACTATTGGAAGGATTAAGATTTTTTTATAGAAGTAATTTACAAATTTGTTTAACTTTCCAGAGCCAGTTGATATATAGAAAAAAGGTTTTGCCTGGAATACCCCTTTAAAGCTGACATATTAGGCACTGAATAATTTGCATGTAATTCCAATTGGCTTTGTTAAATTGGAAACTCTGCTGAATAAAAAGTGCAGGATTTCTAGCTGATACTTTTTATTATTCTGCCATTGGTTAGCCTTCATAAAATAACATTTCTATGTATAAGAAATTCTAAGCACAGTTCCTGGAAAGCAGTAAAATATGGGACCTTAGGCAATGACTTCTATTCATACACTGAACTGTAGAATGTAATTGATGTGTGCAAGGAATTCAATGCAGAACAACACACCATGACCTTGCACCTCTATGTAATGGCTGAGGAACATGAAATGGTATTTGAGAGACATTCTTGTCAGTTGTGATGAATCTGCGCTAACATTCATTGAGGTTATAAATAGTTTATGCACCTTAGTTTATAATGGCCACAATGGGAGACAACATCACAAGGTTTTATACATTCATGAGCATAGCCATTAAATATTGCCAGCTTTGCCATTTCAACAAGGACGCATATTTAGTAAATTACTTTATAGAATTAAGATGTGCTAGTCATGCATCACCAACTAAATGTACTGTATGTCAATGCCCAAGTGTAGGTCAACACATCTATAGAGCCATGGTCAAGTTTCCTTCGTATATAGGCTTATTAAAGTTTCTGATTCTGGGTGAAAATCCAACAAGAAGTGCCAAAACCTTAAGACAATGATCTTTTTACATAGTGTATAAATAGGGAAATCTGTTGCTAATATCCATAGTGTGGCAATACTGGTGTCGGAGCATTAATGTATGTTGTTTCCTGTTGGAGTAATTGAGTCAATGGTGTAACTACCATACCAGAGAGCCTGGGCTATGGTGCCTTTTGAGGAAGGGGGACAATAGTGAACTGCTTGTGGCACTTACATTGCACCTATGAAATGTTGCCACTTTAGGGACGGAGTTATTTTTTGCTTTATTTGGCCCTATGATTTATTTGCATCCCCCTGGCTAAAGTCCAATTTAATATGATCAATCCTTATTTCCCCTAATATCTGCTTTTGGGGGACAAATAAGACACCCCCATACACATTAGGTTGGCTGGTTTTGCTGAAATTGGCAGGTTTAGACAATAATAGCTTAAAGGGGTTGTGCGCTGCCCTGCCATTCGGAGCTCCGCTCTCAGTGTCCGGAAGTTCATTACTCTGAACACTGTGTGCGGGCTTCCGTGTTTGCGGCCGCCCCCTCGTGATGTCACGCCCCTGGCCCCTCGTGACGTCACGCCCGCCCCCTCAACGAAAGTCTATGGGAAGGGGGCGCGACCGCTGTTACGCCCCCTTCCCATAGACTTTGGTTGAGGGGGCGGGCGTGACGTCACGAGGGGCCGGGCGTGACATCATGAGGGGGCGGCCGCGAACACGGAAGCCCGCACACAGTGTTCAGAGTAATGAACTTCCGGACACTGAGAGCGGAGCTCCGAAAGGCAGGGCAGTGCACAACCCCTTTAAAGTGTAGGGGTCCTTGATTCATTGTGCACTGTAAAATAGACTTCAACTTTGAACCAACATACTGTGGGAGATTAGCTCCATATATCTAGGCAAATAGCAGTCAGATAGGGACACAAAATTAAAGCTTAAAGGGGTACTCCGGCTATAAGACATCTTATCCCCTATCCAAAGGATAGAAAATAAGATGCCTGATTGCGGGAGTCCCGCCGCAGGGGACCCCCGCAATCTTTCATGCAGCACCCCGTTATCATCAGCCTCTGGAGCGAACATCGCTCCGGGTCTGAAGAATCCGCCCCATGTGACATCAGGCTCCGCCCCTCGATGCAAGCCTATGGGAGGGGGCGTGACAGACACCATGCCCCCTCCCATAGGCTTGCATTGAGGGGGCGGAGTGTGACATCACGATACTCCGGCCCTGTGATCGTGATTCATCAGACCTGGAGCGATGTTCACTCCAGAGGCTGATGATAGCGGGGTGCTGCATAAAAGATTACGGGGGTCCCCAGCAGTGGGACCCCCGTGATCAGGCATCTTATCCCCTATCTTTTGGATAGGGAATAAGATGTCTTAGGGCCGGAGTACCCCTTTAAAGCTCTCCTGTTTTTATTTTTTAATAGAAAAACTAAATATGCAGCCTTTACATTGCATAAAAACACAAAATAAATCATACTCTTACTATACAGAAAACTATCCAATCTATACAGATGGCTTACTATTGGCCACCCAACAAAGAAGACAACAAACGTCACAGGCCACAATTTCCCTGGATACAAACTATCATCAGAGGTTTGCAGTTATTCCTAGTTTTAAAACCCAGTAACTAGATTTCTTCAGCACCTGTGCTGATCGGGGCCACACTAAAATCTTGTAGGTAGGTCCCCAAAGTCAGAGTTCCTCCGTCCTGATAGGAGTCTCTTAGTGGGATAACCCCTAGTCGCCTCTTCCTTCTTTGGTTTTATGTGTATTTCGTATATTGCATAGTGTAAATATTCCTTCCAGGACCTTAGGTCACATGATTAATAATTATATTGTTCTGCTAAGGTTAAGGATCTTCCAGGTCAGGTGATCATGTCACGTGATGTACCACAATGCTTTGTATTAGGACTGACAGGTCTGGGGGACCAATAAGCTTTGAGCCTTCCCCTTTCCATATAAGGGCGCTGTTATCCAATCATCGCTTTCTTTCCCCCGGGATATGATAGCGAGCGGAGCTCTGTGAAAATCTACAAGACAAATCTAGGCCTGAACCCTGCTAACTTCAGCCGAATACAAAACAGTGAGTTCAATCTAACTCAATCCTAATCCTACGTGACTACTGAACCTAAATAAAACCCCTAAATTCAGTGGAACAGCGTAACCAAGCATCACTAAAAGGTCCCAACCAAACCTGTGAGGAGCCTAAAAGTCCTCTGTAAAGACTGTTACTACGCTTAACCTGCATAAAATCTGCAGTAAAGTTATCTTGAGTTTACTAAAATTCCGGTTGTGGACAATCCTTTATTCCTCTCTATCGTTCCTGGGACGGGTGGCGGTAGGATATATATACAGAGAGAAACCCGCACCCTGGCGTCACCACAGTTAAGGGTTAATCCAACACCCTTTCATCACTGCACAGCTACACCACCTATACCCTAAACCCCCAAGCTACCACACTTGACTGACCAGAAAGGAGATGGAAGACCTTGCTACCAACCTGTCTTTCATCCCATTAAAATCCAGGCCCCAAAAGAGAAATTACCAAATCACTTAGCAAGATAAGTCTTGTCAGGGATTTTAACTATTAATGGATGTCACCCTGGGTGGGATATGTGCTTCCTGATACCTGGTAGCTACATATGACAGTTAATGTGGGGAAATATTTTAGCAGATCTAGCAACCTTTAAAAGGGGTATTCTGGGCAAAAACATTTTATCCCCTATCCAAAGGATAAGATGTCTGATCGTGGGGGGCCCACTGCTGAGACCCCCCGCGATCTCCCTGCAGCATCCACATTCTATGCGGGTGTTGAATCTCCAGTTTTGGAAACCTTCGGGTTTCCGGGACTGGGGACGTGACGTCACGCCTCGCCCCCTCCATTCATGTCTATGGGAGGGGGCGTGACGGGTGCTGCAGGGAGATCGTGGGGGAGGGGGGGGGGTCTCAGCAGCGGGTCCCCCGTGATCAGACATCTTATCCCCTATCCTTTGGATAGGGGATAAAACGTTTTTGCCCGGAATACCCCTTTAACACTCAATGATTTAGCTCCCAGGGCCGAACAAATGATCCCTGGATCATTCATTGTCAGCCACCTTCTATTTACACAGGGAGATGTGTGTGTGACCAATGTTTGTTTGTTTTTTGGCTGATCACTTACATAGGACAATTAAAAGGAGTACTCCAGGCTATTTACACATGATTGAAAAATCTGACTACACATAGAGCTTCTTTGTAGTCTGTAACCATGGAGACTCAGGCCTGCAATAAGATTTGTACAAACAAAACAGAAGTCTTCCTTTTATTAACATTTACAGAGCTGTTTTAGTTTTTAGTTATACTAAAGCATTCGCCAAAGGCGCAGACCACATTATTTCTCCATTACCCTCTCTCCACCTCCTCTTCTCCTATTTAATAACTATATAGTGATATTACCAGAGGCAGTAACATGAGATTTATTTACAGACAAACTCTTGATTTCATTACTCTAACCTGATTATATCACTAAACAAAGTATTTTTTACATTGATGGATATACTTCTGTTCTGTAATGGGAAATTCACAGTCTTTTTTATTATCAGCCTGTAAAGAAAGCATTGTACTGAAGAAAGGATTCCATGTCCAGGGCCACCTGAGGACACCATACTATCCCTTCTACTATCCACCATATCCATATTGCACCTGGAACATAACAGTGAGTAAAAGACTTTTTACAAATAGTGACCTATTATTTTTGCT
The DNA here is from genome assembly GCF_029499605.1 of Hyla sarda. NCBI lineage: Eukaryota > Metazoa > Chordata > Amphibia > Anura > Hylidae > Hyla > Hyla sarda. The sequence continues at coordinate 71,970,973 of NC_079194.1, read as the reverse complement.
TCTGGTTACATTATTTGGCATATTTGAAGGGGTATTCAAACCAAATATAAAAAAAAAAATTGTAACAACAGAATAAATACTCTTTAAAAGGAAATGTGTCATTGAAAAAATGATGCATTGTTTAAATAAAGAATCTTTAAAGAATCTTTGGTGATTTTTTTTCCCCCTAATTTTGCATTTTACTATCTATGCTTATTGAAATCTTGAGCTGTTTTCATTCTGGCCACTAGGGCTAAAACTAAGCTGAGACTTTTTTTTTTACTGTACAGATCATTTCTCGCACAGGAGTACAGTGAAAGGTGACACCAGTGGAGATAACACTGGATCCACAACCATTCACAGCAGAGCTCAGCCTCCCCCTCCCTGTAGAATGACCTCTGAAAAGGTCACAGAGAATGTCCAGTAGGATCAGAAATTCATGTAAATGGGACAGCTTCAGTCTATTGTAGCCTATGTCCATGGGTCCTGCTGTAAAGCACTAATTGCTGATAAATTACTAAATGCTGTTAAAGACAGCTCAGGCAAGATGGCAGCCCCTATAATAATGTTCCAAAAATGAAACCAGGAAAGTATATATAGGTAATACAGATTCCTTAAATGGCGGCATTCACTACACTATTGGAAGGGGAATTCAACCTTCATTCCTGATAATAAAATATATTCTATTCCATTCTTTAAAGGGGTACTCCGCCCCTAGACATCTTATCCCCTATCCAAAGGATAGGGAATAAGATGTCTGATTGCAGGGGTCCCACTGCTGGGGCGTTCGTTTAGAGTGTTGGGTGCAGCGCCGGAACAACCCTAAGGAAGTTGCTGACGGGCAACGTAACGTGTGGGGTCTAGGGGGGCACTTGCCCTGGTTTATCTTCCATCTGCTGTCCTGAGCCTTACTTTCCCAGCATTACATTGGTTACTCATGTACAGGTTGTATGTTGATTATTGTTCCGTGGAATTATATATGTTGAGATAAAGCAGGTGACCTGGGAGGGGTCCTTTGCCCCCCCCTGTTGTAGTGTAGCGGCCTTTGTGCCTTTTAGACGTTTTGAAGTGTTCTGTCTGATGTGCATTTCTTTTGAAGATCTGTAATAAAATATTTTGGTTATCCATATGAATTGGGTGTGCGCTACATGGTGTGTCTTCTTTCTTTTCTGTTGTAGTGTATGTGCATTGATATACACAGTGGCACCCCTTGATAAATTATTATAGCTGAGCCCACTTGTTTGTGTATATGAGGAGGCTTGTGACATCACGGCCATGCCCCGCTTGTGACGCCATGGCCATGCCCCCTCAATGCAAGTCTATGGGAGGGGGCGTGACGGCTCCCATAGAATTGCATTGAAGGTGCATGGCCATGACATTATGAACGGGGTGTGGCCATGATGTCACAAGCATCTGCCCCACATCGACAGTCATCCGGCACGGAGCGATATGCACTGGATGTCTGGGGTGCCGCAGCCAAGATCGGATAGGGGATAAGATGTCTAGGGGCGGGGTACTCCTATAAAATCTTTTATGGAAAAAAATAATTTAAAAAAAACCTGCATAGCTGTTTGGATTATGTGATTATGTGCTATATGGAGGTTCAGTAGAGGCTCATGCTCCTCCAGCAAAGCTCTATTGCAGCTTCCTAGAAAACAGAGATATAGTATGGCCATGTGCAAGTAGTCAAGAGCCAAAGCTTTGCATCTAATACAGCCATCTGAATGACAGCTAGGAGCAAAATGTCAGACTATCTGCTATACTACAGGCCCTCTGCTGTTTTACTCTTTTATGCACAGCATGACGTGTGACTTGCTCTTCTATTATCATGACAGGTCCCCTCTCCAGACTATGGAGTTGCTTTGAGGTTTGAAGGCTACATGCTGACAGGGCAGTACACATTTGCACCTTGTATACAAGGACAGTGGAACATCCAGAATCGAAGGTACAAGAGCTGTAAATTTTTATAGCTATTAAGTAAATAAAATTATATAATTAATTAAAAAAAAATCAAAAATCCCATCAATAAAAACATATCATGCTGGGCACATATAATTGGCAAGTTTGTAAAGGATGCAATAAGAAGTGATGCTGGGGGGATTTTACATAAAATGTTTACCTACTAGCAGGTAACAATTGTAAGTTCAGCACATGGGGCGACCATGCCCCCTTTGTGCCAAACAATGATCCTCTATGGTAAGCCCTGCCCACTTGGTGAGCAGGATGCAAATTTGCAGTTTTTCACAGAATTTGTAATGAAAAATCCCCTCCCCCTCCGATTATTTAGGCAATTTTCCTGGGTAAAGGGCTACTTTTCAGGACATAGACTGAGAACAGCTGTTTTCAAATACTAATAAAGAGGGTAAATGGGAGATCTTCAGATCTACACTGAATAGCTATACTGCTAAATTTATTTCTATAGGCAACAAACATAGATGATTCGAACAAAATCCCACATGGCTGACAACTGATGTTAACCCCTTAAGGACCAAGGGCCTACATGTATGCTCTGATGTCTTGGTACTTAAGGACCAAGGGCGCACCCGTACGCCCGTGGGAATTCCGGTCCATGCCGCTCGCCGGGCAGGGATCGGACCGGGATGCCTGCTGAAATCATTCAGCAAGCACCCCGTGCAAACCCTAAGACAATTCAGACCAGCGATTTGTGGCGATCCCGGGTCAATCCGATCCCCAGCGACCCGGAAAAAAAGGGTGAAAAGTGCTGTCCGAGACGGCACCTATCATCCTTTAGCAGCAGGAATGAGGTGGCACAGTACTCCAGCTGTCCCTAACAGCACCCGCTCCGCCCCTATTCTGGAGGGCGAGAGCGGGTGCCGGGAGTCTTTACCTGGCACGGGGGCCCCTGATCCCAGCCATCAATGGCGGGATCATGGCCCCAGGAGCGTGTCGGCGGTGGCAGCAGGCAGGCAGGCAGGCGGACAGAGCACAGTAGCAGAAGGTAAGGCTGGCCTCCTGCTGTTGCTTAGCAACAACTCCCAGCATGCACAAATGGGCATGCTGGGAGTAATGGTTATTCAAGAGCAGAAGGCACAACTAAAATTCCTAGCATGCCCTTTGGTAATTTGTGCATGCTGGGGGTTGTAGTTATGCAACAGCTGGAGGCACAGTTTTTCTATGAAAAAGTGTGCCTCCAGCTGTTGCATAACTACAGCTCCTAGCATGCCCTTCGGCTGTCAATGCATGCTGAGAGTTGTAATTTTGCAACCACTGAAGGCAAATGTTGCGACACACAGTGTGTTACCTAACTCAGTGATTCGCAACCAGTGTGCCTCCAGCTGTCGCAAACTACAACTCCAAGCATGCACTGATAGACCGTACATGCTGGGAGTTGTAGTTTTGCAACAGCTTGAGGCACACTTGTTGCGAAACACTGAGTTAGGTAACAAACTCTGTGTTTTGCAACCAGTGTGCCTCCAGCCGTTGCATAAATACAACCCCCAGCATGCACAGACAGCCAAAGGGCATGCTGGGAGTTGGAGCTTTGCAACAGCTGGAGGTTTGCCCCCCCCCCCCCCCAATGTGAATGTACAGGGTACATTCACTTGGACGGGGGTTTACAATGAGTTTCTCGCTGCAAGTTTGAGTTGCAGCAGATTTTCGCTGCAGCTCAAATTCCCAGCGGGAAACTCACTGTAAACCCCTGTCCGTGTGAATGTACCCTAAAAACACTACACTACATAAAATAAAGGGTGAAACATTACATATATACATCCCCCCCCCCCCAAATAAAAATGAAAAATTTCTGGTACGGCACTGTTTCCAAAACTGTTGCAAAACAACAACTGCCAGTATTGCTGGACAGCCATTGTCTGTCCTGGCATGCTTGAAGTCTTGCAACAGCTGGAGGCACCCTGTTTGGGAAACACTGCCGTAGGGTTATCTTGGTATTGGAGGCAAATGTAATTCTTGAATCCAGATCCTATGCAAATCCCTAATGTAGGCCTCACATTTTGCACATAGCGCTCTCTCATTTCGGAGACCTGTCGTATTTCAAGGCAACAGTTTAGTGTCACATATGGGGTATTTCTGTACTCGGGAGAAATTGCCTAACACATTTTGGTGGGCTTTTTCTCCTTTTACCCCTTATGAAAAAGTAAAGTTGGAGTCTACACCAGCATGTTATTGTAAAAAATTTAATTTGTAACACAGTTTCTCCTGAGTACAAAAATTATGTGGACCTAAAATGCTCTGCGGGCTCACAATAAGGCTCAGGAGTGAGAGCGCACTATTTACATTGGAGGCCTAAATTGGTGATTTGCACAGGGGTGGCTGATTTTACAGCGGTTCTGACAAACACAAAAAAATAAATACCCACGTGTGACCCTATTTTGGAAACTACACCCCTCACGGAATGTAACAAGGGGTATAGTGAGCCTTAACACCCCACAGGTGTTTGACGAATTTTCGTTAAAGTTGGATGTGAAAATGAAAAAAATTATTTTCACTAAAATGCTGGCGTTACCCTACATTTTTCATTTTCACAAGGGAAAATAGAAAAAAAGCCCCACAAACTTTGTAACCCCATTTCTTCTTTGTATGGAAATATCCCATATGTGGATGTAAAGTGCTCTGCGGGCGCACTACAATGCTCAGAAGAAAAGGAGCACCATTGGGCTTTTGGAGAGAGAATTTGTCCGGAATTGAAGGCCATTGTGTGTTTACAAAGCCCCCATGGTGCCAAAACAGTGGACCCGCCACATGTGACCCAATTTTGGAAACTACACCCCTCATGTAATGTAATAATGGGTGCAGTGAGCATTTACACCCCACACGTTTCTTACAGATTTTTGGAACAGTGGTCAGTGAAAATGAAAAATGAAATTTTTCATTTGCACAACCCACTGTTCCAAAGATCTGTCAAACGCCAGTGGGGTATAAATGCTCCCTGCACTCCTTATTAAATTCCGTGAGGGGTGTAATGTCCAAAATGGGGTCATATGTGGGGGGGTCCACTGTTCTGGCACCATGGCCACCGACTTCCATTCCAAACAAATTCTCTCTCCAAAAGCCCAATGGTGCTCCTTCTCTTCTGAGCATTGTAGTGCGCCAGCAGAGCACTTTCAGTCCACACATGGGGTATTTTCATACTCAGAAGAAATGGGGTTCCATTTTGGGGGGCATTTTCTCCTATAACCCCTTGTAAAAATGTAAAATTTGGGGAAAAAAATGCATTTTAGTGGGGAAACAAAATGTATTTACACATCCGTCTTTAACGAAAAGTCAGCAAACACCTGTGAGATGTAAAGGCTCACTGTGCCCCTTGCTACGTTCCTTTAGGGGTGTGGTTTCCAAAATAGTATGCCTTGTGTTTATTTTTTTATTTTTTTTTGCTGTTCTGGCACCATAGAGGCTTCCAAAATCCAATTGTCGCTCCTTCCCTTCTGAGCCCTCTAGTGCACCCACAGACCACTTTACATCCACATATGAGGTATTTCCTTACTCAAGAGAAATTGGGTTAACAATTTAGGGGGGAATTTCTCACCTTTTACCCCTTGTAAAAATTCAAAAACTGGGTCTACAAGAACATGCGAGTGTAAAAAAAGAAGAATTTAGAATTTTCTCCTTTACATTGCTGATATTCCTGTGAAACACCTAAAGGGTTAACACACTTTATGAATGTATACTTGAAGGTAGATACGTGAGGCACTCACCACCGGGATATGTGCAAAACTAGAAAGTCTTAATGGGATCATGCAGCAGTAAAAACAGACCGGTGTGGACGCAGTACACTAGGAAACGGTAACAGCAAGTTCACGCCACTTGCAGGCGCTTCTTCAGACCACGCCTTTGCTCTCGCATCCAGGTGGTTAAATACACATACCTGTATGTCGTCAGAGCAAAAGGGCGTTAACAAAATACACATTTAAAACAAAAGACCTGGTGGGATAAAAATCAAAGCATATAACAGCTTTGTAAGGGGAGTACAAGTATCTTATACAAAAATCAGATGCTGGAGTAGATGGTATTAAATAAACGGACTCAGATTTAACCGATCGTTAAGTTCTTAGTTACCCTGTGCATTGGTCTTCAGAATCCACTTGGCCTCACATTGAAGTAAGGCTCTTCAACGATCCACACCTTCTGAGGTGTAAGCACTCTCCAGACCGAACCAGGCCTAGCAGGCCCTTGCACATTTTTTGGTCCGGGGGCCTCGAGTCTTGTCAGTCCGTCCCTGGGGGGAGGGGAGGGGGGGTGCTAAACAAAGGGTCCGCCCGGGTGCCAAATGCTCTAGGTACACCCCTGCATGACAGTATCACACGACCCAGGAAGGTCCTATATATTTTAGACATTTGTATATCCTTTATATACATTGAATAATATACAGACATCATATATGCAAAGTGATGAAACAATAACTGATGAGCAAGGGGGGAAAGTCCTGCAGGAGAGCCCTATGGACTGCAGGGTCTCTTCCTGAGGGGACTTAAGACAGGAACAAGACAAGGTCCTGTAATGGGATACCACAATAGAATAGGTAGAAGAAATCCAGGCACACACGGATGAATGCAAAATCACCTGAAGTGTTTATTCATAAATATGCATAGCAATGCAGCGGCTCACAGGACACGTTTAGGCCACCTCGTGGCCTTTATCAACTGATCTACCTGAACATAGGTGTCAGCAGGTATATTCGGGGAGAGGAAGCCATCACCTTCAGGGTGATATGTGAAAACACCTGTCAAAGGACCGGAAGGTATCTTCACTGTACAAATAATGCGGGTTGTAAATAAACCAAAAACCAACTCACAGTATAAAAAATGATACAATATAACAGAGAGCAAAAAATGGTAAAAGGAATCATACATAATAAAACCTGATCTGGGGTTATATTGAGATTCACGCGGAACCATTCTGACAGTGCTCTATGCTTGAAGAGATTGACAGTTATTTCAACAGTGAATCTAAAAGGGAAATATAAAAAGCAGTTAAAAAGTAATAATCAACAAGAATATCATTTACAAGATCTGGCTAATTTCCTAATCTCGATTAAGACCTCTGGGTTCTATAGTGTTTAGGTGATTAATCCAAAATGCCTCCTTTTTGAGTAGTAGTTTCTTAATGTGGCCTCCCCTGGTTTCTCCACATGATCTATAACCTGAAACCTCAATTGTGAGATATTGTGGCCCATTCTGTCAAAGTGATGTTGAATCGGGAAAAGTAGGTTCTTGCAACGGATCGTGGATTTGTGTCGGTAAATGCGGTCTCCTACACGTTGTGTGGTCTCACCAACGTATAGGAGACAACATGGGCACTTGATGGAGTATACCACATTCCTCGAATTACATGTGTAGAGGGACTTTATTTTGATATTTTCACCGCTCTGAGGGTGTTGAAGGGCGTCACCCTTAATTATGTGACTACATTGGGCACAATGCAGGCATGGATACGTCCCATTCTTTTTGCTCTGGAGGAAGGTTTGACGTGTGGTAGTGAGTGTGGAGCCAATGTCAGAACCAGTTTGTCACGCAAGTTGGGTGCCCTTTTATTACAAATAAGTCGAGGGTTTTTGAATTCCTCAATTCTGGGGAAAGACCTATTGAGGTACCAGTGTTTTTTGACCACATTGTCTATCTTACATGAGAGGGGATGAAAATTACGGACAAATGGGATGCGTGGTGTGTCCAGGGGTGTTCTGGTGGAGGGGGCTCTTGCTTGTTCCAACACTCTCTCTGGGTATCCACGTTCTCTGAATTTGTTTTCTAGGTCTTATCTTAATCTTATCTCTCTTTTGTCCGGATCACTTACAATGCGCTGACATTGGGCTCTAGGCAGTGATTGTTTAACAGCTTTGGGATGGGAACTGGTGAAGTGTAGCAAGCTGTTGCGATCAATGGGTTTCCTATAGAGGTCAGTCTCTAGACCCCCATTCTCATTTTTGAGAACTAGGGTGTCCAGGAAGCTAATGTGGGTCTGGCTGCAGGACATGTTGAATTGTAGTTCACTCCTAATGTTATTCATGTACTCTATGAATTGATGTAAAGTTGTAAGTGGCCCCTCCCATAAAATATTTTCCAACAAACAGAATGCTTGCGGAAAAGATCATTGTTGTAAATGTGGGTCTCTTCAAAGTGGGCCATATATCCATTAGCATAAGGGGGGGGTCACATTTCCCCCCATTTCTGATCCCCGTTGCTGCAGATAGAAAGTGTCACCGTACATGAAATAATTCTCAAATAGTACCAGTCTGAGTAGTCCCATTAGGAACTCTTTTTGTCTGTCACTATATGTGCTCTGATCCAGAAGCCATTCCATGGACTCAACTGTTAAGTGTTTAACATTCAGTTCATCTGTTCATCCCCTGCATATTCTGGTTATTGCTGTATACTTATTCCATACCTTGTCTTGTTCATTTATTCATATCAGCCGTTTATCTTGGTTCCACTTCTGAACTGTATGTTAGTACAAATCCTGCTCTGCTTGCCTGTATATATTCTGTCTTGTATATCTGTCTTGCAAATCTTTTTGGTAGTTTTTCTGTTATGTTTCTGGTCTGTGACTGACTATGTATATTAATATTTGTTTTTACACCCACTGCACTTTAGCGTAGGTAGGGGCCAACACCATGGTTGTCGATCTGCCATTTAGGCATTTAGAATGGGCAAGTAGGCAGGGAGAATGTTATTAGGTACAGTTTAGGGCTCACTCTCCCTGTCCCCCCAGTCGGTCATGACAGTTCTCTAGCTCTGTGTATAGAAAGCAAAGAGGGAGAAGCTGATAGTAGGGGGGGGGGGGGGGGGTGCTGGTAACACATGATGTAATGTACAAAACTGATAGAACATCAATATGGTCCAAGGTAAAAGAAAACAAATGAAGGCTCAGGAATCAATTGGCTTCTGTACCCTTGACATTAAGAAGTAGAGATTCTAGGGGTATAGTGCCAAAGTACAGGATACTGACAGCACCACCGGGATTCAAGTCCCTTTAAAGATTTATTTCAACATGCAAGGTTTTGACCATGCAATACTCCTTTATCAAACAGGCTATGGTCAACAAAGGCTGAAATGTTTCATGTGGAAATAAATCTTTTAAATAAATCCTGGTGGTGCTGTCACCATCCTGCACTTTGTATGTCAGTGCATGGAAGTGAGGTGCACCTGCACCTGTCCTGCATGGTGCTGCTTACAAAACTTTTCTACTTTGGTACTGTGCCAAGGGATTTGTGCAAGGCAAATGTGGTGCTGATCTTTGAAAAGGCTCTTGGTCTTCCCCAGACCGTGGTGGAGATTTATCAAAACCTGTGCAGGGGGAAAGTTGCCCAGTTGCCCATAGCATCCATTCAGATCGCTTCTTTCATTTGAAAAAAAAAAAAGGTCTCTGCATAAAGAAAGAAGCGATCTGATTGGTTGCTATGGGCAACTGAACAACTTTGCCGATAAGCCGATAATGATCCCGCCCCCCCCCCCGCACCGCGACCGCCCCCCCCCCCGACCCACCGCACCGCGTCGCACCCCCCACCGTAGTGCTGGGCGGTATACCGGTATGAACCGGATACCGTTTATTTTTTCTCCCACAGTATGGATTTTTGCCCATACCGCTATACCGGTCGGGCCCCTCCCCCACCCTCCGAGTCAATAAAAAAAAATAAACTTACCCGTAATGGGGGTGGTCCAGGCCATCCATCCTTTCTGTAGTGTCCGGCGGCATTCCGGGTGGAGGGTGAACCGGTTCGGGCTGTCCTTCTTCTCCGGGGGTCCTCTTCTCCACACAGCGGGCAGGCTCCGGCCTAGTACGCTGCATAGATGCCGCTACGCCGTGACGTCAGGTGAGTCGCTGCGCAGCGGCATCTATGCAGCGTTACTAGGCCGGAGCCTAAAAGTTACATCTCCATTTAAAAGTCACATATGTATTCCAGATCCAACCTGGCTTATAGAAAGTAAATACTTCTGCAGAAAAAGCCATTAACACGCACTTCAACAACTGTTTTTGTTCTGCATCATAAAACAAAGCTACTAAATTTATGTTAAATTATAGAAAACATTTATGATATAACTATTCACTGGACACATACATGCTGGCTTACCCACAACATTTTTAAATTAATGTTGTCTTAAAATAGAATAAGGCACAAAATAATTGTGTAGGAATTTTTACAGACTATGTAAATAACCCATATGTGGCACTAAAATTTTTCCGTAAAAAAAAAAAAAAAAAAGAAACATCCATAATACAGCTTCATGTACATTTTGGGGTGGGTAACTTACCGAGCGTTTTTTTTGTGGCCTCACTATTGTTTGTGCCTGTTGGTGCTGTGATGTCTTCCTTCCTGACGTAAACTCCGGCCTCAGAGCAGCAACACAAGACTTTGCCAACCAACGTCACAAAATGCGGGCTCAAAATTAAACAAAAAAGCCTCCAGAGTACGGATATTCATGCATGCGGCATAGTTTTTAATATTTTTTTTTATTTCTGAGGAGGGGGGATGGGTTGTTTGCGGGATAGTTGGAGTGCAGCTATTTAGTGCCAGGCCGGCCAGTCAGGATGTCATCCGATGCGGTATCTCCCTCCCTCCGTCACTCACTAGCAACGCTACTGGTAATAAAGGCTAGATGAAGAACTTCGGCTAGTAACATAAGGGAAAACCTTTCTGCTTTAAAAAATGCTTTTGTAAGCGGGTTTCCCGGGTTTTGCTTACATGTGATTTACCATATTTATCGGTGTATAACACGCACTTTTTAGGCTAAAATTTTTAGCCTAAAGTCTACCTGCGTGTTATACGCCGATAAGCCGCTGCAGTTCAATGATTTTAAGCGGGCGCTTTAAATCAATGAACTGCAGCGGCTTTGCAAGTGCAGAGACCTGCTGTCGCTGCCGGCTCCTCTGCCCCTGCCTGTCCTGGGGTCTAGAGCCCTGCTGCCGGCCCTTCTCTCCCCCTGGCTATCGGTGCTATCGGCAATGGGGCAGCGGCGCCGACAGACAGGGGGTGAGAAGGGGCAGTGGCACCCATTGCAGGCGCCGCTGCCCCGTTGCCTCCCCCATCCCCGGTTGTATAATTACCTGTTGCCAGGGTCAGGTCCGCGCTGCTTCAGGCCTCCAGTGTGCGTCCCCTGCGTCGTTGCTATGCGCTGCGTGACGCAATGACGTCACTCGTCATTGCGCCGCGCCGTGCATAGCAACGACGCATGGGACGCACACCGGAGGCCTGAAGCAGCGCGGACCCAACGGGGCAGTGTTCTCTCCTCCTGGCTATCGGCGCCGCCCCGTTGCCGGCGCCGCTTCTCTCCCCCTGGCTATTGGCGCCGGCAATGGGGCGCCGGCACCGATAGTCAGGGGGAGAGAACGGGCAGCGGCGCAGATAGCCAGCGGGAGAGAAGTGGCGGCAGCAGGGCTCTAGACCCCAGGAAAGGCAGGGGGAGAGAAGCCGGCAGCGACGGCCTCTCTCCCCCTGCCTTTCCTGGGCGTGTATCGGGGTATACGCATGCACACACACGCACCCTCATTATACCAAGGGTAAAAAACTTTTTTTACCCAAATATCCTTGGTAAAATGAGGGTGCGTGTTATAGGCCGGTGCGTGGTATACCCCAATAAATACGGTATTTATCAAGGTCGTGTGACTATTTAAATAATGGGTCGCATGTAAGCAAAAGTTAAAAAAAATTGTCATATAAAAGCCATATGTTTCAAAAGAATGGTAAATCTTCTTCAAAATGTTTTTTTAACTTTGCAAAGGCGTTTGGCACTGTCTCTCATAGACGTCTGATAGGTAAATTAAGATCTTTAGGTTTAAAAGGTTTAGTTTGGATCTGGATTTAAAAGTGGCTTAAGGACATTACCCAGAGAGTGGTGGTCAATGATTGGTACTCTGATTGGTCACCGGTTATTAGTGGTGTACCCCAAGGTTCAGTACTGGGCCCACTCTTGTTTCATTTATTTATTAATGGTATAGAGCAGTGATCTCCAACCTGCAGACCTCCAGAGGTTGCAAAACTAACATCCCAGCATGCTCGGACAGCCGTTGTCAGCAGAGCTCTGTGTTCCAAAAAGAAAACCATTTCCTCTGTAGTATACAGACCCTAAAAAGTACTGGAAATATTAAGATTTTTTAATAGAAGTAATTTAAAAATCTTTTTAACTTTTTGGCACCAGTTGATTTAAAAAAAAAAAAGTTTTCCACAGGAGTACCCCTTTAACAGCTCTGTTTCTATCTTTGCAGATGACACCAAGATTTGTAGTACGGTACAGTCTATAGAGGATGTGCATAAGTTACAAGATGACTTGGATAGACTAAGTGTCTGGGCATCCACTTGGCAAATGAGGTTCAATGTGGATAAATGTAAAGTTATGATTGTCAGGATTCGGCAGGCTGGAGGTGGATCCTCTGTGTCAGAGAGGGATTGGCGTGGACCGTTCCGGCGGACCGGTTCTAAGTTGCTACTGGTATTCACCAGAGCCCGCCGCAAAGCGGGATGGTCTTGCAGCGGCGGTAGCAACCAGGTCGTATCCACCGGCAATGGCTCAACCTCTCTGACTGCTGAGATAGGCGCGGTACAAGGGATTAGGCAAGAGCAAGGTCGGACGTAGCAGAAGGTCAGGGCAGGCAGCAAGGATCGTAGTCAGGGGCAACGGCAAGAGGTCTGGAACACTGGCTTGGGACATACAAGGAACGCTTTCACTGGCACAATGGCAACAAGATCCGGCAAGGAAGGGAAGGGGAAGTGAGGTTATATAGGGAAGTGCACAGGTGAACACACTAATTAGTATCAGGCGCCAATCAGTGGCGCACCGGCCCTTTAAATCGCAGAGAGCCGGCGCGCGCGCGCCCTAGGGAGCGGGGCCGTGCGTGCCGGGACAGAACAGATGGGGAACGAGTCTGGTAAGCGGGCCGGGATGCGAATCGCGAGCGGGCGCGTCCTGCATCGCGGATCGCATCCTGGCTAGGGACATTATCGCAGCACTCCCGATCAGCGGGTCTGACCGGGGCGCTGCGAACAGGAAAACGCTGCGAGCGCTCCGGGAAGGAGCGCGGACCCGGAGCGCTCGGCGTAACAATGATCTCAGTACCAAAAACCTTCATGCGGAAAATGTACTTGTAGATCATAGACTACAGAACAGCATGCAATGTCAAGCAGCTGCTTCTAAGGCCAGCAGGATATTGACTGTTGGAAGCATGGACTATAGGGACAGGGACATAATACTACCCCTTTATAAAGCATTGGTATGGCTCACCTGGAATATGCTGTTCAGTTTTTTGTACCGGGCCATAAAAAGGATGCCCTGGAGCTGGAAATGGTACAGAGACGTAACTAAACCAACAAGGGGCATGGAACATCTTAGCTATGAGGAAATATTAAAGGAGTACTCTGGTGCAGAGTATTCCTGCTCCGTCCTGCCCGGGCTGCAAAAAAAATGAAAATGAACCATCTCTAGCCTTCCTGGGTTCCCGCGGAGCGCCACTACAGCTGATCGGTCCTACGGTCCATCCTCTTCATACTTCTGGGTGTAAGGAAGCGTCACATGGCGCTCAGCCTATCGCTGGCAGCCGCGATGTTCTGCCTCGGCCGGCGATAGCCTATCGCCGGCCGAGGCAGAACATCGCGGCTGCCGGCGATAGGCTTAGCGCCATGTGACGCTTCGTTCACACGAAAGTATGAAGAAGATGGCCCGGAGGACCGAACAGCTGTAGTGGCGCTCCGCGGGAACCCAGGAAGGTGAGAGATGGTTCATTTTAATTTTTTTTTTTTGCAGCCCGGCAGGACAGAGCAGGAATACTCTGCACCAGAAAAGAATTACATCTGCTTAATCTTGAGAAGTGACGTTTAAGGGGGGATATGATCAACTTATTTTAGTAAGAAATAAATGGCCCATACAAAAAAAAAAAAAAAAGTGTCCTAGGTGTCATTTTTCAAAACGACAATGCTAGGCCATATGTTGCTCTTGCTACTCTTTTGTGGGCTAAACATGCTACCATGGCCTACAGTGTCTCTGGGTTTGCATTACATTGAGCACATCTGGCATATCATTGGTCAGCAAGTGCAAAGGGAGCAGCCAGCAGCAGATCCAGATGATATGCGTGCTCAAGTGCTTTGAGCATGGCAGAAAATTCCACAAACAACCAATAATAACCTCACCGATAGTGTTCCAAGCCGTGTTAGTGTTTGTCTTTCTGCATGTGTATACTTTATACTCGAGATGTTCTAAATATTCCATGGTTTCCATAGTTTAACCCTTTACGTATCAGTAACATGTCTATCGATCCTGTCATTTCCATAATTCAGTGACTTTTGCTTCTTGGCGTTACAATTTCAATGTTGAAGAGTGTCTATGTATGAATACTGTAGTTTATATTTCCATGGCATAAAGCCTGGTAAGTAATAAAGTAGGGATCGACCGATTATCGGTATGGCCGATATTATCGGCCGATAATCACGATTTTGGGCATTATCGGTATCGGCAATTACCTTGCCGATAAGCCGATAATGCCCCGCCCCCCGACCCACCGCACCGCATCGCACCCCCCACCGTAGTGCTGGGCGGTATACCGGTATGAACCAGATACCGTTTTAATTTTTCTCCCACGGTATGTATTTTTGCCCATACCGCTATACCGGTCGGGCCCCTCCCCCACCGTCCAAGTCAATAAAAAAAATAAAACTTACCCGTAATGGGGGTGGTCCGGGCCATCCATCCTTCCTGTAGTGTCCGGCGGCATTCAAGGTGGAGGGTGAACCGGTCCGGGCTGTCCTTCTTCTCCGGGGGTCCTCTTCTCCACACCTGGCAGGCTCCGGCCTAGTACGCTGCATAGATGCCGCTACGCCGTAACGTTAGGTGCGTCGCTGCGCAGCGGCGTCTATGCAGCGTTACTGGGAAGGTGAGTCAGGGTTCTGGGATGGACAGGGGTCTGTATAATATACTATACCTACAGTAGGCCCTCCAGCTGTTGAGGCCCTCCAGCTGTTGCAAAACTACAACTCCCAGCATGGCCGGACAGCCAACGGCTGTCCGGGCATGCTGGGAGTAGTAGTTTTGCAACAGCTGGAGGCACCCCTAGGCGCGGTGCGGCGCGGCGGGGGGAGCGGTGGCGGTGATAGGTCTCAGGACCCTCAGACAGGCAGGGGGAGAGAAGCGAGTGGCGGCGGCCGCCTATGGCACCGCAAAAGCCACTGCAGTGCATTGATTTAAAGCGCCCGCTTTAAATCAATGATCTGCAGCGGTGTCGCGGGGGGATAAATAGCCGATAACTTATACCGGAATATCGATATAAGTTATCGGCTATCGGCCCTAACCTCCACCGATTATCGGTATCGGCCCTAAAAACCAATTTCGGCCGATCCCTATAATAAAGTGACTATTCCATTTTTCTATCTATAGGATGTGTGGTATGAGGGTACTAAAACCTTACATTGAGAGAATTGAAGGAGTGCTCAATAACATCACCGTAACTTTTACCTGCACCAGATCCCTAACTGGACCGGGGATTCAAGTCTCCTACAGCCTCTACAATAGGACAGACCGTGAGTTGTATGATTAACCATTTAATAGAATCTCATCATAAATGATCTACTTTTTGGAAAGTGTATAAAGCTGTTTCTCTATGCAGCTTGTCCTGGGGAATTCCTCTGTATAGCAGATGGAATGTGTGTCCCGCTATGCGATGGTGTCGTGGACTGCCCCAATGGGCTGGATGAGAGGAACTGTGGTAAATAGACTAATATTCCCAATTTAAGACATAAAGGGGGAGATTTATTAAAACCTTTGTTGAGGAAGAGTTGTGCAGTTGCTCATAGCAACCAATCAGATTGCTACTTTCCTTCTTCACAAGCTTTTTTTTTTTTTTTTAATGAAAGAAGCCGTCTGATTGGTTGCTATGGACAACTGCACCACTCTTCTTCTACACAGGTTTTGATAAGTCTTACCCAAATATTTTTTTCAGCCATTGTATTACCCACTATAAGGCATTTCATTTCTTTACCCTAGTATGTCCTGCCCAGTACCAGTGCCCAGAAGGACAGTGTATACCCGCCGCACAGATCTGTGATGGAAACAAGGACTGTGTGAATGGTACAGATGAAGAGAATTGCCATGAAGGTAACATCTTAACCACATTATTTCGTATACGTTTTTCAGACTTTGTCATTTTGCTATTTCTAATTTATATTTCCCTACGCTAGAGCATACACTGTAAGGGCCCATCCAAAATACAGAATTTCAGAGAAATTCCGCTGCATAAAGCTAGCATTGGTGCCAATGGGATTCCTGCTGACCTGTTCACACTGCAGAAATTCTGCAGCGGAAATTCAATTTTGAAAATGCTGCAGTCTGGATTCTGCTGAAAGAGTGAGCATGTTAATTCTTCATGGCAGAATCCCGTTTGTTCTATAGGATTTTTTTCCCCAACATTCATTTCCCTGGATAAATTTCACATGAAATAGGCACTGAATCGCACCAATTCCAGAGTGTGCAAAGGGAAATTTGAGTGGTAATTTCATTGTGTGAATGGGCCCTAAAATGTTAAAGGGGCACTCCACTGGAAAACCTTTTTTTTTTTTTTTAATCAACTGGTGCCAGAAAGTTAAACGGATTTGTAAATTACTTCTATTTAAAAATCTCAATCCTTCCAGTACTTATCAACTCCTGTGTACTTCAGAGGAAGTTCTTTTCTTTTTTAACTTTCTGTCTGACCACAGTGCTCTCTGCTGACACCTCTGTCCATTTTAGGAACTGTCCGGGGCAGGATAGGTTTGTTATGAGAATTTGGTCCTGCTCTGGACAGTTCCTAAAATATACAGAGGTGTCAGCAGAGAGCACTGTGGTCAGATAGAAAGGAAATTCAAAAAGAAAATAACTTCCTGTGGAGCATACAGCAGCTGATAAGTACTGGAAGGATTAAGATTTTTAAATGGAAGTAATTTACAAATCTGTTTAAAGTTCTGGCATCAGTTGAGCCGTCACGCCCCCTCCCATAGGCTTGCATTGAGGAGGCGGAGCGTGACGTCACACGGGGGCGGGGCCATGACTTCACAATACTCCAGCCCCGTGATCGTGATTCATCAGTCCCGGAGCAATGTTCGCTCCGGAGTGCTGCATGAAAGATTGCGGGGGTCCCCAGCAGCAGGAACCCCGCGATCATGCATCTTACCCCCTATCCAAAGGAGATGTTTTAAGATGTTTTAGAGCCAGAGTACCCCTTTAAGTTGTACAAATAATGGCTGCAGTATGTGTTTTTTTACTCCTTTTTTTCATGGGTGGCTTTTTAATTCAATGCACCAAATTTACAAAAAGGCGCAAGTTGGGCTATAAATTTGGTGCAATTTCAAAAATGACATATGTGTGAATTTACCCACCTTACAGGTGAGTGTTACAGGAAGCTCTTTCAGAGGTGATTCCTTGTGTGTTAAACTTAATTGTACCAAATACCCAGATGTTTAAACATGTCCATCCTAACCATATTGAAAAATGATTCTAAATAAAAAAAATAAAAACAAAAAAAATGTTGTCATTTTTTTTTATAGGAAACATATATATTTCAATAACAAGGTGATTTGTTTATATTAATGAGAAATTTCAACTAATTTTTGTAGTGTTTGTTTTCTATGCCACTTTTATTATGGAGGTAATTTGCGCCTTTTTAAAGGGTTTGCGCAAAATTTTGCGCCTTTTTAAAAAGTCCCATTTTCATAAATTCCTGACCACTGCAAAAACCCGACTCAAAACACACATACTGCCGCCAAGGAAAGGAATGTGCGTAGTTGAAAAGGTGCAACAAAAGGTACAAAAAATGCACTGCGACAAATATTTGCACCAAATTAACCCCAGAAAACAAGGGTAAAGTGCTTCATAAATATCCCCCCCCCCCCCCCCGTTATGTTTAATTTATATGACCACTATGACCTGTATGCAGCAAATGGGAAAGCAAAGGTTTGTTTCTGTTAGGGCCCTTTCCACCCTTCTTCTTCTATTATGTTACAATTGCCTGGGAAGGTTCTGGATGCTTCTCCTCTTGGCTTGCGGAGAACCAATTGTATCATTAGTATCAGAGGCAGGAGAAAGTTACCTTTAACCTCTTAAGGACCCATGATGTACCGGTACGTCACGAGTCCGCTCCCGTTCTATAACGCGTCGGGCCCGGCCTCTATCAACATTCAAAGTTGAAAATAAAATCATGCCGGTTAGCTCAGCGAGCTGTTCGGGATCGCCGTGGCGAAATCGCGGCATCCCGAACTGCTTACATGACAGCCGGAGGGTCCCTACCTGCCTCCATGCTGTCCGATCGCCCAATGACTGCTCAGTGCCTGAGATCCAGGCATGAGCAGTCATGCGGCAGAATCGTTGATCACTGGTTTCTTATGAGAAACCACTGATCAATATAAAAGATCAGTGTGTGCAGTGTTATAGGTCCCTATGGGAGCTATAACACTGCAAAAAAAAAGTGAAAACTAAAAGTTAATAAAGATCATTTAACCCCTCCCCTATTAAAAGTTTGAATCACCCCCCCCCTTTTCCCATAAAAAAAACCAACAACAGTGTAAATAAAAATAAACATATGTGGTATCGCCACGTGCGGAAATTTCAGAATTATAAAAATATAGCTAATTAAACCACACGGTCAATGGCGTACGCGCAAAAGAATTCCAAAAAGTCCAAAATAGTGCATTTTTGGTCACTTTTTATCTCATGAAAAAAATTTATAAAAAGTCCTATCAATGCAAAAATGCTACCGCTAAAAACTTCAGATCACATTGCAAAAAATAAGCCCTCATACCGCCCCATACACGGAAAAATAAAAAAGTTATAGGGGTCAGAAGATGACAATTTTAAACGTATAAGTTTTCCTGCATGTAGCTATGATTTTTTTCCAGAAGTCCGACAAAATCAAACCTATATAAGTAGGGTATCATTTTAATCATATGGACCTACAGAATAATGATAAGGTGTCATTTTTACAGAAAAATTTATTGTGTAGAAACTGAAGACCCCAAAAATTACAAAATGGATTTTTTTTTTTTTTTCAATTTTGTCTCATAATGATTTTTTTTTTCCGTTTTGCCGTCGATTTTTGGGTAAAATGACTGATGTCATTACAAAGTAGAATTGGTGGCACAAAAAGATAAGCCACAATATGTATTTTTAGGTGCAAAATTGAAAGAGTTATGATTTTTTTTAAAGTAAGGAGGAAAAAATGAAAATGCAAAAACGGAAAAACCCCGGGTCCTTAAGGGCTTAAATGAGGACTGTCATTAAAACAAATTTTTCCTATTGCACTCCTTATGGTAAATAAAAAAATCTTTCTAATGTACTTTGTTTAAAAAAATAAGTTTTGTTTGTTTTATTTGTGTTTAGAAAAGCTGCCGCTAGGTGTCTTGCTACTTGTCCAGAGCACATTTCATCCCATCTCTTGCACAGACTTTGGACTCCTGCTGGCCTGACAGAAGTCCAAAATCAGGAAATTCAGGCTGGAGTGTGTGCAGCCTTAGCCAATCATAGCTCATTGCACACTAAACTGCTGTCGGCTATGTGTAGCAGAGTGAGGGAGGAAGTTCTCCCCTGTATGGCTTCAGACGATGTCACGCCTGCTGTGTAATGCCCCTTCCCAGTCTGTGAATCTGACTGAGCAGAAAATACAGAGCAATATCAAGGTAGAAAACTAACAAATAAAAATAAAGGCAGGGGGTGGTTTATCCTGATGGGGCAGTGAACTGGCAGGATTATAAAACCAAGTCTGTGAGCCAGGGCTGGTGCAAGGAATTTTGTCGCCCCCTTGACCCCGCCCACTGGCTCCGCCATTTGACACGCCCCATCTTACAACTGCGGTGACACACTGTTACAAACCTCCTCATGTAATCTCCTTACTACTGGGTTGACACACTGTAACAAACCCCCTCCTCATGTAATCTCCTTACTACTGGGGTGACACACTGTAACACACCTCCTCCTCATGTAATCTCCTTACTACTGGGTTGACACACTGCAACAAACCTCCTCATGTAATCTCCTTACTGCTGGGGATACACACTGTAATACACCTCCTCCTCCTCATGTAATCTTCTTACTACTGGGTTGACACACTGTAACAAACCCCATCCTCATGTAATCTCCTTACTACTGGGGTGACACACTGTAACAAACCCACACCTCATGTAATCACCTTACTACTGGGGTGACACACTGTAACAAACCTCCTCCTCATGTAATGTCCTTACTACTGGGGTGACACACTGTAACAAACCTCCTCCTTATGTAATCTCCTTACTACTGGGGTGACACACTGTAACAAACCTCCTCCTCCTCAAGTAATCTCCTTACTACTGGGGTGACACACTGTAACAAACCTCCTTCTCATGTAATCTCCTTACTACTGGGGTGACACACTGTAACAAACCTCCTCCTCCTCAAGTAATATCCTTACTACTGGGGTGACACACTGTAACAAACATCCTCCTCATGTAATCTCCTTACTACTGGGATGACACACTGTAACAAACCTCCTTCTCATGTAATCTCTTTACTACTGGGATGGCACATTGTAACAAACCTCCTAATGTAATCTCATTACTACTGGGAGCTAGTATGTGTAAAACTACAACTCTCAGCATACCCAGACATCTATTGGGCCTCTGGGCATGCTGGGAGTAGTAGTTTTGCTACATCTTGCACCCAGGTTGGGAAAAATTGCCTCAGAAGTTACAGGACAAGGAGTAAAGATGGCGATAAGGAGTTATAGGTACATGATACTTTATGCACCAGGGGAAACCTCCTCCCCTCCATCTTTACTCCTTCTGTAACTTCTGAGGCAGCGTTCCCCAACCGGGGTGCCTCCCGATTTAGAAAAAAACTACAACTCCCAGCATGCCCAGAAAGCCTTTTGCTGTCTGGGCATGCTGGGAGTTGTAGTTTTCTATATATAGTGAGGAGGTGGTGACACCAGGTTCAGTGTCATTGAGATACCTGGTGTCCTGCATGACACGGGTGAGGTGGTGTAACCGCCGATGGGCCCATGGGTAGGGTAAGTGGCGCTCCGCTCTTCCTCGGCACGTTTCAAAGCGCCGGCCCGCCTGTTCTTCCTGCTCTTCAGAGCAGTCATTGCAGGCGGGCGTTTGTCTATTAAAAAAATATATTTTAAAACACTGGAAATATCTGTCTATCACTGAGATAAAAGATAGATAGAAGATATATCGATAGATTTAAGATAGATATGATAGAGAGAGATGAGATAGATAGATAGAGATGATAGATAGATATGAGATAGATAGATATGAGACAGACAGATATGACATAGATATGAGATAGATAGATAGATATGAGCTAGATATGAGCTAGATATGAGATAGATAGATATGAGACAGATATATAGATATGAGATAGATATAAGATAGACAGACAGAGATATGAGAGAAATTGATATGAAAGAGAGATAGGAGAGATAGATAGCTAGATATGAGATAGATATGAGATGTATAGATAGATAGATAGATATGAGACAGATACATAGATATTAGATACATAGATAGATAGATATGAGACAGGTAGATCTGAGATAGATAATATACAGATGTATAGATCAGTATTTCCCAAATAGGGTGCCTCCAGCTGTTGCAAAACTATAACTTTCAGCATGCCTGGACAGCCAAAGGCATATTGGGAGTTAAAGGAGTAGTCCAGTGGTGAACCCAGTGGTGAACAACTTATCCCTTATCCTAAGGATAGGGGATAAGTTTGAGATCGCGGGGGGTCCGACCGCTGGGGCCCCCTGCGATCTCCTGTACGGGGCCCTGACAGCCCGCGGAAAGGGGGCGTGTTGAACTCCGCACGAAGCGGCGGCCGACACGCCCCCTCAATACAACTCTATGGCAGAGCCGAAGCGCTGCCTTCAGCAATCTCCGGCTCTGCCATAGAGATGTATTGAGGGGGCGTGTCGGCCGCCGCTTCATGCGGAGGTCAACACCCGCTATCTGGCCGGAGAGCCTGGCCCCCGTACAGAGAGATCGCAGGGGGCCCAGCAGTCGGACCCCCCGCGATCTCAAACTTATCCCCTATCCTTAGGATAGGGGAAAAGTTTTTCACCACTGGACTACCCCTTTAAAGTTTTGCAACAGCTGGAGGCACCCTGGTTGGGAAATGCTGAAATATAAGATAGATAGGAAATATATAGGAGAAAGATAGATGTAGATAGATAGAGGGAAGGGGACAAAGTGCTGTTTAGGAGTCAGTGGGCAGTAAATGGGCAATTTCTCAATGTTTCCTCAGCAGGGTGCCTCCAGCTGTTGCAAAACTACAACTCCAAGCATGCCTGGACAGGCAGAGGCATGCTGGTAGTTGTAGTTTTGGCACAGCTGGAGGAACTCTGCTGAGGAAACATTGAGAAATTGCCCATTTACTGCCCACTGACTCCTAAACAGCACTTTGTCCCCTTCCCTCTTACTCCCAAGAAATTTATAGATGGTGGCCTCAGCGCGGGCAGGTGTAGGAGTGCGCGCCGCGGGGGAGCAGGAAGCAAAGCATGTGCTCCTACTCCAATAGCATTGCAGCCTGGGAGGAAGGGGAGGAGCATCACTCACCTCCCAGAGAGTCAGCGCGGCCCGGGCTCCTGCACTAACAGCCTCAGGCTTAATATTTTATAGTAAGATGGCGCCCCTTTGATGTTGATTTGTACGCTTGGAGGAGTGCAGCGCTTCATGCCACCCTCCTCCAAGATAAGAAGCACAAGGGGGTGAGCGCTCTCTGATCTCTGGTGAAGTTTTTTTTGCGGAGGTCAGAGCTGCGCCCCCCAAGAGAGGCCGCTGTAGGCATCCGCCTACTTTGTCTATAGGCAAAACCGGCCCTGCTGTGAGCAGCAACCATGCTTGCTAATATTTGTTATCATTTACAATGTTTATTAGAGAGATTGAGTTACCTGGATACTGCTGGTTGATCTTTGTCTAATAGTCTGATTGTAGTCTTTAATAAAGATAATTTGTAAGATGGTTAATGGGATAGTCCCAAATCCCAAGGTTATGCTAAGGACAGGGGATATCGAGCTGATTTGTGTGGGACGGACCGCTGGCATCCTCACAAGAAAGCATAAGAAAACTGAGCCCTGAAATAATGGAGCACATGGAACATGTGTGGTCAGCGCTCCATTTATACGCTGTGGGGCTTCTGAACACTGACAAGCTCAGACATATACCCCCTACACCCCTAGCCAGAATAAGCCTGGTCTCGTCTTGTGACCACTGTAATAACTGCATTAGAGTGAAGTTGCACAGCAAAGGTATCTAATCCTGGACATTCTCCTAAATACTGTAGGTGGTTTTTACATTTATAGTTATGAGTAAGAGGGCTTTTTTTTTTTTTTTTTTTACTTTTCATTGATGGCTTACCCTCAGTATAGGACCTCCACATCTGACTAGTGGGGGGTCTGATACCTGGCATCTCCAGCTATTGCAATGAATGGGAGCTGAGCTGCAGTAACCCAGCATGGCCACTAAACAACTTACTTATGGCAAGGCTCTGGCAAACAGCTGTGTGTCGGATGTGCGGGGTGTCAGACACCCACTGTTCAGATATTGAATGTTAAAGTTCTGAAAAAAAAACCTTTAAACAACATAATTATTTAAAGGGCTACTCCACCCCTAGACATCTTATCCCCTATCCAAAGGATAGGGGATAAGATGTCTGATTGTGGGGGTCCCGTCGCCATGGAACCTCCACAATGTATAGCATGCGACACCCACCTGTTTCTGCTCCGGAAGCGCTGGAGGGTCTGGGTCCCGACCACCAGACCATCACGACTCCGCCCCCGTGTGACGTCACGCCCCGTCCCCTCAATGCAAGTCTATGGGAGGGACCCTCCAGCGCTTCTGGAGCAGAAACAGGTGGGTGCCGCATACTATATTGCGGGGGTCCCCAGCGGCAGGACCCCGCGATCAGACATCTTATCCCCTATCCTTTGGATAGGGGATAAGATGTCTAGGGGTGGAGTACCCCTTTAAGGGAAAAATGGACAGGAACATTGCACAATATCCTGTCATCAACTTGTCCTGAAGTTTCCATTATCATTATATCTGCTCTTTACCTCAGCATTCTCTTTGTATTCCTTTGTGGTTAGTACACATGTGGCGCGCCTGGTTGTACATTAGCAAACCTGTGGAGTGGTCGCATGCCTTTTTCACATTGCATTGTAATTTTTGATTTTTACACAGCTGTTCCCTGTGGTGCCTTTAACTACAGATGTGCAGACGGGAGCTGTGTAAAGAAGACCAATCCAGAATGCGACTCTGTCAAAGACTGTGCAGACGGCTCGGATGAAGAGAACTGCGGTAAGATCTCATCTAGAACAAAAACTATTAAAACTTAGATGTCATTAGATTAGAACAAAAGCCCCAGACATGAATCCCAGCCTTATTACTGTACAAAGTTGAGTAATGCAGCATTTGGTGACATTTTATTTATTTCTGTTTTGGAGACAAGGTCCTTTCTCTTATCGGGTCAGGCTGTTCCTCATGCCTGGAACACTTGACATTTAGTAGCAAAATGTAGCTACCAAATTTCTTTTTTTGCAATGTCCTTGTCATATTTCAAAATAAGTTTTAGGCTGCCCTATAAAAACAATTGGAAGGAAAAAAGGAACAGAACATCTAAATGTAACATATGGCAAATGTTTTCTACTCTATGCAATGAAGAAAACGGATGTAGATAAGTGGCTTAGTGGTTAGCACTGAGTTCAAATCCCACCAGGGACAACATCTGCAAAGAGTTGGTAAGTATTATCCATGTTTCCGTGGGTTTCCTCTGGGTACTCTAGTTTCCTCCCACAATTCAAAACATACTGGTAGGTTTATATTGTGAGCCCCAGTGAGGCAGGTACTAATTTGAGTGTACAGAGCTGCGGAATCCGTGTGAGGTATATAAATAAAGAATTATTATTAAGTGGCACTGGCAGGACAACAGGCAGCAGGGGCATCTATGCAAAATTGGCCCATTGTTCTCCAACCCTTGACAAGACACATTTACATTGCCTCTCAATAGTGGCCATATATTTAATAGCTGCCAGCTCCCTCAGCTAACAGCTTTTCCTTTAGACTCCTTCATACACCTGCACACTTGGTTTGGCCATGCATGCATATTTTCCCAGTGAGCAGAATGGATTAAAGAGGTACTCCGCCCCAAGACATCTAATCCCCTATCCAAAGGATGAAGGGAGGGGGCGTGACGGCTGTGGTTGCCCGTCCTCCTGCAAGGAGCGGTGTCCCAAGCAGCGACCCCCAGCGATCAGACTTTGGATAGGGGATTAGATGTCTGATCGCTGGGGGTTGCTGTTCGGAACTCCGCTCTGTGCCAGAGGACGGGCAACCACAGCCGTCACGCCCCCTCCATACATGTCCTATGGGAAGCGGCATGACGACTGTGTACTAGAACATAGGGGTTGTGGTGTGACGTCACGAGCATAGAAGCTCCAAGCCCCTGTGATCAGACATCGTGTCCCAATCCTTCGCATGGGGATGGAGTACCCCTTTAAGCCAAAAACAGACACCTTTCCCCTAGTATGGAACAAACACACATAGGCCAGACACATGATACACACACATTATTCAAATGTTTATGGCCACCAATCAGTGGTGCAAAACTACAACTACCAGCATGTCTGGACAGCCAACCGCTGTCCGGACATGCTGGTAGTTGTAGTTTTGTAACACCTGGAGGCAGCCTGGTTGGAAAATACTGCAGTGGAGCAACAATGACTAGTAGTGGATAGGTAGAGGGAGGTCAATGAACTTGAGTCTGCTCTGTAATCGCCTCTTAAACATGGACATAGTAGAAATGCTTTCTATTGACAGGTACCCCAAAGCTGATAACCCCCATCTGCCCCAGAGCCTCTGTGCAGCAGATATTGTTTTAAAGGGACTATGCCCACTAGTAGAGATGAGCAAACTTACAGTAAATTCGATTTGTCACGAACTTCTCGGCTCGGCAGTTGATGACTTATCCTGCATAAATTAGTTCAGCTTTCAGGTGCTCCCGTGGGCTGGAAAAGGTGGATACAGTCCTAGGAGACTTTTTCCTAGGACTGTATCCACCTTTTCCAGCCCACCGGAGCACCTGAAAGCTGAACTAATTTATGCAGGATAAGTCATCAACTGCCGAGCCGAGAAGATCGTGACGAATCAAATTTACTGTAAGTTCGCTCATCTCTACCCACTAGTTTAAGCAAATTTTTACATCTCGTTGAGTCATTTCCAGTAGGTTTCAATGATGTACCATAGTCACATTCACCTCTATGACATAGCTGTCAGCACTGCCTCTGAGTTCCAGAAGTTTCTAAACTAAATCTAAAAGGGTACTTTTAAAAGACCCCTCATTCAAGAGACAAGTGAAATCAGTATGTCACACACGATGACACAACTGACAAATTTTTGGAATGCTGGTTTGTTAAAACTCACATGTTCTGTATGAAGGGAACCTGTCAAAAATGGCTTCGGCCTGCACTGCCAGTTTTTACAGATTTTTCCATGTTTGGGTGTAGGAGGAGATCATGGTTGGGGGTGGTGAGAAGCCATTGGGGACCACAGCGATGACTTATAATTCAGAAACCATGAAAGTCCCCTTTAAACTGGACAAACTTCTAATTATTGGCCAGGAATCTTTTCAATACATTTTTATTTCACTTACGGTATCTCTTCAAGACACTGACCTCTTTCTTCCATCCTTAGACTGCGGTGTGCAGGCCATGGAAAGTCGGATTGTTGGAGGAACCCGAGCACAAGAAGGAGAATGGCCATGGCAGGCTAGTCTACAAGTTCGAGGATCACATATTTGTGGAGGGAGCTTGGTGGCAGATAGGTGGATCCTCACTGCAGCTCATTGCTTCAATCAGGATAGGTAAAGCATATAGAATGTGCTTGTGTTTTACATTTTCCCCTTTTTCCATTACATCATTGTGCGCCTGGGGAAAGGGGAGGTAAGTTACTGGTAGACAGCTCTGGTAATGGTGTACTGTATCTGTTAGAGATGAGCGAATTGAAGTTGATGAACCCGAATTCGTTACGAATTTCATTAAAAATTCGATTCACAATGAATACGAATATCGCCGCGATTCTATCGCACGAATCGCTTCATTAAACTCCATTTTACAGCGTTCCAGGCTATTGGAGACCTAAGATGGCGGATCCACATGTGAGTATATGGGGCAGGGAATTATGGGAGGGCGGGAAACAGCGGCGGGAATGAAGGTAGGCGGGCTGACCCTGAATCACATGTGAGATGCAGCCTATCAGTGTTCACTGACCCCTGTGATGTCACAGCCCCTATATAATCGGCGGCCATCTTGCCTCTTTTCATTTAATCTATGCACTCAGATAGAGAGGACGGGACTGTGTGTGTGTGAATAGCTCATACCACAGCGTTACACTGCAACTGCTAGTCACATCAGGATTAGGGAAAGACAGGAGTGCAGAGTGCTGTGCTGTTACTCTGAGAAGGATCATTGATAGCTAAACCTCCTATTCACGTTATTGAGCATTGCAGCAGAGAGGGGCAGATAGCAGTCAGCTGCCTCATACAGATCTCCAAGCTGCCTGAACTTTCTGAAGCATCTTATCTCCTCATTGTTCAGCCCAAATGAGTTTATTTTTATTTGCTCCACAAAACTTCTGCTGCTCAGAATTGTGTGACAGAGTGCAATTTAGGGTTTAATCCATGGATTTTTTTTTGTGGTGCTGCACTGTTGGGTCCTGCTGCTGTTCAGAAATACGTGATTGTTCAGTGGACTGTAGTGCATTTGCACCATTTTGTACCTGTTAATCTGTCAAGGGCTACATACTGTGCAAGTCCCAAAAATACTATTCACGGCTGTTTTTTTTTTTTAACAGTTTTTTCTGCGTATAGTTACGCATATATAACTGCCCTCATCAGTGCATACCGCATAGGTACATGCAAGTATTGTACCATTTAGTACCTGTTAAGCTGTCAAGGTGCTCCATACCGTCAAAGTCCAAACAATAGTATCCACCGGCTGGTGTATTACAAAAATACAGAGTTTTTTCTGCTAATATGCATATTACTGCCCTCATCTGTGCATACCGCATACATACATCCAAGTATTGTACCATTTAGTACCTGTTAAGCTGTCAAGGTGCTCCATACCGTCAAAGTCCAAACAATAGTATCCACCGGCTGGTGTATTACAAAAATACAGAGTTTTTTCTGCTAATAGGCCCTCATCAGTGCATACCGCATAGGTACATCCAAGTATTGTACCATTTAGTACCTGTTAAGCTGTCAAGGTGCTCCATACCGTCAAAATCCAAACAATAGTATCCACCAGCTGGTTTTTTACAAAAATACAGAGTTTTTTCTGCTAATAGGCCTATTACTGCCCTCATCAGTGCATACTGCATAGGTACATCCAAGTATTGTACCATTTAGTACCTGATAAGCTGTCAAGGTGCTCCATACCATCAAAGTCCAAACAATAGTATCCACCGGCTGGTGTTTTACAAAAATACAGAGTTTTTTCTGCTAATAGGCATATTACTGCCCTCATCAGTGCATACCGAATAGGTACATCCAAGTATTGTACCATTTAGAACCTGTTAAGCTGTCAAGGTGCTCCATACCGTCAAAGTCCAAACGATAGTATCCACCGGCTGGTGTTTTACAAAAATACAGAGTTTTTTCTGCTAATAGTTAGGCATATTACTGCCCTCATCAGTGCATACCGCATACGTACATCCAAGTATTGGACCATCTAGTACCTGTTAATCTGGTAAAGGGCCTACATACTGTTCAAGGACAGCCGTAAGTAATCACCTGCTGCTGTTCTAGACAAATACTGTTTAGAGTAGTGTAGTGTATTGTAATACCCTCATAAACGCACTAAGTATGTCAGGCAGAGAAGTGCCAGGATGTGCACAGAGGAGTGGCAGAGGCCTAAATACTTCAGGCAGAGTTGGCAGCAGACTTGGGGCGAGTGGCAGCAGGAGTCGCAGCGAGAGGCCTGAGCTCCCGTTATCAGCCAGCGGTCGTGTCTCCACCAGCAACCCATCTGCCATAGTCGATTAGTTAACACGCTCATCCACATCATCACAAGTGACATCTGACACCCCCAGTCAACAGTCGGTGGGTTCCTCAGACACAACCCTCAGTTGGCATGGCCCGGGAGCAGTCCGTGTCCTCCCATTGCCTTTGTCCTATGCTGTTCCCTCTCCTAAAGAAGTATCTTATGCTGTGGGTTCAGATCCACTATTTACTGAGGACGATCCAATAGAGGACAGTCAGCAGCTACTGGACAGCCAAGAAGGGGAGGAGACATGCGCCGCTTGCTCCACTAGGCGGCCAGGTAGTGATGCGGAGAGTGACGTGGGAGGCGGTGTTGCAAGTGTTCAGGGTCCTGAAGCAGACACTGTTGGGGAACCTGAGGAGGACATCAGTGACGTGCACACAACTGTTGATGATGATGAAGCCGATCGCAATTGGGAGCCGGGTGCAGAAGGGGCTTCATCATCATCAGGAGAAGAGAGTTGCAGGTTGCCCTTGAGGCGGTAGCACGGTTGGCAATCAGCGTGGTGGCAGTAGTGGAAATTCAGGAGCCAAACGTTCCCGGGGGAGACCACCTGCTTCGCGGCAGCCTACCTTTCCGGGAGGTAGTGGAACAGGGGTTCCTGGAGACGGCGCCAGTAGCAGTCAATTAGTGCGGACAGCGGGTGGGAAAATCAG
Organism: Hyla sarda; assembly: GCF_029499605.1. Taxonomy (NCBI): domain Eukaryota; kingdom Metazoa; phylum Chordata; class Amphibia; order Anura; family Hylidae; genus Hyla; species Hyla sarda. Next base: position 71,941,346 of record NC_079194.1, on the reverse strand, counting down.
CTACCTGGCGGTGTGGAAGTTTTTCATAAGGCATCCGGAGGAGGTTCACGTAGCCACATGCAAGATCTGTCGGCAGAAGGTGAAGCGTGGCCAGGGTCCCAATGTTGGCACCACGGCCCTGCGTCAACACATGCTTCGCCACCATAAAGCGGCCTGGGAGAACCGTGGCTCCGATGTAGTGGTCCAGCCTGCTGCATCACCCAGTGGCCATCCGCTCCCTCCTTCATCCAGCCAAGGCTCCACCACCTCAGCCGAAGGGAGCTGTGTGTCAAACCCTCCTTCTGTCGCTCCTGCTTCTCCCGCTTTTAGACATTCCGCCAACAATCCATCGGCGAAGCCATGTCCAAGAGACAACAGTATGCGCCCACTCATCCAACGGCGCAGAAGTTGAATGTGCTCCTGTCCAAGTTGCTGGTGTTGCAGTCCCTCCCTTTTCAAGTGGTGGACTCTGCACCTTTCAGAGAATTGATGGCTTGTGCCGAGCCGAGGTGGAGAGTCCCAAGCCGTCATTTCTTTGCGAAGAAGGCAGTACCAGCCCTGCATAAGTTTGTACAAGAGAAGGTGGGCCAGTCCTTGAGCCTGTCGGTATGTTCAAAAGTGCACGGCAGCGCCGACGTGTGGAGCTGTAACTATGGGCAGGGACAATACTTGTCTTTTACGGCTCACTGGGTAAATGTGGTTCCTTCACAGCCACAACAGCAACTTGGACAGGTCACACCGCTTCCTCCTCCACGCTCTCGCTCCCAGGCAGTTGGTCCTGTTACAGTGTGCGACGCCGCCTCCTCATGCTCCACCGTGTCCTCGGCCTTCACTGCATGTCCAAATCTCGGTGGCCATTCATCATACCATGCGTGTAGGGCACGGCGGTGTCAAGCTGTTCTTCACATGGTTTGCCTTGGCGAACGGAATCACACAGGGGAGGAACTGCTAAAGTTCATTCGTAAAGAAATCCGACTATGGCTTACTCCACAAAATCTGGAAATGGGAACCATGGTGACAGACAACGGGAAGAACATCGTGTCCGCGCTGCGACAAGGAAGTGTGAAACATGCGCCCTGCATGGCGCACGTGTTGAATCTGGTTGTCATGCACTTCCTCAAGTCTTCACCCCATTTGCAAAACATCCTGAAAATGGCAAGGAAACTGTGCATGCACTTCAGCCACTCGTACACCGCCAAGCACATCTTCCTTCAGCTGCAGTGTCAGAACGGTATCCCACAACATAGTCTTATTTGTGACGTTGCAACACATTGGAATTCCACCCTCCATATGTTGGACAGACTATACGAACAAAGTATAGCCATCACCGATTTCTTGATGATCCAAGCAGATAGGAGTACTCCCCTGTGTAACTTCAATGTGAACCAGTGGCAGCTCATACGTGACACCTGCCGTTTGCTGAGGCCCTTTGAGGAAGCCACATTATTTGTGAGTCGCCTGGATTACGCCATGAACGACGTAATTCCACTCCTACATTTCCTATAACAAATTATTGAAACCATGGCTGGTCAAGGCAATGGAGAGGTTGTGCCTACATCTCAAGGCTACATGAGCCCTGTGGGGGCTGAACTGGAGGAGGAGGATGATGAGGGGCAGAGCGGAGCACATTTTAGGTTGGATGAGATGACCGGTGTTTCTAGTCTTCGAACAGGAGAGGAGGAGCAGGAGCAGCCAGAGGAGCTGGAGGGTTATGAGGAAGTTGAGACAGAGGACCCAGACACACCGTGGCAGTATGCAGTGGAGATGGAGGCAGGTAGTCCCTGCGAGTCACTGGCGCAAATGGCACGATGCATGCTCAGTTGCTTGCGTAGTGACCCCCGAATTGTCAAAATTCGTCAGCGGGATGACTTCTGGATCTCCACCTTATTAGACCCTCGCTACCGTCCCAAAATGGGGGCCTTTTTTACACCCACTGAGAGGGAGGACAAACTGACCTACTACAGAGAGATTCTACGTAGTCAGTTGGCTGATGCCTATCGGCCACATGGTCCATCCACTCGCAGGTTTGACTCGGGGGGCCCTCTGCGCTCACCTTCCACTGCCATGGCTGCTGGGGAGGGGAGGGGTGGGAGGAGCAGTACCAGCTCAATCAGCAGCAGCCTGAGTCTACAGTCGCTAATGAGTAGCTTCCTTCACCCGCATAGTGAAGCAACTCATCAGCAGCAGGTAGACATGGAGCAGGACCTGAACCAGCAGGTGGTGGCATACCTTGACATGGCCATGCCAACAACCATTGAAGATCCGCTGGACTTCTGGGCAGCCAAACTTGATTTATGGCCACAACTAGCAGAGTTTGCCATGGAAAAGCGGTCCTGCGCGGCCAGTAGTGTGCCATCAGAGTGGGTGTTTAGTGCGGCCGGGGCCATTGTCACCCCAAGGCGAACTCGTCTGTCCACTAAAAATGTGGAGACACTGACGTTTGTCAAGATGAATCAGGGATGGATCAGCTAGGATTTCCAGCCACCAATGCCAGATGCCTCAGAGTAGATTAACCAAGCTGCTACACCAAAATTTCCCAATTATGGTTGGTTATGAAACCCTCTTGGGTTATCAATTAGGGTTATGGAACCCTCTTTGGTACTGCGATTGCCTGCTCCTGAATCACCCTGTGTCTTTCAGAAACTACTTGCCTCACTGATGCTTCTGACCTTGGGTCTTTAATTTTTGAATGTTTAGCAGTAGCTATATATATGCTTAATGCAAATGTCAACATTGATCTTTAAATGTATGGGGTTATGAAACCCTCTTGGGTACTGCGAATGCCTGCTCCATACTCATTCTGTGTCTTTCAGGAACTAGCCTCCCTGCCCTCAGGCCTTGGGCCTTCAATTTTTGGATGTTTAGCAGTAGCTAAATACATGCTTAATGCAAATTTCAACATTGACTTTTAAATGTAAGGGGATGGTTATGAAACCCTCTTGGGTACTGCTCCTGACTGCTCCAGACTCATTCTGTGTCTTGAGGGAAATACTTGCCTCCCTGATGCCTCAGGCCTTGGGCCTTCAATTTTTGGATGTTTAGCAGTAGCTAAATACATGCTTAATGCAAATTTCAACATGTATCTTTAAATGTAAGGGGTTGGTTATGAAACCCTCTTGGGTACTGCTCCTGACTGCTCCTGACTCATTCTGTGTCTTTCGGGAAATACTTGCCTCCCTGATGCCTCAGGCCTTGGACCTTCAATTTTTGGATGTTTAGCAGTAGCTAAATACATGCTTAATGCAAATTTCAACATTGACTTTTAAATGTAAGGAGATGGTTATGAAACCCTCTTGGGTACTGCGAATGACTGTTCCTGACCCATTCTGTGTCTTTCAGAAACTACTTGCCTCCCTGATGCCTCAGGCCTTGAGCCTTCAATTTTTGGATGTTTAGCAGTAGCTAAATACATGCTTAATGCAAATTTCAACATTGATCTTTAAATGTAAGGGGTTGGTTATGAAACCCTCTTGGGTACTGCAAATGACTCATTCCGTGTCTTTCAGGAAATAATTGCCTCCCTGATGCCTCAGGCCTTAAATTTGTGGAAGTTTAGCAGTAGCTAATACATGCTTAATGCTAATTTCAACAATGATCTTTAAATTCTCGGCGCTCTGCTAGGGCTTTCTCCTACCCCGCCGGGGCCGATCAGAGGACCTCACCAAACCATCCAATCGGTAGTAGAGACATGCGGTGTGTACAAAGGGCAGGGTCTTAATGAACCCGAGCTTATGACCGGCGCTTAGTTGTGATTCTTCTTTCCTGGCAAATAATTGCAATCGCTGATCCCTATCGTGAAGGGGGTTCAGCGGGTTACCCGCACCTGTCGGTGAAAGATAGACACACGCTGGTCCGTTCAGTGTAGTGCGCGTGCAGCCCCGGAAATCTGAGGGAATAACACACCTGTTATTGCTCGATCTCGCGAGTAATCGTGCAATGTAAGGGATGATTAAAGCCTCTTGGGTACTGCTGATGCCTACTCCTGACTGCTCCTGTGTCTTTCAGGAAGTACTTGACTTCCTGATGCTTCTGGGCTTGGGCCTTCAATTTTAGTATTTTTGAAATACATACATACATGCTTAATTCAAATTTCAACATTTATGGTGCAATGTATGGGGTTATTAAACACTCTTGGGTAGTGTTTTTTTCAAATTTTCTGATAATTATCACAGTAATAAACTTGAATTTTCCACAATAATAACCATTACACCATTGAACGATTGTTGCATGTGATTTTTTAAGTAAAAATTAAAAAAAAAATACGCATAGGGATGAACTCTGCTTCTTTATTTCATAAAAAAATTATTTTATAGAAGAATGTCTTTTGGTGGTCCACCGTCCTGCATTATAGAGTCTTCTGGACTCTTGGATATGCGCTTGTTCTTAAACAAAGGTACAAAAACAAAAAATGGCCGGTCAGGGCCTACATCTTACGGCCACATGAGCCCTGTGGGTGCTTTTGAGATTAGGTCCTTTGTATCCACACGGCTGGGTCCGGGACACATTTTGATTTAAATTTCAAATAAAAAAATCACACATTTCAATGGTCTCCTCATGCTGCAGCCAACTCCAGGCTGCGTCATTCTGGTAATATATAGAGAGCACTCGCTGTCCTAATTTTTCGTTAAAATTTTTCGTCAAAAATGTTTGTCTTTTTTTATTAGGGATTGTGAAGCTTTGGTGCGTACTCATGCATCAGCCAACTCCAGTTTGTGTCATTCAGGCAATATATGGTTTACTGATGGCGCTGCTGGGCCTGGGTCTGGGAATTTCAAATGTTCTCATAGGTAGCACCCGCTATCAATAAGTCTTCTTCATAAATTTCTACAATTGTTGTGTTTTTTTTTTGAGGGATTGTGAAGCCCTAGTATGTACTAATGCATCAGTCAACTCCAGGGTGTGTCATTCATGCAACATATAGGTAGCGCCCGCTGTCCTAAATATTCTTAAAATTATTTTAAAAATGGTTGTTTTTTCTTTGGGATTCTGAAGCCCTGGTGTGTACTCAATGCTGCTTCCTGCTACACTCTGTCAGCCCGTTGGTCCTGCGACAGTGTGCTATTCCGCCTCCACATCCTCCTCTGTGTCTTAAGCCTCCACTGCCCGGACAAGTCTCAGTGGCCCTTCCATGTGTGCAGGTCACGGCGGTGTTACGCTGTTCTTCACATGGTTTGCCTTGGCGAGAAGTCTTGGAAACAATGGCCGTCAAGGCAATGGAGACGTTTCGCCTAAATCTCACGGCCACATGAGCCCTGGGGGCTTGTTGGATTTGGTCCTTCGTACCCACATGCTGGGGTCCGGGACATGCAAATGTTGTTTTAAATTTCAAATAAAAAAATGATGGTGCTGCTGGGCCTGGGTCTGTTAATTTCAAATTTTCTTATGGGTGGCACCTGCTATCCAAAATCTTTTTCAAAAATTTCTAAAATTGTGGTGTTTTTTTGGTGGGATTGTGAAGCCCTGGTGTGTACTCATGCATCAGCCAACTCCAGGCTGTGTCATTCAGGCAATATATGGGTTGCTGATGCCGCTGTGGGGCCTGGGTCTGGTAATTTCACATTTTCTCATAGGTAGCACCCGCTATCCAAAATCTTTTAAAAACATTTCTAAAATTGTAGTGTTTTTTTGGAGGGATTGTGAAGCCCTGGTGTGTACTCGTGCATCAGCCAACTCCAGGCTGTGTCATTGAGGCAATATATGGGTTGCTAATGCCGCTGTGGGGACTGGGTCTGGTAATTTCAAATTTTCTCATAGGTAGCACCCGCTATCCAAAATCTTTTTCAAAAATGTCTAAAATTGTGGTGTTTTTTTTGGAGGGATTGTGAAGCCCTGGTGTGTACTCGTGCATCAGCCAACTCCAGGCTGTGTCATTCAGGCAATATATGGGTTGCTGATGCCACTGTGGGGCCTCGGTCTGGTAATTTCAAATTTTCTCATAGGTAGCACCGCTATCCAAAATCTTTTTCTAAAATTGTGGTGTTTTTTGGGAGGGATTGTGAAGCCCTGGTGTGTACTCGTGCATCAGCCAACTCCAGGCTGTGTCATTCAGGCAATATATGGGTTGCTGATGCTGCTGTGGGGCCTGGGTCTGGTAATTTCAAATTTTCTCATGGGTAGCACCCGCTACCCAAAATCTTTTTCAAAAATGTCTGAAATTGTGTTTTTTTTGAAGGGATTGTGAAGCCCTTGTGTGTACTCGTGCATCAATCAACTCCAGGCTGTGTCATTCAGGCAATATATGGGTTACTGATGCCGCTGTGGGGCCTGGGAATTTCAAATTTTCTCATAGGTAGCACCCGCTATCCAAAATCTTCGGTTTAAATTTCTTAATTGATCTTTTAATCTTAGGGATTGTGAAGGCCTAGTGCCTACTCATGCTGCTGGCAACTCCGGGCTGTGCCATTCATCCACTATATGGTCTCCTCATGCTGCCAACACCTCCATGCTGTGTCATTCATCCACTATATGGTGTCCTCATGCTTCAGCCTCATCCAAGCTGTGTCATTCAGCCACTATATGGTGTCCTCATGCTGACAACATGTCCATGCTGTGTCATTCAGCCACTATATGGTGTCCTCATGCTGCCAACATGTCCATGCTGTGTCATTAAGCCACTATATGGTGTCCTCATGCTGACAACACCTCCATGCTGTGTCATTCAGCCACTATATGGTGTCCTCATGCTGCCAACACCTCCACACTGTGCCATTCAGCCACTATATGGTGACCTCATGCTGCCAACACCTCCATTCTGTGTCATTGAGCCACTATATGGTGTCCTCATGCTTCAGACTCATCCAAGCTGTGTCATTTAGCCACTATATGGTGTCCTCATGCTGCCAACACCTCCACACTGTGCCATTCAGCCACTATATGGTGTCCTCATGCTGCCAACACCTCCATTCTGTGTCATTCAGCCACTATATGGTGTCCTCATGCTTCAGCCTCATCCAAGCTGTGTCATTCAGCCACTATATGGTGTCCTCATGCTGCCAACACCTCCACCCCTGTGCCATTCAGCCACTATATGGTGACCTCATGATGCCAACACCTCCATTCTGTGTCATTGAGCCACTATATGGTGTCCTCATGCTTCAGCCTCATCCAAGCTGTGTCATTCAGCCACTATATGGTGTCCTCATGCTGCCAACACCTCCACACTGTGCCATTCAGCCACTATATGGTGTCCTCATGCTGCCAACACCTCCATTCTGTGTCATTCAGCCACTATATGGTGTCCTCATGCCTCAGCCTCATCCAAGCTGTGTCATTCAGCCACTATATGGTGTCCTCATGCTGCCAACACCTCAACGCTGTGCCATTCAGCCACTAAATGGTCTCCTCATGCTGCCAACACCTCCATGCTGTCATTCAGTCACAATATGGTCTCCTGACACTGATGCCACCACCAGGCTCTGTCATTGTGCTGCTGTGCGGCAGTGATTCTAAAAGTGATGCCGGTAATCTGCATGTTATTCTGAATAACAGTATTATTTCACTACCCCAGCAAACTCCATATGCGTTTTAGAACACAGCAAAGTGTTCTATACCCCTATAAAGGCTGTATGTAGTCTAGAAATAGCCTTTTTTAATATAGATTTGCCGCGAAAAAATTTGGATCGAAACAAACTTTTCCGGAAAATTTGGCGAATCGGCCGAATCGAATTTTTGAAAAGTTCGCTCATCTCTAGTATCTGTCCTAGAACCCAAGGAAGTTATCCAACACTCCTCATCCTTTTCTATCCTGAGATCATCTGTTGGGGTATAGTGGGATGCCCCAATATACATTTTATAGTTAAAAGGTTATTCCAGGAAAATCTTTTATTTTTATTTTTTTAAATCATCTGGTTCCATAAAGTTAAACAGATTTGTAAATTATCTCTATTAAAAAATCTTAATCCTTCCAGTAGTAATTATCCCCTGAAGTTGAGTTGTTCTTTTCTTTCTGACCACAGTGCTCCCTGCTGACACCTCTGCTTGTCTCAGGAACTGTACAGACTAGATGCAAATCCCCATAGCAAACCTCTAATGCTTCGGACAGTTTCTGAGACAAGCAGAGGTGTCAGCAGAGAGCACTGTTGTCAGACAGAAAAGAGCAACTCGACTTCAGCAGATGATAACTACTGGAAGGATTAATATTTTTTAATAGAAGTAATAAAAAAATCTGTTTAACTTTCCGGAGCCAGTTGATATATTTTTCACGGAATACCCCTTTAACCAGTCCTGCCAAAATCAATATGTTCGTCTGACTTATCTCTTACAGGGCCCTTAAGCCATTGTTGTTGACCACCAAATATATATTAGGACACTACTGATATCCCCAAACCCAAACTTGACCCAAAGGTCAGTTATAGTTGCTGGGAGTTATAGTTCTGCACCAGCTGCTGAGCTACAGATTGTAGATTACTTGTAACCCTCCACAGGGTGTCAACCATCTGTGTCAATTACCAAGCTCTTTTTAGCCGATCCTGATGGTGGAATGGCCTCGGTTGACAGCTGGCTTTAGCAGATCAGGAACTAGGGAGTAGAGATCACCGCATAAGGAGCCGCTGGCACCAGATGGCGCTGGTGAGCACCAGGTCTGGGAACCTGGAACAGCAAGATGTAGCAGAGCTGCAAGTGTTCAGGTGTTACAGCTCCAAACAACAATTGAATGGTCAGGCAGTCCGAATCAATCCAGGAAAGGCAAAACAGTAACAGAGGATAAAGCAGGAACGAAGTCAGGAACTAGCCGAGGTCAATAAACAGGATACAGCAGGTCAGATAACAGGTGCCTTTGCTCAAGGTATAAACACTAGAAGATCAGGCAAAGACTGGAAGTTCAGAGGCTCCTTATATGGCAGGGGCAGGTGTATGATTGGAGAGAGGGCTGGATCATGGGCATGCATGGATCTTCAGAGCAACTAACCCAGCGCGACCTCTGCTGGAAGCATCAGGAACAGGAGCAGATGCAGAAGTCCCAGTTCTCAGTCTGCAGTGAGAAAGCGGAGTCATGCGTGCAGCATGTCCCCAGAAGACGGTGGATCAAGATACATGTTGGCGGATGTCAAACCATCGGCGTTACAGTACACCCCCCTCATGCCCCCTTTTCTTTGTCCTGATACGTTGGAAGAATTTCCTAAGAGGACTTGGGGCATTAATATTCTCCTCAGTTTCCCAGGAACGCTCTTCAGGACCATAGTTCTTCCAATCTACAAGAAAAAATCTCCTCCCACCGACAGTCTTGGAATCGAGGATGTCTTTGATTTCAAATTCAGACTCTTTGCCTGCAGGTACAGAAGTAGAGGGAAAAGACTTGGAGTAGGAGTTCAGGCTCGAAGGCTTCAGCAGAGAAACATGAAAGAAGTTGGGTATCCGTAGAGAAGGAGGTAAACGGAGCTTCAAACAGACCCAAGAACCGAGGAGCAAATTTATAGCATGATATCTTAATTCGGATATTACAGGAGGAAAGCCAAACTTTGTTGCCCGGAGAGAACTGAGGAAACATTCTGCGCTTTGTGTCGGCATTCTTTTTCATACGGGACACCGCCCGAGAGATGGCATCTTTGGTTTGGTTCCAAATGTTGATAAAGTCTCTGTAAGAGGAATTGGCAGCAGGAACCACAGAACTTGAAGACATAGGCAAAGGAGCACGAGGATGAAGGCCTGTACACAATGTGGAAAGGAGAAGACCCCGTAGACTCTCCAGTATGGCTGTTATAGGAGAATTCTGCCCAAGGCAGAAGACCTACCCAGTCATCATTTTGTGCAGAGATGTAATGTTGCAGATAATTCTCCAGGACCTGATTCACACGTTCCACTTGTCCATTGGTCTGTGGATGATATACAGAAGAGAAATCTAGTTTGACTTCAAGTAGTCCACAGGGAGCGCACCAGAAACGGGAGGTGAATTGTACTCCATGGTCAGAGAATATATGCAAGAGTAGGCCATGCAAACAGAATATGTGCTCCACAAATAGATGAGCCAGATGACTTGCAGATGGTAGTCCAGGAAGTGGGATGAAATGTGCCATCGCAGAGCAGTGGTTGACACACCCCCTTCATGCATCTCTATGGGAGAGTCGGTGTGCATGAGGAGAGCCGGTGGTTCCAGCAGCCAGACCCCCTCAATCCTACACTTATACCCTACCCTGTATATAGGGGATGAGTAGTAATGTACCCGAGTTCTCCCTTAACTTCAACAGGAATGCTGGGAGTTGTAGTTTGCAACAGTTAGAGGTACACTGTTTTTAAAACACTTACAGGCAGAGTTGGCTTAGCCTCATCCCCTATCTGCAGGCATACCTTTGCAGGGGTGTTCTTTATGGCTGCCTCCCAGCAGCAGTGTGGTGTTGGGGACTTCCGGTGTAGGGCACTTCTGCCGCACATCTCACCCTCCGAAGGCCTGCTCTTCTGCCACAGCCCAGTAGGCCATGCCCATTTTGCAGCCATGCCTATCGATACTTTCGACCCCAACTTCTCTTTCGATCCAAGGCCGAAAACACAATTTTTGGCCAGAAATTTTCAGGGCCAAAAATTTTCCACAAATTTAACCCAATACAGATTGATTAATAAAACTAACACCATATACATTCTGTTGTACAATCTTTATCATTTTTAAAAAAATAGAATGTGTCTGATGTTAGTTTTAATAATTAGATATGACTGTAGAAGGAATGTGTGTGTTCAGGAACAGCTTGAGGAATGCAGCAAATAAGTTCATGGTGTTGTGGGATGTACTCGAAAAGCAAGTCAGATCAGTAGAGGCTGCACCTCACTACTTACAGGACCTGCTGCCAATGCCTTGGTTCCAGATACTGCAGGACACCTTCACAGGCACAGAGAAATGAAGGCCTTGATAGGTCATGGGTATTTTGGTGGCACAAGGGAGACCTACACAACATTAGACAGGTGTTTTATATTAGGGCTGTTTTTTTTTTGTAGATTTTATACACTATAACATTTCAGCTGTTCCTCATTATTTGGTGATATTTTAGGAAAGTGGGGAACAGATAACGGAATAGAGATGATAACACATTCTTTTTCTCTGAAAATCAACATGGCTAAATCTGGAGGCCAATTCTGTTATGTGGACTATTTAATGTTAAAAACTGTAATGCCTTTTATGAAGTTATAAATTAAATTGTGTCTAAATGTTGATTTAAGTGTCACCAAGATCAGCGGCTCAGCATGAAAAATGGGGAATATTTTTCTGACTATAATTGAACAGTGCACACAGTGTTGTAAACCTCACAGCTGAAGAAAGATTTTTCAGTCTTCACTTAGTCACCAAACAACGCAACATTTCAACCCTTACATAGGTATTTCTCAGCCCCTGAAGCCTTGGGAAAGAGCCATGTAAGGACTGAAATGCTGCATTGTTCAGTAAAACACTCACTTAACACCATCTATTCACACAGGTTAATATAGTGTATAGATATAAAAACATCTGTTCTGGTTACAGTAATAAGGATGTGTATACTCTAGAGAAGAGGTCCCTAACCCAGTCCTCAAGACCACCAATAGTCCAGGATTAGTCCAGTGGATAAGTGAAAAAACCTGGATCACTGGGTTAGGGACTGCTCTAAACTTTTTTCCAACTACAGAAAATATACAGCACCAGGCCAAAATTAACTTATTCTGCTCCCGCTTTACATGCATTTTGGTCCCCTATCCCCTATGTGTGGTGCTTAATTTAAAGAGCAGATTGGGCAGTCCTGCTTCTGATACCATGTGACCTCTGGAAAAGTATTTCCTAGCAAAACGCTGTAATGCAAACAGTTTCACTGTCCCAACTATGATATGGCACAATATAAATGTAAAGGGGGTACAGTTGGTGCCACTCCTGCAAGCCAATCATCTGCCCCTTTTGAAATAAGGAGCTGGACTGAAATCTCTGTAGCATTTGCTACCTATATTCTCATATTGAGAAATGAGTGAACCTCCTAAATTCGTTTACTGAGGTTTTGCTCAAATTGACTGAATTTTATTCTGATTGAACAGCAAATGTCCTATTTGTACAAGAGCAGGGACTTCTGTCAAAAGACAGGAGTCTCTGTTCCTGAACTCTGAGTGGTAAACCATGCATTGCATGCCTTGCTGTTGCGTTAACATTTTCCGAGCAGGCGGTCCAGTAAATGTTTTGTATATTGCCTTCCCCGCTTACTCCTCGAGCATGGCACATTTGCTGGACCAGGTGCTCAGTGTGTGCCTTGAAGTTCAGTGCTCGTGAGCAGGGAGTCTCTACTCCTGTACTTTAACATTCACCTGAAACAAATCCCCCCAAATCTGCATCCAATTCAGAATTCTTGGGAAAATTTTGAGAAAAATAATTATTATTTATTTTATGGTGTGGCCTTTGCTCCAGGATGCTGTACATATGATAAGGGGTTAAAATACATATAGCACATACAAAAGTACTACTGACCTGAAACAGTAAATCACAGACTGATACAGAGGGCCCTGCTCACGAGGGCTTGCAATCTACAAAATTATTTTCAAACAAAACAGTTTACTTTACTGATATAATACAAGTGTAGAAATCACAGCGGCAGCTTTCAGCAGCTCTTACTGACTGTCCCATGACTTGTGTACCCCGCAAGTGTCTTCTCTATGGTTACAAATTGTGGAAACAATTGGAAAGTGAAGAGCTAATGGCAGATGTCTCCCGTAGCAACCAAAGCTAAATAGAGGGCTGGGATGTGGCTGAAATAGGGAAGAAAAGTAAAATTAGGAAAATGTAGTGTATTGGCAAACATTAGTGATTTAACGTGTATAACCCACTGAGCCACTAATGTGATTGGTGGAAATATCCTTTTCAATAATAAAATTCTGTCCTTTTTCTATAGCACTGCATTCTGCAGCATTGATCACAGCCATCCTTTATTGTACAGTAATGTTTTTTAGGATTTTTGGACCCTGAGTACAGATAAAATTGTATCTGTTCATGTTGTTTGTAGTAGTTTTTTTTCTCACACATCTTATTAGAATATAATACATTCACAAATCTCTCTATTGTCTAAATTATCTGCACATTTCAGTTTTGCCACTCCTGAGGTTTGGACGGTAATCTTGGGAAAGGTGCGCCTTAGCAGAAGCAGCCAGAAGGAGATGGCATTCAAAGTCACCCAGCTGATCATCCATCCTTACAACGACCAGGACACACATGACTATGACATAGCTCTGGTCCAGCTCGATCATCCTGTTCCCCTTACATCTCCACATGTCCAACGTGTCTGCCTTCCTGCCAGTACCCACCACTTCCCTACTGGTTCAACGTGTTGGTTGACAGGTTGGGGGGCAGCAATGGAGTATGGTAAGTGCACTGTTAAAAAAAATATTTGCCTGATAGAAATAAGCCACATATTGGTTATAAAATAATGTGGATAGGGGATAAGTACATTTTCGCCAGAGTACTCCTTTAAAGAAGTAGTTTGCAATGCATCTGTACCTGTCTGAACCAATCTTTGTACTTTTAGGTCCTACCAGTGATGTTCTCCAGAAGACTGACCTTCGGTTAATTTCTCAGGATATTTGCACTGACCTCTACCACTATCAGATAAGTCCAAGAATGTTCTGTGCAGGGTATACAGATGGGACTAAAGATGCATGTCTGGTGAGTTATTTTACAATGGTAATACTCTTAACTCCTTGGACTCAGCCTTTTAAGATTTCTACCTACTATTCAAAAGAATTGAGTGTAGACTTTGTTGCACCTAAATTCCTTAAATTGATATTACATGTTTTACCTAATGAATAAATGAATTAAAGTTTTAAACTAAGGAACTATAGCATTTAATAATACACATGGGTTTAAAATGCTGCTCACATGCCTTGTGTCTCTCAGTTATTACAGCCTAGGGCTTTACAAGCTTTATCTACTGGGACCAGAACGTGGTGATATTTAAGCTTTTTCAGTCAATGTCAAAGTTAAAATTGCTGCTCATTTTTCTCCTTGAGCTGTTTCAAAACGATGACTCCCAGCATGGCTGGCTGGCCAACAAGTGGAGAGCCAAAGGGTGATGATTTTTGGTACACAAAGTTGTATACTTCCAGGGTATACCTTTAGCGCACATTACCAGAAATGTTTACAGAAAATTTGCCAAATGAAAACCCAAAGCACAATGGGGGAGATTTAGCAAAATCTGTGCAGAGGAAAACTTGCCCAGTTGCCCATAGCAACCAATCAGATTGCTTCTTTCATTTTTCACAGGCCTTCGAAAAACTGAAAGCAGCAAGCTGATTGGTTGCTATGGGCAACTGGGCAAGTTTTCCTCTGCAGAGGTTTTGATAAATCTCCCCCTATGTGAACAGAGCTTTAGTCCAAGACCTATTAGTCAAAATACATGCACCATATGTATATCGTACTGCTGGCAAGGACTTAAAGCAATTCGCCGACGTCTGTATTTCCGGCACCAGACTGCTGAGGCCAGAGATTCGATACAGTGGTCATGTGTAGAGATAAGTAAATGTCTCGATATTTGTTTCAAGTTTAATTTTGGGTTAGTCTGACTCTAGTTCTGCGATTTCCCATGTAAAGTATCTACAGGAGCAGAAACTCAGCTCAATGGCAGAAGTCCCTGCTCCTGTACAGTATGCTGAGGGGCTGGGCTAGGGTGAAAAACATAGAGTTCAACAAATGTCCAAGTTGCGATGCATACAGCATTGCCGCTTACTTCAGTGCCATTTAATGTACAGGGACCAGGAGGAAACAAATCACTAAAAGATACAGTAATACTTTAATGAACCAGAATGTTTTGCGACGTTCAGATGAATCCTATTAGAACTCATCATTGCTGCAGTACAGTAAACAAAGATCGGCAGGGACCACTGAAGAGATGGCACTAAAGAGGTGGGAAATTACATTTTTTTTTATCCTTAACAATCCCTTTTTAAGTAAGGGCCCTACTACATGAGGTGATTATCGGCTGAACGGACTGATATTGCCCTCTGTAATAGGGCCAGCGATCAGCTGATAAATGAATAAATGCTTGTTTGTCAACTGATCACTTTGTTCTGATCTGCCAAAAATCGTCACTCATCGGCCACAAATCTGCCAGTGTAACAGGGGACGTGCGGCCAACAAATACGGCAGCAAAGGGACACAAATAGTAATAGGCTCTGTAAATGAGCACTGATCTACAAGATCGGCTCTTGTTTATTGTGTACATTTGGCCATCTAATAGGGCCCTTAGTCCATGGATACACTATACAGGACACATTCATGGGCTATATCATTCTACTGTACAAACTCAGGAGGCTATTGCACTGGTGTAAGAAAGGTGTGTGTGTGTGTGTGTGCGGCATTTTAGACTCATGGGGGGGGGGGGAGATTCATCAAAGCTGTCTATGTCCCGCATCAATATAGACCAAACTACAGAGAGTTAGGCCGGTCTATTGTGCGTCTAATCTATCAAAAGGCGCACAGCTCTAGATAAATTTTGTGCACGGACTTCGGGATCTATAATTTAGACTGTATTTAAACCTGCTCCAACATGGTCTGACATTTTGACATACTTTCAGCCAATGCGACTTGTCGCTGAAAAGTCGCTTTTGATAAATTCAGCACCAATGCATTTTTCCATCTAAAATAGACTTGCATGCATCATGTTCTAAAAATCCTCTAAAGCAAAAGTCGCAAAAAAGTCGCACATATTTACACTGCAACTTTCTGTGCGACAAATTTAGACAGGAAAAACCAGTCTAAATCCTTTGATAAATCTCCCACATTTACTTTTGAAAATTGTATGGTTACCAAATTTATAAGTCAATTATTAACAGAATGCCCCTTGACATGCTGAGGACCAATGACAAGAATGGAGGAGCAGCAGGCAGCTGTCAAAAGCATGCCCTTCATGCCAATTGTGTAGGCTTTGGTACTTTACACGTGATCAGGAGCAGAGAAACCGCTGTTCCATCCACAGCACCACTGTAAAGGCTCATTCACACTACAGAATCTCCTCCCTGAGATATTCCAGGCGGGGATTTCTTTTATTGCAGCATTGGCAAAACAAGTGGGCACTAGGACTGTTCCGAAATGTGCCATCCCCATAGACAGCAATGCATTTCCGAATGCATTCCGTTGAAAGAATTAACTTTTTTAGTCTTTCAGTAGGGACTGAGGTCTGGAATATCTGTGGAGGACATTCTATACTATGAATGGGGCAGGAGAATCCCATTGAGAACAATAGGAGGCTGCTGTACCGTATTTTCCAAGTGGAATTCCGCTCGGAAAATCCATAGTGTGAATTGGCCATAATGGATGGGATCAGTAGAACTTCTAATTTCTGCAGTTTAACCCCCAAAGCAAAAGAGGGAGGGAATCTATGGCTGACATTTATCATTGTCTTTAGACAGTTTATTGTGTCTAGAAAAGGTGCAAAAAAGGCGCAAGCAGGGTTTATTTGCGCCTTTTTGTGCCTTTTGGTTGACACATTTCTGCTGATTTTGAGTTGCAATCCACTGATTTTGGCAATACACATGATATGGAAGGATTTTATGAACTGCGCCTTTTTGTGAAAAGGCACAAAAAAGGTACAAAGCCACTGAAAAAACTACACCAGCCCAGACTTAGCTTTGCTTTTTGCTGTATGTGAAAATAGAAATTTCAGAAAATGGGACCTGCACAGAATTTATCAAATGCTCTGTGACCATTTAATAACTATGGACACATTACCAGCACACAAAAAAAAAGGTGTAGAAAAATGCTTCACTTACACCTACAATGATAAATGCCGGCCTATGTGACCCAAAAAGGCGCATACCTTGTCATGACAGCCAGCCCAGGAGTCACTGATGGCGCATAGGACTGTCTATTCATGTTCCCCGTTGCTAGGCAACTCTACAACCGCCTATATACTACACACAGTATACTGTACTGGCATATAGACATTAGCATATAAACATTAACCAGTACATTATAGGGAAAAAAAGTTGAGTGCACGTGCTCAGTGTCATATCCAGAGGTTGTCTTTGGGAAATAGACGTATAAGTGCTGCTGACACTGCTGCAGAGGTTAAAGGGGTGGGCTGGCAGGGAGGTCAGCCTGTTAGTGCTCAGAACATACGCCGCACACTGCATCACATTTTTATTTTACAGAATCTTGTTACACATATAATGTATATTGGATAACCAGTTTCTTTTATTGCAGGGTGATTCTGGCAGTCCGCTTGTATGTAAAGAGCCAGGGGGTCGCTGGTTCCAGGTTGGACTGGTAAGCTGGGGAGCAGGCTGCGCCATTCCGAAATATTTTGGAGTATATAGCCGCATTAATAGACTTGTAGGATGGATCCACAACGTAACATCCAAAGCAAATGCATAACACTTCTATGCTAATATAAACCTGGACTCAAGAACCCCCACCCAAGACTTCAAGTAATAGTGAAGACCATCAAGGAACTGGGATCTGAGAAAAACTGCTTCTAAACCCAGAATTATAGAGAAATAAAAATCTATATTGTCATTATTAGTGCTAAAGTGCCATTCTACTCATTAAGAAAGTTAAGAATACATCATCCAAGGAAACAGGAGAAAAAATACATGAAGGCTGAAATGAGCTAAGCCCTGAAATTTGGAATCAATCAGATGTTATGTTTGTTCTAAAACGAGAAATGATATTCATAGTCTCCAACACTTCAGCATGTGCCCAGATTTAATTAAAACACAGTATATGCCATGAGTTTATTTGACGGCTGGGGAGGTTTTAAAGGGGTACTCCACTGGAAAAAATATATATTTTTTTCTAAATCAACTGGTGCCAGAAAGTTAAACAGATTTGTAAATTACTTCTATTTAAAAATCTTAATCCTTCCAGTACTTATCAGCAGTTATATGCTCCACGGGAAGTTTTTTTGAATTTCCTTTCTGTCTGACCACAGTGCTCTCTCCTGACACTTCTGTCCATTTTAGGAACTGTCCAGAGTAGAAGTAAATCCCCATAGCAAACCTCTCCTGCTCTGGGCAGTTCCTCATATGGACAGAGGTGTCAGCAGAGAGCACTGTTGTCAGACAGAAAGGAAATTCAAAAAGAAAAGAAATTCCTGTGGATGATACAGCAACTGAGAAGTACTAGAAGGACTAAGATTTTTTAATAGAAGTCATTTACAAATCTGTTTACATTTCTGGTGATTTTAACTTTTATTTTCCAGTGGAGTACCCCTTTAAAACCATGTTATTGAACAGAGAACCAACCAAGGTGCTTCCAGCTGTTGCAAAATTTCAACTCTCAGCATGCCCGGACAGCCTTTGGCTGTCCGGGCATGGTGGGAGTTGTAGTTTTGCAACAACGGGAGGTAATCTGGTTGGGAAACACTGCCTTAGGAAAAGCCCTCAGTGCTTGTGATCCAAACCCCACATTGGTAGTCACTGCTGTACCTAGTACTGTAGCTCAATCGCGCTCACTTGACCCCTTCATTTAAGGGGGAAATATGAGATTAAAGGGGTTATTCAGGATTTAAAAAACATAGCTGATTTCTTCCAAAAACAGCTCCACTCTTGTCTTCAGGTTGTGTGTGGTATTGCAGCTCAGTTCCATTGCAGAGAATGAAGCCAAGTTGTAATACCATACACAAACTAAGGACAGGGGTGGCACTATTGTTGGAGAAAATTTGCTCTGTTCTTCTATTACTGGATAACCTCTTTAAAATACCCCTTTATAGGATCACTAAACCTAAATGACATAAGTTCATGTATAGAAAATGGCCATTTGTCAATGTTAGAATAGTTCAGGAATTATTCTAATACAATATGCTATTCTGGGTTCTGGGTTGGATTAACAGAATTTGACCATTCTGTGCCCATGTTGCTTAGAATAATGATTTAAAATGCTCAATCCTCTATTTGCCCAAGAGAAAAGCCATATAAAGGGGGTACTAAGGGTGTGTTCACATGGCAATATTTCTGTGTGGAATTCCGTGGAAGGATTCTGCAAATTGATTTGAATGGGATTCTGCAGTCCCAATTAGGAGAATTTCCATGGCAGCAATTCTGCCGCGGGAATTCTGCTTTTCGTATTCTGTCAAAATATAAAACTGGTGTTATATTTTGAGAAATTCTGCAGCAAAATCCCACTGACATCAATGGGGTTTGAATGTCAGCAAACATTTGTGTTTAGGTAACACAGAATTCAGTGGCAATTTTGGCGGAATTGCAGAAATTCTGCCATGCGAACATATCCTAACAGTGACTTGTGTTCCAAGCCAGGCATGCAAGTTAATGGCGGAAAAATGGCTGAATGTCGGTATTTTTTAGAAGATGCAAATATACCTACTGTATATCCATAAAATGCAAAAATATTCTTCATGATCAGAACTCATAAAAATAGATGACATTCAAATCTTCTAGGGAAATTAAATATACTGTATATCTAAGCTATGCTAATGTTTCATGTAGCATCAGTCATAAAAGCACTAATACACTAATAAACCTTATGACATAATAGTTTTGTATGTCTTAAATAGTCCTGATCAATACATAATATATTTACCCATCTGTAATAAATGAAAAAGGACAGAACATCGAATCGCCTAAAATAAGACATGTGCTTCAGGTCAGTGATTCTTCTATGGGAGTATACAATAGGAAATCAATTGCCTGTAGTGCAGTGTTTCCCAACCAGTGTGCCTCCAGCTGTTGCAAAACAACAACTCCCAGCATTCCCGGACAGCCTTTGGCTGTCCGGGCATGCTGGGAGTTGTAGTTTTGAAACAGCTGGAGGCGCACTGGTTGGGAAACAGTACTGTAGAGAGTGTTACCAGGTGTAATGTAGTACATAGCATGTATATTTTTTACATCCAAAAATACGTATAAATAAACAATAAGAGATTGGTGTGAAAAAGTCTGCTTTATTTGAGGTATTCATTAACAAAAATGAAGACTGTAGAGCAATGACCACTAAGGATAATGGGGGGTATGTATGAAGGATTTTACCCTGTTTTTTTGACTGATTTATCTCAAATTTCCTTTTATGTCACTTTTTGCGACAAACAATTGCGCCAAATGGTTTAGAACAAAATCACTGATTTCACTTTGTTAGTCGTGATTTCAGTTACAATCATTCTTTGGTCTGGAATTAATTTATTGCGACTTTTCGATTTGGCGCAAGTTTAGGCGCAAATACCTTCATTTAGGCGCAAATCTACACCATGAATAAAGTGACAGAGAAAATAGCTACAACAGTAGAATGTCCCAAAGTCAGATTTACTGCCTTGAATTCTGGGGTCTGCACCTTTTGTAGGGCTACATTTGTGCCAAAATTGCAAACTTGCGTACGACAATTGATAATTTTGGCGCAAATATGCTCCATTTGACGCAAAAAAAACATACATAAAATCACACATTGCTACACAATTATTGATACATGTCCCCCAATGTCTGGAAGCAAAAGGGAGAGAGATGAAAATGCAAGTGTGAAGATGGGAACACAAAAAGTGATTCCTAGATGGGTGGTCAGTCAGGTGCTACGGGCCTAGGCCGAAGGGGTAAGTTGGCAAAAGTTACCGAAAATAGGAATGGATCCCACAAGGGAGAAAAAGGGACGTTCTGTGTTTAGTGGAAATAATGGAAGGGAAGCCAACATTACAAGTATAAAAGATACAAGACTGCATAGACGTTATGGAGGAGATGAGGATGCGTGTAACGTAAGGTATTAGATGTCTATGTGGGGAAACTCACTGGAGTCAATGCCTGCTTTCTCTGTCCCTCTCCTGGAACACAATATATTCAGGGTCTAACACGTCCTCTTCATCCTGTTCAGCATCAAAAGTCTGTGATGAGAAGAAAAAAACAGGTAAAAAACAAAAAACTAACATAACAAATTCAACAAATGGAGGAGTGGGCGGCCCATCTATAGGGTCATGTGGCCCACTTCCGAACAAACATTGCTTGGTTGAGTTTTTAAGCAGCAAATATCTACAGAACCCTTAGGTATGAGTAGAGCCCCCCCTCTTGGTCTTCTGTGTTTTTTTTTTTCTTACTCAATTTTTATTTCTAAAGTGGAAGTCTGGACAAAAAATAAAAGTTTTTAAATTGACTGGCGCCAGAAAGTTATACTGATTTATAAATGACTTCTGTTTTAAAAAATCTTAATCCTTCCAGTACTTTTCAGCTGCTGTATGCGCCACAGGAAGTTGTGTAGTTCTTTCCAGTTGGACCACAGTGCTCTTTGCTGCCACCTCTGTCTGTGTCAGGAAATGTACAGAATAGGAGCAAATACCCATAG
Source organism: Hyla sarda (assembly GCF_029499605.1). Classification (NCBI taxonomy): domain Eukaryota; kingdom Metazoa; phylum Chordata; class Amphibia; order Anura; family Hylidae; genus Hyla; species Hyla sarda. The sequence continues at coordinate 71,920,171 of NC_079194.1, read as the reverse complement.
AAAACCTCTCCTGCTCTGGACACAGACAGAGGTGTCAGCAGAGATATCTGTGGTCAGACTGGAAAGAACTACACAACTTCCTCTGGAGCATACAGCAGCTTATAAGTACTGGAAAGATTACGATTTTTAAATTGAATAAAATTACATATCTGTATCATTTTCTAGCACCCGTTGATTTGAAAAATCAGGTGTAGCATGCAATATGCGCCAAATACACTCCATATCTGCCATGTGAATCCAGCCTACCCTTACTTTTCAATGATTGGTGCACAAGATATTAAAGCAAAACCACATCCACCTTCTCCTACAACAGTGATTCTCAACAGGGTGGCTCCAGCTGTAGCAAAACTACAACTCTCAGCAGGCCCAGACAGCGTTTGGCTGGTTGGGAAACACTGTTCTAAAACCATGCAGCATCATCAGTATATTACTATCTGTAATCTATAGTTTTACCTAAAACTGCAGGTAAGTCTTTTGAACTTTCCTAAGTCAAATTTGTTAAAGAATAAATTATTTAGCGCTAAATATTTACTGAGAAATTCATTGCTGCAACAACTATGGCCGACATTTATCAATGAGTTTACACCTTTTTTTCTCCGTACAAAAGGCGCTATTTTGGCGCACTGTGTGTTATTTTGCGCCTTTTGGTGGTAGAATATTTTAGTCATTCCAGATGTTTTGGAGTAGCAGTACATGCTTTTCAATTCAGCGTATGCCGTGGACTGAAATTTATGAACTGCACCTTTTTGTAAAAAGGCGCAAAAAAGGCGCAAAGCCACTGAAAAGTCTAAAACTACACCATCCCAGACCTGGCGTAGCTTTTTGGTGTATGTGAAGAGAGAAATTTCAGAAAATGTTTACCTGCACAAAATTTATCAAATGCTCTGTGAACATTAAATAAATTTGGTGCTCCTACACATTATCAGCACACAAAAAAAGGGTGTAAAAAATGCTTCACTTACACCTACAATGATAAATGTGGGCCAATATGTTTTAAATACATTTTGCAATACACAACCCATATGAAGCATTGATCCTTTTTTTATTTTCATATTTTAGGTGGCATTATGCGGTGACAATTTGAAAGTAAAATCAAAGTTAATTAGAGGGGTATTCCCATATCATAAGGCAGAGGTCCCCAACCCAGTCCTCAAGACCCACCAACAGGCAGGATTTTAATTTTTCCCTGTTCTATTCCAATGGAGTAACGGGGGGGGGGGGGGGGGTAAAAACACAAAACGGAGTGTTGGTGGGCCTTGAGGACCTTGGGGACCACTTTCATAATGTGATGGAATAGCATTGCAAGGACATGCCATTACTTCTGTGGGGGTCTGATCTGTTGGACCCCCACTGATCTTAAAGAGAACCTGTCATTTGCAAAAAAAAAACCTTTTTAAATAAAGTAGATGATAACATCATATGTACATTTGAAATATACATAGGTTATTTTTTTTATACATTTTGGGAGAAAAAAGGCTGTCTTGTACAAGAGACAAAATACAGGAAGCGTGGGTGGGACAAGCAGAGCTCTGTACACTGAGGACAAGCAGGGCTCTGTACACTGAGGACAAGCAGGGCTCTGTACACTGAGGACAAGCAGGGCTCTGCACTGAGGACAATCAGGGCTCTGTGCACAAAGGACAAGCAGGGCTCTGTACACTGAGGACAAGCAGGGCTCTGTACACTGAGGACAAGCAGGGCTCTGTACACTGAGAACAAGCAGGGCTCTGTACACTGAGGACAAGCAGGGCTCTGTGCACTGAGGACAAGCAGGGATCTGTGCACTGAGGACAAGCAGGGCTCTGTGCAGTGAGGACAAGCAGGGATCTATGCAGTGAGGACAAGCAGGGCTCTGTACACTGAGGACAAGCAGGGCTTTGTATACTGAGAACAAGCAGGGCTCTGTACATTGAGGACAAGCAGGACAATGTGCACTGAGGACAAGCAGGGCTCTGTACATTGAGGACAAGCAGGACTTTTGTAAATTGAGAACTAGGAAGGATCTGTGCACTGAGGACAAGCAGGGCTCTGTACATTGAGGACAAGCAGGGCTTTGTATATTGAGAACTAGAAGGAATCTGTGCACTGAGGACAAGCAGGGCTCTGTACATTGAGGACAAGCAGGGCTCTGTATACTGAGAACAAGCTGGGATCTGTACACTAAGGGTAAGCAGGGCTCTGTAGACTGAGAACAAGTAGGGATCTGTACACTGAGGACAAGCAGGGATCTATGCAGTTAGGACAAGCAGGGCTCTGTACAATGAGAACAAGCAGGGCTCTGTGCACAAAGGACAAGCACGGATCTATGCAGTGAGGACAAGCAGGGCTCTGTATACTGAGAACAAGCAATGAGGACAAGCAGGACTTTGTATTCTAAGAACAAGCAGGGTTCTGTACATTGAGGACAAGCAGGACTATGTGCACTGAGGACAAGCAGGGCTCTGTATACTGAGAACAAGCAGGGATCTGTGCACTGAGGACAAGCAGGGCTCTGCGCACCGAGGACAAGCAGGGCTCTGCACACCGAGGACAAGCAGGGCTCTGTGCAGTGAGGACAAGCAGGGCTCTGTGCAGTGAGGACGAGCTGGGCTTTGTGCAGTGAGGACAAGCAGGGCTCTGTGCAGTGAGGACAAGCAGGGCTCTGTGCAGTGAGGACAAGCTGGGCTCTGTGCAGTGAGGACAAGCAGGGTTCTGTGCAGTGAAGACAAGCAGGGATCTGTGCAGTGAGGACAAGCAGGGATCTGTGCAGTGAGGACAAGCAGGGCTCTGTGCACTGAGGACAAGCAGGACTCTGTGCACTGAGGACAAGCAGGGCTCTGTGCACTGAGGACAAGCAGGGCTCTGCACTGAGGACAAGCAGGGCTCTGTGCACTGAGGACAAGCAGGACTGTGTCAACTGAGGACAAGCAGGGCTCTGTGCACTAAGGACAAGCAGGGCTCTGTACAATGAGGAAAAGCAGGACTTTGTATACTAAGAACAAGCAGGGAGCTATGCACTGAGAACAAGCAGGTCTCTGTACACTGAGGACAAGAAGGGCTCTGTACATTGAGGACAAGCAGGGATCTGTGCATCGAGGACAAGCAGGGCTCTGTACACTGAGGACAAGCAGGGCTCGTTGCATTGAGGACAGGCCGGGCTCTATATACTGAGGACAAGCAGGGCTATGTACACTGAGGACAAGCAGGGCTCTGCACTGAAGACAAGCAGGGCTCTGCACTGAAGACAAGCAGGGCTCTGTACACTGGGGACAAGCAGGGTTCTGTTCACTGAGTACAAGCAGGCATGTGGGCACTAAGGACAAGGGCTCTGTGCACAAAGGACAAGCAGTGATCTATGCAGTGAGGACAGGCAGGGCTCTGTATACTGAGAACAAGCAGGGATCTGTACACTAAGGGTAAGCAGGGCTCTGTACACTGAGGACAAGCAGGGCTCTGTACACTGAGGACAAGCAGGGATCTATGCAGTGAGGACAAGCAGGGCTCTGTACATTGAGAACAAGCAGGGAACAGTGCACAAAGGACAAGCAGGGATCTATGCAGTGAGGACAAGCAGGGCTCTGTATACTGAGAACAAGCACTGAGGACAAGCAGGGCTTTGTATACTAAGAACAAGCAGGGCTCTGTACACTGAGGACAAGCAGGACTCTGTGCACTGAGGACAAGCAGGGCTCTGTATACTGAGAACAAGCAGGGATCTGTGCACAGAGGACAAGCAGGGCTCTGTGCAGAGGACAAGCAGGGCTCTGTGCAGTGAGGACGAGCTGGGCTCTGTGCAGTGAGGACAAGCAGGGCTCTGTGCAGTGAGGACAAGCAGGGCTCTGTGCACTGAGGACAAGCAGGGCTCTGTATACTGAGGACAAGCAGGGCTCTGTACGCTGTGGACAATCAGGGGTCTGTACACTGAGGACAAGCAGGGCTGTGTGCACTGAGGCTCTATGATGCGCCCCTTGCTCACACAGCAGGCTGAATGACAAACCAGGAGGCTATTTAGAGCCCTATTTTCCTGCCCTCACTTCCTCTATTTTTTCTCTGCACAGAGACACACAGGCAATAGCTGTACGGATAATACACCTTTAGTTTATGGCTTGATATGGATGCAGCTCCTTGGCAGCTATAATTGTAGGCTAATAGGGTATACATTGTTAGCCTTGAGCTTTACCATAGGAATACCTTTAAAAAAATAACTCAATAGCACCCTGGCTATGTGACAGGAACCAATGTGAACCATGCAGCCATTATTACAGTGTGTACCTGGGCTGTACTGCAGGCCTCGCTTCCACATATTTTCAGCTTGCTCTGGAGCTCTCTTGATACCACACAGAGGAATTCCGGTTGTCCTTCACTACTGTAACTGTATGGAGACCCCACATTTACCAGCTGTAAAAAAGGAAGAGTGTCACACCAACGTTAATGCATCATAACGTACCCTAAGCACCACATGGACATTTTTAAGTAAAAATTCTACCTTGACTAACGTTGACTTTGTATTTGGAAAATAGAAAACATAGGAGAACATTTAGGAAGGCGTGGCCAATGTAGATCGATATTCTGTGTTCTCATTTACTATACCACTTTGCGCTGGCGCACATGCTATTTGTGCAATGTGCTCATTGGCAAACTGGGTGTGGTTTCACCAGCATTTAGTTTTCTTTTCAAAACTAATATATATCAGTATAGGCATTTTTTTTTAATTAAGGCTAGGTTCACACTACGGAATTTCAGCCTGCAATTTTGCTTTGAAATTGCAGGCAGAAATTCCGCTTAGTAAAATGTATAGTAGTATAGTGAATGGTTTTCCGTTCACAAATTCACACTTCGGAATTTGTGAAGCAGAATTTGTGAACGGAAAATCCGCTTGAAAATTTCTGTCTGAAAAATGGTGTTGCTCATTCTTCAGGCGGAAATACTCACGGAACACATTGCAGTCTATTGGAGACTGCAATGTCCGCGTGGTCCTAATTTTCTGCCCGGAGATTCCGCAATGTGAACTTAGCCTAAGAATTTTACCTCCTATTTTACCTTCTCTTCCTACAAGTCATGTGATTATTTCAACTTCTATTGAAAAATAGGGGAAAAGAAATACACCAACATACATTCAGACATGGCATTTTCTTTTTAAGCTATATAAGAAGTCTATAGGTAGAATATAGAAGTCCGCCAGTAGGAATTTCATGAAAAAAATGTCATACCCAGAACATGCTGCACCACTTTTTTTTTTCTAAAAAATAGCTTTTTAGTACAAAAGTGCTATGTCTGTTTCCAGCCTCAAGTGGCACCCGGATGTATGCCAGTGTTTCCCAACCAGGGTGCCTCCATCAGTCATCACTTTGTTGGACAGATTACCCGATCAAGCCAATCCCATAAGACAAGGTGATGTCCTATACAAGGCTGGAGAATTGGATAATCACTCCCTAAGGAACTGCAGTGTATATAATAGAAGCTCTTTACTGTTCAGAAAGAAGCTCTGCAGCAGCTGTGCAGTACATCATAAGGAATAGGAAATTATTAAGAAAACCAGAAGTCACCTCAGAGTTCCATGACGTATATACATGCACTAGACCTGCCACTTTTCTAAGTTTTTTGGATCTCCTTTTTATATTATTATAATTGACGGCCAGCAGTGCATTATCCCATGAATAAAGATAAGAAGAATCAGTAAAAAACTGAGACTAACGGTATATTAGAATTGTGTATAACTTTTCACTACACATTCTATAAATATAAAAAGAAAAATTATAAAACTGGACTGCAGATAGATTAGTAGCAAATGACCTTGTAGATGATGGATGACAATCATGTAAAATATTTTAGCCTTCTATGTCATAACAGATCTTTTAATGCACCATAGACGACGACCCCCCCCCCCCCCCCCCCAAATAAAAAAAAAAAAAAAAACTTTGGATCTTATTGAGGGTGCATTTTCATGCTGAGTAATTCAAGAAGAATTTACTCGAGTAATTCTTCTTGAATTCTCTGCTCCAAATTAATTTACATCTCCTCTGCCATTGACTGTAATGTTTTTTCCGCTGTCCTGTTCACACTGCGGAAATTCTGCTAGCGGAATTCTGACGCTGAATTCCGTTCCGCTTGAAGAAAGAACATGTTCATTCTTCAAGCGGAATCCGCTAGCAGAAATCAATAGAAGTCAATGGTAAAAAAAATTTCCTCCCAACACCGTTTTTGCGCGGAATTTGCGCGGAAATGGCTGAAAAAACCTTCACTTCTTTCTCCCCCATTTCCATGCGCAATTACGAGCGAATTTCGTGCAAATTCTGCGCAAATTTCGCATGAAAATAATTTTTTATTCGTACGTACATTTTTCAGCGTGAATTCCTCTTGATTTGCTCAGTGTGAACGCACCCTCAAAGAGAAAAAAAAGCCTGACTGTAAGACTACTTTATGGAACTTTACGAGAATCAAAAGATACTGGGGGAGATTTATCAAAACCTGTCCAGAGGAAAAGTGGCCCAGTTGCCCATAGCAACCAATCAGCTCGCTTCTTTCATTTTTAACAAGGCCTCTGCAAAATGAAAGAAGCGATCTGATTGGTTGCTATGGGCAACTGGGCCACTTTCCTTTTGCACTGGTTTTGATAAATCTCCCCCACTGTTTTTGCCATAATACTTTGTTTAATTAGTGCAGCATTGATTCCTATTCAATCCCTTTCATTTTATGTCCATTCCCATTGTTTCACTTTACCAGAGCTCGTTGGCTGAGTTGATTGGTTGTTGTAGGCCATTCTCCCTATTTATTGTCCATTCCCCTCCATTTTATGTTCATTCCCCCATTTCATGTCCATTCCCATTCTCCCTATTTCCTGTCCAATCCTGTAATTTCATGTCCATTCCTCCCAATTTCATATCCAATCCCCTCCATTTCATGTTCAATCCCCCCATTTCATGCCCCTTACCCTTATTCCATGCCCCCATTTCATGGCCATTCCCCTCATTCTATGTACATTACCTTTCCCCCATTTCATGTCCATTCTCCCCATTTCATATGAAATCCCATCAATTTCCTGTAAAATACTCCCCATTTCATGTCCATTCCCTTCAGATATGAAATGGGAAGGAATTAAAAGGGGTATTCTGGTGGAAAACTTTTTTTTTTTTTTTATGAACTGGTGCCAGAAAGTTAAATAGATTTGTAAATGACTTCTATTAAAACATCTTAATCCATTCAGTACTTTTTAACAGCTGTATGCTACAGAGGAATTTCTTTACTTTTTGAATTTCTATTTTGTTTTGTCCACAGTGCTCTCTGCTGACACCTTGGTCTGTGTCAGGAACTGTCCAGAGTAGCATAGGTTTGCTATGGGGATTTTCTCCTGCTCTGGACAGTTCCTGATACGTGCATCAGGTGTCAGCAGAGAGCACTATGGACAACACAAAAAATAAATTAAAAAAATAAAGATTTTCTTCTGTAGCATACAGCTGCTAAAAAGTTCTGAAAGGATTAAGATATTTTCATAGAAGTCATTTACAAATCTGTTTAACTTTCTGGCACCAGTTCATTTAAAAGAAAAGTTTTCCACCAGAGTACCCCTTTAACTTAATTTAATGTAAAATATATACCAGGACTGGACTCGGCAAATAAGTCAGAATCCAGGGTTCTTGGAGCTACTCTGCGGCATTCTTTTTTCCCATGCATCGCCGCTGCATTTACCACAGAGCACTGGGAGGAAGTGACTTCATCAAGTGAAAGAACACTTCCTCCGAGCACCAGGCACTACGGTGAGGTAGTGGACACGCAGAGGAGCTGGGCCAGGCTGCCACAAGGCAAGGTACCGTAATAATGTTTGCCGCCGCCGCCGCATAAATGAAGTTATCGCGAGCAGACAATATTTTGATTTGTATTAGCGAAATACTGTGCAGCCCTAACGCCCAATTCTAAAACAACTTCGATTATAAGACTTTTTTTTTTTTAGGAGTTTTTTTCTAAAAAAAAAAAAACCTTGTCTTATAATCGAGCAAATATGTCTTTAACACGATGTTTTGTTCCTAGGTTGTAAACATGCGGTGCCTATACCCAAGGCGATCATGCCAAACCTCTAGGGGTACTGACAATGTGCCCGTACTTTTTATAGGCAGCACAGTGTATGATCAGAGCCTTGAGGGTATTTGGGTGTCATATATAGAATGTTTTTATATTCAATGCATATACAGTATTATAGAAGGATGAAAGCAAATATATTTCCATGTTGTTCCTTTACATGTATTCTTTAGTTGAGTTATGAGAGGTTGGCCTTTACCTGCTCAAATTTCCAGCTGTCGGACATAGTAGAGACCATCTGAGCCAACTCTGCCTCTTGACATTGTAACACCCGGTAGACATGTTTCTGTTGGGACTGAGAAGAAAATATGAGGCTATTAAAGTCAACTAAGAGTTATATCCACCATAACCACTATAATGCTTTGCAAACATAAAGAACATTTTTCACAGAAGTTATTTTGGTCATCTTGCACTACACTGTATACATCATGCAACTATTGCTTTTGTTGCTGCAAACATAAGCAATAGTTGCAATACTTGCATCAAATAGCAACAAAAGCAATAGTTGCATGATTTAGAAGGTATTGGAATCCTATCATAATTTTATAAAGACTAAGAACATGTCAGGTCATTGAAAAAAAAAAAGGGCACTCACCCTTAAAAGGTCACTTTTATTTGTTCAAATTTGCTCTCCTAGCGAGGGAACAAGACGAACACCGGCGGTGTTCGTCTTGTTCCCTCGCCAGGGGAGCGATTTTTAATATGAAGAAATAAAAGGGACCTTTTAAGAGTGAGTGCCCATTTTTTCTACCTGGTATTGCTTAGCATGGATTCTGTTGGACTATATTGGATGTAAGCACCACCCCATGTGTTTTATTGCCCGACTTGTTCACACTTGAGCAATAACAGTAGTGCCACTTGCTAATTTCTATTTGCCTAGTGTTTTTTTTTTTTTTTTTTTTACAAACATAATGATGCATTTTCCCTGTGAAATGTATCAGTACTGTCCGATGGTTTATATACCATAAACCAGTGATAGGAAAGGTATGGTGGCTATACAGTGTTTGATTACTTGGCAACAGAAGCAGGTGACTCTAACCTTTCTTTTAAAAGGGTTTTCCACAGAAATACAAGGCCTTATGCAGTCACGCATAAGAAAAAATAAAGTTATGACTCCTGGAATTTTTAGTTTATTAGGGTTTAGTGGTGCCTGATATTAGTTTAGAGTTTAGGGAAAATGTAGGGAAAGATTAGGGAGAGTTAGTTAGGGCCGGTTCCTGTCTTTATTCAGTCACCTTCTGTTTTATTCCTTGCTGTCATCATTATTATTCATTTGTCTTATTGTCCTAATCATCATCTCCAGTATTAGTCATCAAATAGGGAGTCGCCATCTCTTTCTGTTATTGTCTCATATTGATGTGGGCTTGGATGCTTTTTTTCTTGCAACTGCTTATTGGTCATTTTTTTTGGTTCTACTGTATGTTTGGGGGTTATCATTGTATTGGCTCTTGGACAGAAAATAAATTGTCAATTTTTTTCTGTATTTCTGGGGTGATTTAACCAGATATTTAATAAAGAAGAGAGGCTATTAGGCACCTAGGACACCTTATCTCAAGGGTACACTACAGAGCAAGATAGGAAATAAAAAGCATAATTAATTCTTTATTACATGTAACATGTTTATTTTATTATCTATATATTATAAATGTACAGTCGACTGCATGTTTTTCCCATATCTAGTCTTATATGACTTATTTTGCAGTTTCCTGCCCTCGTCTTAGTCCGACGCTGTTATTTTGCTGCATATAAGAGCAGGATGTTTTGGATTGTTCAGTGAACTGCGTAATTTGTTCCCTATGATTTATTCAGATACCACCAGCTGCTCTGTGCCAGTCACAAGGATACACAGTTTACCTGAACTGTAAGATGACATGCAGCGCCTGGGGTGTGGGCACCCCCATTATCTATATTAAATCCATCATAGACTCATTTACTAAGTAAATGACTGATATATTTTGTCAAGCACTGGATAGTTCTTTAACAATAAACCAACATAGTGATAATAAATATGGACCTTCTATATAAAGTGAGAGCTGGATGTGGTTACACGATATCACCCAAAAATAAATATACCGTATATACTCGAGTATAAGCCGAGTTTTTCAGCACGATTTTTCGTGCTGAAAACACCCCCCTCGGCTTATTCTCGAGTGAACTCTCCGCCCTCAGTGGTCTTCCACCTGCGGACCACCAGATGTTTCAAAACTACAACTCCCAGCAAGCCTGGGCAGCCATCGGCTGACCGGGCTTGCTGGGAGTTGTAGTTTTGAAACCTCTGGAGGTCCACAAGTTGAAGACCACTGCGGCCTTCGACATCATCCAGCCCCCGAATTCAGTATGGACCCAGAATCAGACCAACCTACTTTCCTTTTAAAAAGGTCCTATTCTATGACTTTAGCATCAGTTTTCTTTATCCAAAGCATTAGCTGGTAGTGCTGCATGTAAGAGCACCCTAAGTTTAAGTCTCTAGTCCAAAAGTAGAAATTTGAGTTCATGGATAAAATTTAAAGGGGTACTCCGGTGCTTAGACATCTTATCCCCTATCCAAAGCATAGGGGATAAGATGCCTGATCGCGGGAGTCCCGCCGCTGGGGACCCCTGGGATCTTGCACGCGGCACCCCGTTTGTAATCAGTCCTTGGAGCGTGTTCGCTCTGGGTCTGATTACCGGCGGCCACACGGCCGGCCGTGTGTGACGTCACGCCTCCGCTCCGTGTGACATCACGCTCCGCCCCTCAATGCAAGCCTTGAGGCTTGCATTGAGGGGGGAGCGTGACGTCACACGGGGGCGTAGGCGTGACATCACACGCCGCCGGCCGTGTGGTCGCCGGTAATCAGACCCGGAGCGAACACGCTCCGGGGACTGATTACTAAAGGGGTGCCACGTGCAAGATCACGGGGGTCCCTAGCGGCGGGACTCCCGTGAACAGGCATCTTATCCCCTATCCTTTGGATAGGGGATAAGATGTTTAAGCACCGGAGAACCCCTTTAAGTGCAAATATGGTGTTTTTGTGTTACTCTGAATTACCTTATTGACTTCGGCCTCCTTTATTTTCTCATGAATTATTTTGACCAACGAAGCAATGTTGTAGAACTCAGCTTCTTCTAACACTCCTGCAATTTAGTACCGTAAGGAAGAGATACAAGTCCAAATGAAGATTTAATAATGAAAAGGAAATGTAAATATGTATGTTTTTTAATTTCAGGAAACCTCCAAACCCCTCCAATATGCCACCATTTTAAGAAGGCTACCCCCTTATCCAGACCAGATTTTGTGTGAGGGATTTTACGTCCATCATACATCATGCATAGATAAGACCACTTTTTTAATGCAGTTTTGAGTGTCTTCTCAAATAAGTTTCACTATATTGAGTTCCCCTGCAAAAAAGTAAATGCAGACTATAAAAGTTCAAATAATGGATTCTTTTCATTTTCCTACTTCACAAGACAGAGACACAAAATGCTTCATAGTAACAAATCTCAGACAAGGACAAGAAGCTTAATGGTCACCATTCTGTTTAGATGACAATAGAATTTAGAGGCAAAGTCAACACCCTTAACTCTTTGTCATGTTTCTCAAACCATTGCTGTGTAATTTTTGCAGTGTGGCCGGGGCATTAGTACATACACACTCTACTGGGAACCTTCCAGTAGTGAGGAAAGAGCTTGCTCTGGTCCAGCCTCTCTACAAAGAGGAATAGGAGGAGTGTGGAGGATGGAGAGTTCCCTGTGAGTGTGTCTGTGGAGTCCAAAACAGCTTTGGGCAGTACCAGCGCCTGCAAAAAAATACAGTCCAGAACACTAGTTATACCTAGTCTTCATCTGAGAGCAATAAAAAGAGAGGAAGGTGGAGAAATCTACACAATGGTGATAAATTGCATAAGGGCCCCATAGCAGCACAATAGGACTGAATTGGGCTCCCAGCATGTCCTGTTACCATGTGGCTACCGAGACATGGCCCATAAGACCTGTACCCCGTTATTGGGATTGCAGTGGATGTGAGACAAGTGGATATAGCTCTCACATCTATGATCAACAATGTTCTGTAAATGCAGCTGTGACCTGTCTCCAGTGGTGTTTCCAGCATTCAAATTTAGGGGGGGCACATGGGGGGCCAGTGACAAAAGTGGGGGGGCAATTTTAAAACGTGTGTATGTGTATATATATATATATATATATATATATATATATATATATATATATACACACACACACACACATATTTATATATATATATATATATATATATATATATATATATATATATAAACACAATGATTTTTTTCCGTTTTTGCCATAGATTTTTGGGTAAATGACTGATGTCATTATAAAGTAGAATTGGTGGTGCAAAAAATAAGCCATCATATGGACTTTTAGGTGCAAAATTGAAAGGGTTATGATTTTTAAAAGGTAAGGAGGAAAAAACAAAAGTACAAAAACGGAAAAACGCTCGGACCTTAAGGCGTTAAAACTTTTGGACACTACCATCAACTTTGATAGCGGCATCTAAAGTGTTAATGTCAGACATCAGCCTGATTGGTGATGTCTGGCATTAGCCGAGGGTTCTAGCTAATGATTTATACAACACAGTGGGAGCAGGCACTGTGCGTACACATACGCCTTGTGTCCTTAGGGCTCATTTACACGGATGGAACCCCAGCATATTTTACGCTGCGGATCCCCCGACAATGCACCCTACAGTGCTGCCTCCATCTGTGCCTGCTCATAACGGCAATCCACCACTACGAGCAGACACGCTGTGATGTGTATACTCGCACACATCGCGGCTGCTCTCGGCCTAGTTCAGAGAGCAGGAGCGGCCATGATGTGTGCGAGTATACACATCAAAGCGTGTCTGCTCGTAGTGAAGGATTGCCATTATGATCAGGCACAGATAGAGGCAGCACTGTCGGTGGATCTGCAGCGTAAAATACAATGCGGATCCACCCCTGAATGAGCCCTTAGGATACGCTCACACGTACAGGATCTGCTGCATATTTTCTGCAGCTGATTTTGCTACCTATTGAAGCTAATGGGTTGCAAAATCAGCTGCACAAAATATGCAGCAAAAATATGCAGCAGATCCTGTACATGTGAATGTACCCTTGAGGGGTTAATGAGGGGTTAATGTGTTCACATGTTGTCCTTCCAGAGGGGTCACTTTCCCTCCTCCAGTGTCCACAGGTCTCCCACAGGACACATTACCAGAACAATTTATAGAAAAATCGCGGCAAAAATTGAGCTGTTTTACTGCGATTTACGAAAAATCACGATAAAAGCGCGCAATTTTTGCCGCAATTTTTCCCAAAAATTGTTGTGATAAAGTGACCCCTCTGGACTGCTACTATACACATTACTCAGCCCCGGGTTATACTGCTGATCAGGGGGGAGAGAGGCAGGACACGGGACATCACTCACCTAACATGAAGCGGCCGCTCTGCTGTGTGACCTGTCAGCTCTCTGCCCGTTCTCTCCTGTGCTGGGGGCGGAGCCATCAATGTATCGGGACATCCCTATTTATTTTAAACTGGGGGGGGGCCCAAGGGGGGGCACGGACTGATCTAGGGGGGGCCATGGCCCCCTCTGGTCCCCCCCTAGCGACGCCACTGCCTGTCTCATTATGCTGAATTGTTCAGTGAAGAAACTGCAGGTTTCTTTAAGTTTACCCCTGTGTCTGGCATCATCATAGCACACAACTACCAAGGAAACCCTGGAACAATTAACAGCTTTAAAACAGGATTAGATACATTCCTGGAACAAAATAACATTAATGCTTATGAAGAAATATAAAATCCCATCCCTTCCCCAATATCCCGCCACACCCCTACCCCTTAATTCCCTGGTTGAACTTGATGGACATATGTCTTTTTTCGACCGTACTAACTATGTAACGATGTAACTATGTAACTATGTAACCCCTAAATTTCAGCACTTCCCCACAGGGTGTACCACAGGGCAACTACAAGTAACTCCATCCTAGTGCAACCACCCTTTCACTGTGCAAGCCCAAAAAGGATGAAGAACCAATGTGGAAGTCCTCAAGCAATAGTAGAGACACACACCATGACAGGTATTAGGACAACATGCTTCAAACATCCCAAAGGCCTCCTCCCAAAAGGCCATCTTCACTTCCATGTAAAATAATCCACATGCTTCCTGCACTTATATATATTCTCAGCCTTGCCCCACTGCCAGCAATACAGAACTGGACAAGGGTTCTGGGCAGATCAACTTTATTGTGGTTGCTGGGAAGTTTATTCTATATTAATTGGTAGGCATCTTTATATGCCAAGGCAATGGTTATAGTGCCACCTGTAAATTCTTCTTTAGCATATCCTAATCTACTTCCATTATATGACAGTATACCATTTTCTGAACATATATTTAAAACCAATAACATTCATGCCAAGCAGTAAATTGTACAGTATTTGAGCACTACAACGTCCTTATCAATACATTTTCAGTAAATATAAAGAATCTGTAACAGATATAGCAAAAATAAGTTACTTGTTAATAAAAGTGTGGTAGCGGGGTGTAACGAGGGCAGATGTTGTTACCCTAGGGGCAGATGGCATTAACCCCTTGTATTCATGACGCCAGGATGTGGTTTAGCCTAAAACCACCCGAAGGTATACAGCTGGATCCTGGGCTAGGCACGGGGACAATAAAGACTCTGACTCCAAGTTATGGACAACGGTAGCTTTACTGAGGGTAGACAGTTGATAACGTATATACAGTTCAGCCAGGGCACAATGAGGTGACCAGTGATGCAGAGACCTTAAAGGCTTGCTGGGACTTGTTGTAGGACTGGAAAATTGAATGCAGACCACGCTGACTTGACAGATGACAGGGACTGACTTTATTTGACTCATAAAGCTGTGACTTTAGTTTACTTGAGTTGATGGTGGCTGCAGGACTTGACTTTGAGGTCTCCAACACTCTGGACACACACACTAAGCGACTGCACTGGATCTCAGCAGGAAGCAAGAGCTCTAAGCTCCAAGAGAGGGAAGCTCCACCCAGGGCTTATATGGGGGAAACTATAGGGAGCCCATAGGTCACTCTTGGGATCACCAGGTCACTGGTACCTCCTGGGTAACAATCACATGACATAACTCTTACAGCACATTTTAGAATACAGTACACTGCAGAACATATGTACAAGGGGAAAACGGGGTGCAAGAGGCCCTAAGGACACTGAAGGAGGCTACCTGACAGGGCAGAAAGGGTACTGGGCAACAAAAGACTTTACCTTCAATAGATACGTTCTTGTCTATTACCAGTTTACCATATCGCAAGTATCGTAAGATTGCACCAAAGTACGATGGGTCCCGGTCAATAAGAAATGCCCCAGTCTCATCCTAAAAACATTTTAGAGAAAAAGATAAAGTAAAAAAAAAAAAAGTCACTGACTATAATACAGAAGTGGAACTGCGAGGGTAATGTTAACAATATGATGAGATGAGAATGAACAGATGGTGGAAGTGATAAAGAAGGAGATGTAGTCTCTGTCTCTCACCGTCTCAGACAACAACTGGGACTCCTGGCAGAGCCGGCAAAGAAAAGAGTTGGGTTCCTGGCACAGAGTCTGTTTTGTTGTAAGGAACACTGTGCCTCCCACATTCAGACGCACCCACTTTCCTCCATCGTACGCAGTTCTCTGTGTGACAAGGTCATCGGGAACCTCAGGTGGTGGCCGCTCCATCATCTTCTCTCATTTACTTGTGTCATGCACCAGTCTTGGATATTTTGCACAGCCCAAATTTTTTTTGCAGAGCAGGAGTTATATTCAGATAAATACGGTAATCCCAGTTCCTACAAAACTCTGTGCCCCTGTATGATTCAGGCGCAGCTATCACTGATGGTCATGATTTGCTCCTCGGTCAGACAAGACGTCTACTAATTATTCCTTAATGGGGAATTGTTTTCCACTCCAGTCCTGCTTCGCTCCTTTTTCCACCGCCGCTCTCATCACCACACCCTCTCCCCTGGGATAGGTTGCCACCACAGGTGTGCTTTGCTCAGATACCTATCTCATTGACTCTCTCGGTCCCATCTGTCATTGGATCATGTTTCTCGCTCCCACAACAAGCTGTCAGCAGCAACTCTTCCAGTCTTATTCCGTGATTTTTTTTTTTTTCGTTTCTGCAAGTGAAACCCTTTCAATGCCAAACAAAATCTGCTACATTTAGTGATGCAAAATCCTAATGACTATGTAAAGCCAAAAAACTGTGGCTTCTGAAATTAGAATGTATAAGGGATAATTCATACCTGTATTCCAGGTCTATCCCATACCGGTCAAGCAGGAGAATTATAGTCCCTAACTGCCCAGCAGTAACTACAGCAGTGTTTTCCAAACAGTGTGTCTCCAGCTGTTGCAAAACTATAACTCCTAGCATGCCTAAACAGCCTTTGGCTGTCCAGGCCTGCTGCGAGTTGTAGTTTTGCCACAGCTGGAGACACATCATTTGGAAAAAGCTGAGCTACAGCTTCCCGTTATGTTTTCATCCTTTTAAATTGTGATGTACAATAAGGATTATGTCTTCTCTAGAAGGAAACTTAAAAAATAATAGTAATAAAATAATAATAATAATATTAATACTTATTACTAATAAAAATAATAATAATATAATAATAAAATAATAGTAATGATAATATTAATACTTATTACTATTATTAATAATAATATAATAAAATAATAATAATGATAATATTAATACTTATTACTAATAATAATAACAATCATAATATAACATAAAATTATAATAATAATAATAATAATATGTATTATAATTATTATTAATAATAATAATGTAATACAATTATAATAGTGATAAAATTAATACATATTACTATTATTATTATTAATAATAATAATAATAATAATATAAAACAATAATGGTGATAATAATAATAATGTATTATTATTAATCATAATAATAATAAAACATTCAAGACTGTATGCACAGCATGAGGAGTGCATAAAGTTTCTATAAATTTCCTAATTTTTCTCTGACATCTTTGAGAATATGGTAATAATATTAATAATAATAGTAATAAAAAAGTGATGATGATAATAATAATAACAATAATAAAATATTTGATACTGTATGCATTAAGCACGGCAGGAAGAGTTCATAAAGATTCTATAAATGTCCACATTTTTTATATCTTAATAATAATACAGTAAAAATAAATACTGTAATCATTTTAAAAAAGAAATATATATTTTAAAAAAATGAGAAATACACACTTATTAGCAATTCAAACAAGAGGAGTGAGGGATCTGCTCTCAAGAGCTTACAATCTATGAGGGTTGAGAAAAAGGCAGGAGCTTTTTTTTATGGTCTAAGTTTTTTGTTTTGTATTTTTAAAAGGTAGGTGCACAAGAAGGTTGGGGAACTAGTTGTCACCAACAGCACAGAGCATCAGGACACTGCTGGATGAAAGCAGATTTGATGAGAAACAGTCATAGTGGGTGAGGCAGATTAGGGAATATTATAGCTCTGTAAAAAAAGATAAGCTGTAGGGCATGCTTAAAACTGGGGATGTTAGAAATGGGTCTGAATGTCCAGGGCACCACATTCCAGAGACCTTGTACTTCATGACCAACCAGAGCATGTGTAGGATGTAGACAGAGATGAGATGTAGGGAGGTGCAGTATTGGGGAGAGTTTTGTGGGTAAGAGTCAGGAGTTTATACTGTATTCTGGACTGAACAGGTAACCAGTGTAGTGACTGACACAGTGGGAAAACATCAGTGTAAGCAATGACATAGGGGGGAGGCATCAGTGAAGGGGGGGGGGCATTGGTACAGTGACTGGCACAGGGGGGAGGCATCGGTGCAGTGACTGGCACAGGGGGAGGCATTGGTGTAGTGACTGGCACAGGGGGAGGCATTGGTCCAGTGATTGGCACAGGGGGAGGCAGCGGTGCAGTGACTGGCACAGGAGGGAGGCATCAGTGGAGGTGGGGACATTGGTACAGTGACTGGCACAAGGGGAAGGCATTGGTGCAGTGACTGGCACAGGGGGAGGCATCGGTGCAGTGACTGGCACAGGGGGAGGCATTGGTCCAGTGACTGGCACAGGGGGAGGCATCGGTGCAGTGACTGGCACAGGAGGGAGGCATTGGTACAATGACTGGCACAGGGGGAGGCATCGGTGCAGTGACTGGCACAGGAGGGAGGCATCCGTGCAGTGACTGGCACAGGGCGAGGCATCAGTGCAGTGACTGGCACAGGGCGAGGCATCAGTGCAGTGGACTTGTCAGTGTAGCAACTGGACATGAAGATTAGCCTAGCTGCTACTTTCAGAATAGACTGGAGAAAGTTTAGAAAAGAGCGATCAGTTACAGTAGTCAAGACAAGAATGAATCAGTCTCTGGATAACGGACATACAAAACAAGGCAAGAGCTGGCCTAGAGTTTGTGCCTGTTTTACAGGATTATAGTATATGTCTCGCGATAAAAAGAAGGAAGATCTCCTCATAGGACAATATATCTATCACAGGGGTAGATGAAAAAACCAAGACCCTCAGGGAATCTGCTCACCTTGTATTGTTGTGTACGGGTGCTTTCACACCACGTTTTCAGCCTATGGCTGCCGAGTCCGGCTGGGGGAGGGGAAAACTGTGTGCTCCCGTATCCCAGCCAGACTGGCGCTGAAATCCATTAACTTTAATGAGCCGACCGGAGTCACCATTGGACTCCGGTCGGCTCATTTTCGACCCGTATGCGGTTTTCTGACCAGACCTAAAACCGTAGTATATTACGGTTTTAGGTCTAGTCAGATAACCGGATACGGGTTGAAAATGAGCCTACCAGAGTCAAACATTGAAGTCCGGCCCATTAAAGTCAATGGATTTCAGCGCTGTTCCGGCTGGGGTACGGGATTGCACGGTTTTCCCCTCCCCAGCCGGGGCCGGCAGCCGTAGGATGAAAACGTGGTGTGAAAGCACCCTACAAGACACAACCACTATGTAGGCATAATACAGTTTAATAACCAGTGGTACAAACAGTTTAACAGCACCACAATGGGCACATCGGTGTCTTGCACTTTTCCGAACCTGTACCTGGCATATTTGGAGTCTAAATTGATCTACAGCATCAATAACCCATTCGCTAAATTCATAAAATTTTATAAAAGATTTGTGGACGACGTGTTTGTGGTATGAAGTGGAACAGACACAGAATTCAGCAATTTCATAAACTTTCTTAATGACAATAACGCTGTGAACATGTTTTTCACATGAGCCCTCAGTCACACAGAAATCTCTTTTCTGGATGTGGTGGTCAAAATTGCGGATGATGGCACTGAAACCCGAGGTTACAGGAAACCCACGTCTCCTCTTTTCTACCTGCACTACGATTCTTTCCACCCTAGACACACCAAGGGATCACTGCCCTTCAGCCAATTTTTACGGCTCAAGAAAGTCAACAGCAGGTCCTTGGACTTTGAGTCACAAGCAGGGCTGTTGAAAGGACACTTACTGGAGAGAGGCTATCCAGAATCAGTAGTGGACAAAGCACTTTATAAAACTGACAAATTCTCTAGGAGCGAGCTCATAAGTAAAAACAAAAAGAAAAAAAGAGACTCCATTGCCAACCGCTTCACCTTCTCCTTCAAGTTCAACAATATGGCAGACACCATACGCAAAGTTTTGTTCAAACACTGGCATCTGATAGAAGCCGACCCAGCTCTGCGAAACGTTGCGGCAAATAAACCTCTAATCACTTTCAGTTGTAGTACTACAATTAAGAACAAACTCGTGAGGAGCAAATTTGTGGCCGATCCACAGGAAACACGGTTGACGTGGTTGAACAGCACGGCCCCCACAGGCAATCACAAATGTGCACACTGTGACCACTGAAAATTCATGACAGTCGGCAAGAATTTCAAAATGGGAGGGATGCACAGGTGAAGTCGCTTATCACCTGCAGAATCCCATATATCGTACATTGTCTTTTCTGTCCTTCGCTTCTACGTAGGCTCCACCATCAGACCCGCCTTTATGAGACTACGAGAACATATCCGTCTGACCAAATTGGGGACAGGAGTCCCACGCCTCACCCAGCATGTACAAGAGAATCACAACGGAGATCCGCATTGTCTCCGGTGGTTCGGCATCGAAAGAGTACAGAAAAACCACAGTGGAAAGGATCTGCATACCTGCTTCCTCCAGAGGGAAGCCGTTTGGATCTCCAGGATGCGAGCCACTGGATTATTGGGACTTAATGAACGAAATGAACTTAGTGCCTTTATTTAATTCATCCTCCTTTTCATAGGACTTCCAGATCGCCCACTATTCCCTGCATCCCACCAGCCTTCCCTCTCATGGGAGCTTACCACACTTCCCTCTATCCCATTCTTTGCTCCCACCCTATTTCTTGTCTCCTCTCCCTTTCGCTTACCTCTCCCGTTCTAACCTTTCTCCATCTCATCCCCTGCTCTTATGGCCGCGATAATTTTTAACAGTGTGCCTCTGTTGTCCCTCTCCCATTACAGCTCATTACTGTGACGTCCCCGCTTTAGCTAACACTAAGCGATCCTTTGCTAAGCACTGCAGTGATCCCCAGCTGACATAGCCGCCTGACAGCTCCGCATTTGTTTGCACGTCGCCATGGTTACACAGCTCCTGCATCACGTCAGCAGGGTAACCTGCCCCCCCTCCCCCTGGAGACCGCGCCTACTTATTGCGGTGCCGGGGCAGGGCCCGGGGTTAAGCGTAATCAAGCTGTAATTGCCGCGAAACGGAGCCGTCGCTCCCCATGCTCTTCCTGAGTGTGTTTGTTTTGTCCGTCCTGATGTTTTGATGTTTGCACCGGTCACCAGGTGAGTGCTACGTTCTTTCTACATACCTGCTATAATACAGGCGGTGCAGCTCTCCAATACTGATGCATAAATGACACAGTAACCCCGCCTAGAAGTGTGGGTTGTACTAAGTATTTTGACACTTTTTTATGGATGCATATATGTGTGTACATGCATTGTTTATATTGCTCACGTCCGTTCAGCTAACCAAGGGGCTCCCAAGTCCTGAAATGCCTGGTGTTTTGGCTACTATAATAAGACACTTTATTTATTGTTGTCCTTAGTGGGATTTGAACCCAAGTCCCCAGCACTGCAAGGAGCTTGGAGCAAAACACCTAGGGCACTAAAATATATAAAAACTGGCAAAGGGCAGAGGCACCCAATATAATTATACAGCCACTGAAGAAGGGGACACCCCGAAACGCATTTGGCATCATATCTAGCCCAATCAGCTAAGTCCCATTTGCAACTGCTGGAACCCCCCTGTTTTGGTACCACTGTTCAAGCTGGGAGCACGCACTTTCGCACGAGGACGCGGCTCCGTAACCTTCACAGCACATCCACCGCTCACCTGCACCTGCTTTATCCAACGGCCAGACGCAGATCTGTGCCAGCCTCCGGACCATCCAAGTACAGCCTCCCTCCAGCGCAGAACATCAGCTCCACGGCATTACCGGCTCCCCAGCATCTACCAACTCCCGGTACCTAGATCCTGAGCCAGCGCAGGACAGATCCCAGGTTTTTTCCACCAGGCCAGCTGCCAAGCTGTGCAAGCCTGAGAAGGAGAAGGACCATACTACAGATAGGAGCGCATCAGGGAAGCGGTGAGCGGTGCTGTGCACCAACAACTTTCTTATGTATTTAGAAACAGTGGCTACAACTGTCCTTGGCTACAGTAACTTCTTTCTAAACATCTACTTACCCAGTGGAGGATTGGAATCATTCTTTGCGTAGCACTTTTGAACTTCCCATTTATTGTATAGCACTCTGAACTCTACATAGCACTTTGAATTTTGCTACAGTGCACAATCATTGAGGAATTAAGAAATATTCTTTCATCTCCAGCTGCTGCAATTAGGGACTGCTGTTCTTATATTACATGAATTTTTTATTTTATTTTTTATTACCTCCATTGTATTAATTTATTACATTTATTGTATTTTTATCTTCTTTATTTTAATTAGTTATTAAAGGTGTGGTTAGTGCAAGGGCCCTGCACAGCCACACACGAAATACTAAATATTTAAAATCTATATAAATTTTACTTTTATCACCTAGCCTGTATTAATTTTACATATAATTTATATATTAATACTACATTTATCTAATCCAGTCAGTATTAGACAATCATCAACACACTATCACCACATCCCGATACAAGACCAGCAATCACTATATCCCATCATTACATCCCACATAGATTATTAGCATATGAGTATCTAGAGGTCTGTATGTCCATATATTTCTCAAATTCAAGATAGCTGAAAAGGGGATGTAACATCCTAAGGCCATGTTAACACGTATAGAATTTCCATGCCAAATTCCGCAGCAGAGTCCCACTGTATTTAATGGGATTCTGCTGCGCTGTGCACACAGCGGAATTTCCGCATCAGATGTTTCCGGCACGGAAATTCTGATTTCCATGTCCGCAGAAAGAATAAGCCTGTCCATTCACTTTGCTGACCCCGCATGGAATGCATGGCCGTCTGTGAGACAATGCATTTCAGAGCCCCCCCGCAGTCTGCATGGAGAATTTTCCGAATTTTCCGTGCGGACATTCCGAGGTGTGATCATAGCTTAAAAAAAGGTCACATCCAGTAATAACCTTCAGCAATGGAGGATACTGAAATCTTAAAATAAAAGCACAGGTACATTATGGCTTGTCAAGGTAATTTTAATCTCTTCATGCAAAATCTAATTTCTGCTTACAGTGGAAAATAGCGGGTTTTATATCTCCCAGGATTGCACAAGCAGTCAATATTGAAGGTTATTGTTTGTTTTATAAAGTCAAATAGCTCCAAAAATGCATAGAGAAAAAAAAAAACTACTACAAAATGTTGTTATCATGTCCCTTACCTTTGGCAGGACGTGGCTGTTTTCCAGGCATGGCAATAAGTTAACAATTTTAGAAGCAGAATCGGTGGAGGCTGGAATGCTCGGTTGGAGGGTACCAAGTCTGTGTATTCCTATGTATTAGTATTGACCTAAACAGATGTGTATTCAGAATGTTTTATTCACATGTGTATTAAAAAGTGGTCATCTGAATTAGAATTTTTTTTTTTTAGATATCCTTAGCCATTGTTTTCCAACCAGGGTGCCCCCAGCAGTTGCAAAAATACAACTCCCAGCATGTCCAGATAGCTTTGTTTGTCCAAGCATGCTGGGAGCTGTAGTTCTGCAACAGCTGAAGGCACCCTGGTTGGGAAACAGTCCTGAGCTATTACCTAGAGTAAAGAGCAGCTGCAAAGAGTGCCTCTGTTTATCTGAAGGTCCCAGTCCGTCAATGCATTACGCAGACAGCAAGCGGATGGTGATGTAATACTTCTTTTCTCCTGTGGGAGGTGCTGCAAGGGTACAGAACGCTTCCTGCGCGACATCCCCTACAGATTAGTTTATTGCTGGGGTCTCAGCAGCAACACACCTTTAACATTAGTAGGGCTTCTCCTAGAACAAGCTGTTCAGAAGGTTTGTTTATAGCAAAAATTCCATTTATACCACATTATGTTTGAATTTATCATACCATAGTTGTAGCTTATGTACTTATGTAGTACTGATTTACTTTCTGTGATAGTAGTTTAAAGAGAACCTGTCATCAGTTTTATGCTGCTTTTAAGCTTGTTCCCTTTAGGACGCCTAGGCACACCCTTATGTGTAAGGCTATGTTCACTCTTCGGAATGTCCGCACAAAAATTTCTGTGTTAACATTCCGGAAACCGTGGGTGCCAGTATTACATGCCAGTGTTAGGACCGCACAGGAATGCGCAGTCCCATAGACGGCTATGCATTCCGTGCAGAGTCTGCAAAAAAAAAAAATGTACACGTTAATTCTGAATTTCTGTGCCAGAAACATCTGGCAAGGAAATTCTGCCATGTGCACAGCGCAGCAAAATCCATTTGATTCAACAGGACTCTGTTCAGCGGAATTGCCAAAGAGGAATTCCGCACTCCTTTGGACACGTTTCTGACAGAGAATCTGACAGCTTGTTTATATATATATATATATATATATATATATAGTATAGTATATCACTTTGGCCATGGTGATAAAAATGTAAAACCAAATTATTATTTTTTTTAAAGGAATTTGACAACGTGTTCAGCCTCACTTAAGTCCATTCACAGGGTTATAGTGTGGGTGAACATGAGTAAAATAATGTTTTACTAAACCAGATTGGTGGTTCCATTATTAAGATAGTGTCCCTGTTACTCATGAGCTATTTCACACAATGGAGGCGGGTAGAGGGGACAGATGCAGGGATGCTCAATATGCCAGCGCCTGCCTCCAAGAACATATTTGCATATTAGCAACAGGGGAAATGATCAGTTTGAGGGAAACGCACTGATTTACTCATGTTCACCCCCACAATTACACCCTGGGTATGGGCTTAAGTGAGGCTGTACAAGTTATTAGATTCCCTTTAAAAAAGTTGATTTTGGTTTTACATTTTTATCACCATGGCCAATAAAGTGATTTATGTTTATAGAGGAATTGTGCTTATAAACATCAGACAGTCTATAAAAAATAAATATATCTAATGCTACTTATGGGGAAGAACGAAGCAGAGCCTTATGTCAGACAACAGGAAGAGGATTTCAGATTCTAATAGACAATTAAGCACAAAGGCTCTGCAGTAATCAATCAGAGCTAAAATAAGGCAAGAAGCCAACAGTAAAAGGGAATACATAGAGGGTAAGCATCCTTGTCACAGTAAATCTCACCGCTGCAGAACGCTTTAAAACATTCCACAAACACACAGAGTATGGCATGGCTGCAGATCATGAATGGGCGCCTATAAAACTACAATAAGCTCAATTATTGCTGCAATTTTGCCAAATGAATGTCAAAATTGTAGGCAGTGCATAGAAAGAAATGTGAGGGGGGAGGGATTTGGGGGGGGGGGGGTGAAAACACCATCTGATGGTTGAACAATGAAGCCACACACATTGGTTCATTTTGGAATCTAGTTTCTTTAATTAACTAATTCATTATGACCGACACCTGATGCCGGCTTCAATACCACAAAACTGCACTGTGTAAGAGCCCCCTGCCCTTTCGGAATAGCGATAAGCCAATTTTAAAGGGTACCGCTCATCAAATAAACTTTTGATATATTTTAGATTAATGAATGTTGAATAACTTTCCAATTGCTTGTTAATGAAAAATATGCTTCTTTCTATTGTACTTTTCCCGATCAGTCCTGTCAGCAAGCATTTCTGACTCATGCTGGAGTCCTAAACACTCAGAGCTGCCAGCCTGCTTTGTTCACAGCCAAACAGGCTGTGAACAAAGCAGGCTGGCAGCTCGGAGTGTTCTCCTTTGTGAACAAAGCAGACTGGCAGCTCGTAGGGTTTAGGACTCCAGCATGAGTCTGAAATGCTTGCTGCCAGGACTGGTAGGGAGACCCCTAGTGGTCATTTCTTCAAAGTGGAAAATTAAATACAAAGAAGCATATTTTTTAATAACATGCAATTGTAAAGTTATTCTGCATACATTAATCTATAATATATCAAAAGTTTTTTTGATGAGAGGTACTCTTTAATATTGTCACTACTGTTTGAGCCCCCTAAAAGCCCCCACCATGATGCACAGCTATTTCACATATTAACCATGTCAGGGGGTTGGATCTGAGCTGGGCTGTTTGGAAACAGTACACACACAGGTTCCTCCACTCTTAGTTGCCTGGCCAATCATATGCTCCTCTCTGCTATGCCAGGACATAATGCTAGTGAAAACACACTGGAGTAAACATGTACTGTTCTGTGGGATGATTTACAGTACACTACTATAGGCACATGGAGGAAGAAGGGGGTTACTGATGTGCTGGCTTTGTAAGCTGCTATATGAGCATAAACAAAAGAAACAGCACAGGAAGGGATAGGTACACTAATCACTGAACTGCTGCTGCTAGGATAATGGGGAAGCTTTGATTTATGTTTCAATCTGAGCTCTGAATCTTGGAGGAGGCAGACATAACAACAAGCAATGGATAGCATATTGCAGAGAAGGGAAACACCTAGTGGGAGTTTGGGCTAAGGGGGTCTGACCGCTAGGGAACAAGCTACTAAATGGAGACTTCAGCGCAAGATCTCTTGGGGTTCACACGATCAGACACGTTCCCCCTACCCTGTGGATAGGTAGTGTTCCCCGGACTACCCCTTTAACTGTTGAAGTGGCATGTAAAAGCTTTTATTTAAATCAATTACAGTGGTCCCTCAACATATGATATCAATTGGTTCCAGGAGAACCATCATATGTCGAGTACATATGTCTATGTAAAAATGGTAATTGGTTCTGGGGCCTTGGAACCATTGTATGTTGAATACATATCTCTATGGGAAACTGCTAATTGGTTCTGGGATGACAATTGTATGTGGAGTGTATGGGGAGTGTTTAACAAACCAGGGTGCCTCCAGCTGTTGCACAACTACAACTCCCAGCATGCATGTACAGCCATTGACTGTCTGGGCATGCTGGGAGTTATAGTTTTGCAACAGCTGGAGGCACACTGATAGGGAAATATTGATGTATGGGGTGTATAGTGTGTATATGTATTGTATGTGATGTGTGACATCGCATACAGTACTGTACAGTTCTTTAAATACCTTCAGGGGGGACAGAATGTCCTCCATTACCATCCTGCCGACTACAGCTCTATAGGAAAGGAAGGGCAGCCAGCAGCTCATTGGATACCTGCAGCAAGATGCTGCAGGCTATTGGCTATAGCTGCACTGGGGGGGGCGGGGCTTACACGGAGCTCACAGTGGAAGCCTGTATGAGTTAGCAGGACAGCATGTGAGTAACAGGAGGCAGAACGGGGCACATTAAACAACTATCTGTCAGTTGCTGAAGTTGTCAGCGCTCTCAGGTAGCTGTTTGTACGATGGCCCCGACACACAGCAGCATCATATGTCGATGCTGCCTTCAACATACGATGGGCTCTGAGAGGCCATCATATGTTGAAATGATCATATGTCGAGGCCATCATAAGTCGAGGGGTCACTGTACAAAAAGGGCTGCTGAATACTGGTAGTAGCCACATCTATAATCTTATATGATCCTCTACTGGGTAGACATGTGTTTAAACAGTATTTAAAAAGTTGACCAAATGTGGCCAATTTATTACTTTTTACAAGTTAACAGGCAAAAACTGACCAGGAACCATACAGCATGAGCAACAGAAAAATGAAATGGAAAAAATTATTTTTGCAAAACATGTACAAAATGTAGGAACGGCTTGAACCTTCACATATTTAGTGCATATACTTGATATAACAATGTTAATTCCTACCAACACTGTTAAACAGTCACAGCCACTATGATACCTGCTGTTTACTGTATAAAATTGCTAGCAGTAATACAGAATGTTGGTTGTTCCACCAAATCTAAGCAAGCCCCATCACCCTATGCACCTATGTGCGCTCTCCTATTGAAAATCATCACATTGCACTCACATATAAAACAGTACCAAAAGGGAATTTAGACAAATTACAGATGATCGTGTCATACACAGTTCAGAATCAGCACATCCTGGATTATTAAAGAGGACAATTCATTCTTCCGTCCACACATAGTAACTGTACAGAGGACTTCTGTCTGTAGTCACTATAAGATGTCATAAGAATTGTGTGAACTTTAGACAGTAATTTCAGGTGTCAATCACCATTTACATGTCTGGTAAGAATTAAGGCACTGACTTAGAAAAATACCAAGACCCAAGTGTGAAGCAGATCGGAGGTGGTCCTGGTCACTTAAACAGTTTTTCCTCTACCCTCTGAAACCACATCTTCTGGCTTTGCTCTCATGTACCACTCAACCCACGATCCGTCATATATGGAGACATCTTCTTTACCACAAAGAAACGCAGCCAGGGCAATGTGGCAGGCGGTAACTCCAGAGCCACACGAGGCAACTAGGCGACGAGAGAGATCAATGCCCTTTTCTTGGAAGAGGCTTCGGAGCTCTTCGGGAGATTTCTCATTCCCATCTTTTGTGAGGAGGCTTGGGAAAGGAAGATTTATGGATCCAGGGATATGTCCAGGTTCTATTCCTAAATTACAGAGATACATAGAGAAGGTCATTAAAATAGTAAAGATGGATGAATTACCCTGAATCCACATGCACAGATATTTCACAAATTCCATTAGAAACTGCAGTGTAAAGGTTACTCCGATGTAAGGTCACTCATATGATCTTAGAATCCATTAAACAAAGCCTCAGGTTAAGCTTAAATGGGCACTGACAGATACAAAAACCTGATATGTTGTAAAGCATGCAAAACCAATATGTTTTGCAATTGCTTTAATTAGAAAATTTTCAGTATTTCATATTGAAAAAGCTAGTCAAACAACTGCCCCCCTGCCTGCTTGGACACATACTAGTCCTGCTGTGTCCATGCGTCATCACCTATGTCATGGACACACTTCCTTGATTGACAGCTGTGAGCGCAGGGCTCAGAGCTGGAGGAAAAATCCTCCCACTGTCAGCTTGTGTCCCGCTGTCAGTGAGGACAAGCTGGGAGTTGTAGTTTTGCTAATGCTAAGGGAGATGTGAGCAGACAGCATACTGAGGGAGGAATTCAGACTAGTGAGCTGAATTAAAAGTGCAATAAAAAAAAATAAAATAAAAAGGTGCTAGACACTTAAAAATTAGATGTACATGGTCAGAATTAGATACTGAGTGATATATTTAAAAAAAAAAAAAAAAAAAAAAATGTTTTTTGTTGGATCTGAAGGGTACGCTTTAGGTAAAACATAGGTCTAATGTACCTGCTGAAAAAGATCCTAAGCTTGGCGCATGCCTTTGATAAATTACAGATTCTCAGATCTTTATAAAAAGGTGTTGACCACCTAATAGTTATGTCCACAAAGGTGTCCTAAACAGTTGTTAGAAGATAAGTGCCACTTCCGAGAAGAATCACATCCTCATTGGAAGGGTACATGACCAGCTACGTCCAAACACCATGCATGTACAAGTTTCCGTGTTTTCCTAAGGAGAATGCTGACAAATTTGTGAGCTCACCTGCCCCCTTTAACAGCAGCCAAAGGAGCGGCACCTCTTGGTAGGACAACCAGCACTGATCTGTAGATAAGTTAATGGCACATAATCCTGTTTCTAACACGTTCATAAAAAATAAATTCTGTAAACCACCACTGATCATGAAAATAAAGGGGCTGCAGAGTTTAATACTGCATCCCTCCATTGTTTTTCACTGTACATGTACCCAGGCACTTGCTGTGCAGGGAAAGTGATCCAGCAGCATGACTGGGATCTTTACTGTGCAGTAAACAGGACGATACAACGTATCAGAGTATCAGAGCTTTAGCCCCTTTATGATTGGTGTGGGGGGGTGCCCTCTGGGATCCCCAATGGTCATAAGAATAAAGTGATAGTATACTCTGCTTATATGCTATCAGTTTATCAGATGGGAATACTTCTTTATGAGCTTAGAAATAAGCCTGGTGCAAGTTCTATCTAAAAATAACTAACTTTTAGACATTTTTTTGTCTGTTCTGAGCCATTATAAATTTGCATGGGTCTTTTTTCAATTATTAAAAAAAAATAAAAAAAATTTACAAACAAAGTGGAACAAATTCTACATTGAAAGGTCACAGTTCTATTTGGTGTGAATGAAGAACATCATAGAAAAACTAATTATTGAGTTAAGTTACTGATAAATGCATAGAAAAGACAAATGAACAAAGATCTAAACACAAACCCAACCTCACCTTCTCTCGGTTCAGGTTCAAGTCCTCTGAATCTTCCCTCCACTCTGGCATCCACCATCTGAAATTTTTTCTTTTCCACATTCTCTTCCATTTCCTCATGTCCCACCACTTGGGATGTGTCCAGCTTTGCTTGGAACTCTGTTGGCTGTGGGCGGGTCTCCTTCCCAGAGTTTACTGGATGTCCTTCTCTTAGCCAGGCCTTAAGACCACCATCCAAAACTGAGACGTGGGGATGTCCAAAAACTCTAAACATCCACCACAGCCGAGGAGCACTGAAAGAGCCAAAATCGCTTGCATCATACACAACTACATGACTGTTGTTGGCTACTCCAAGCCGGCCGGCATATTCAGCAAACTGGTCGGCAGTGGGGAGCATATGATCATAAGGAGAGGTACGATCACTGCAAGTATCAATGTCAAAGAAGTAAGCGCCGGGAATATGGCGTTCCTTGTATTCACGCCATCCGTCACGTCCAGATTTAGGAAGATGCCATGAAGCATCAAGAATTCGAAGTGTTCCCTTTAGAGATGAGCCTGGTCGTATAGACTCCCAAAGCCAACGAGGAGAAACCAAGGCACGGGGCAGTAGTTGGTGGGTCATGATGACAATACTAGGACACAAAACAGACAAATGTAAGAGACTTGCTCAAAGAGGAGTGTTAAATACACTTATACTCCAATCTAAAGCAGTTTTACTCAAACAACTTCTATCACTAAACCCACCAAAGTGACTTAAAAGACCATGCAAATAAAAGTTTATCTCCAGAGGTAAACCTTGTACTAAAATTTGGCCCTGAAGATCTAAAGAATGCAGCAACACGGGCTTCAGTTTATTAGTTTGTACATAAGACGTAAGAAATGTTTACACAGTACGGGGGAGATTTATCAAAACCTGTCCAGAGGAAAAGTGGCTGAGGCTCAAGTAGTCATCGGGCATGTGGTATCCCAAAGTAGTCACGATGCCCTGTGCAGTAATCACCCCAACTCAAATGTGACTGACAGCCATGGCATGTTAAAGTCAGTTATTTTTACCAAAAATCTTGTGTAGGCCCAGAAGCAGTAATATCCCTGAGCATAAATCTGCTTCTAAGCTAGTATGAGACTTTAGGGAGCAGACGAGTGACGTTGGCCGTGCCCGGGCCAATTAGGCATGATTACAGCCCTGGGTGCCGTGACTATTTTAGGATGCCACAGGCCCGATGACTACTTGAGCCTTTTAAGCAAATGATGCAGAACACTTTAAAACTAATTTTCTGCCCCAGAGGACATGGTGAGAAATCTTAATTTTACCCTACATAAAATGTCGACACCAGTAATATACTGTAGGTTAACAACTTGTGAAATGTTTCCTTTTAGAGAGAAAATTCCATCAGAATATTCAAAGATACATGACAGATCATATGGGTAAAGTCTGTGATCTTAGACACCCAGTGATCTTCAGAACAATAGGGCTGCACAGAACAACATACCGTATTTTTCACCGTATAAGACGCACTTTTTCTTCCCCAAAATTGGGGGGAAAAGTTGGTGCGGCTTATACGGCAAATACACATTAATACCTGTCCTATGGCGGCGGTCCCTGCGGCCATCAACGGCCGGGACCCGCGACTAATACAGGACATCACCGATCGCGGTGATGCCCTGTATTAACCCTTCAGACATGGCGATCAAAGTTGACCGCCGCGTTTGAAGTGAAAGTGACACTAACCCGGCTGCTCAGTCAGGCTGTTCGGGACCGCCGCGGTGAAATCGCGGCGTCCCGACCAGCTTACAGGACACCGGGAGGGACCTTACCTGCCTGCATGGCCGGCGCTCTCCTCCGTCGTCATCACGTCGTCGCGCACAACGTCCCGTCATCCAATAGGAGCGGCGTGCGTAACGACGTGATGGCGGCGACAGATAGCGAGGATACCAAGCAGCAGAGACATTCCGGAGCGACGGGGACACCCCGGGGACGCGGCGACAGCGATGGAGGGCAACATCCAGGGCAGCGGCGACGGGTCCGGAGTGGTGGCTGTCCAGGCATGCTGGGAGTTGTAGTTTTGCAACATCTGGAGCTCCGCAGGTTGAAGGTTTAGGATCTTTTTTTTTTCTAGATTTTCATGTGTGGTGTCCCAGTACCGCATTTCATTCCCCGCAGCCAGAGTCCCTAGGACTTAGTAATATCTGTTAGTCAGTCCGCCCCTAGTCGCCTCTATTATAGTGTATAGATTCCTAATTTATCCATAGAATAATGTATATAGTATTATTTCTGCATATAAATGGTTAATTACTTGTTTCCATGGTGTCGCAGGGCCTTCGAGTCATGTGATGCCTTCCAAGCTTCATTTTGGATGCGTTCCAGGCCTCACTTTGGTATCTCTAGCCTCATTTTGGGTTTTTGCAATGTATATAGATCCTGTGATGTAAGCAATCCCATGATATCATGTAAAGTGAGTGGCAGATGTTCAGACCAATCAAAATCGCCATGCCCCCCTGCCCATATAAGGGAGTGGCGGCCATCTTAGCTCTCTCTTGTTCCTGAGATAGCAAGCAAGCAAGACCCGTATAGCAGTAATCGCAGTGAGTTAGGCCTGAGCCTTGCGGCAACGGCTGAATGATCTAAATTATAGAGTGAGTCATCTCCTAAGCACTCTGCAGTATCACCAGACCCAATATTTCCCCTAAATCCGGACGGATCTGCACATCACTCCCTAAATTCAGAGACTATAAGTTTAATGCAAGGTCCGCAACTTCTGCCAGTCGCTAAGCAACCTAAGAACGGTTATATGAGACTGTTACTATACTACACATCGGATATTGCAAGCACTGCAGTAAAGTTATTCAAGTTCAAGTTAAATCTGCTTGTGGACCTTCAGTCATTTCATTGCACCTATCGCTTCTGGGAAGGGCGGCGATAGGCCGGAACACAGATTCAGCATACCAGCCTTCACCCTGGCGTCACGAGTGACTGGGTTAATATTAACCCCTCATATACCAACATCATACCGTCCCTACAATACACCCCCCAAGGGCTACCACACATGCTTTAAAATTGGGTGCGTCTTATAAGCCGGAGCGTCTTATATGGTGAAAAATATGGTAGTTACTAGAAATCCGGGACAACACTGCAAGCAGTGGGGCAATACAAATCAACAGCACTAAGAATAAGGTGCTAGTCTGCCAGCACCTCTAGGTGTCACTACAGAGTTTTCTTCATTTATTAGGAGAGCTAATTTGCATATTTCCCCCATATAGTGTAGCCTGTAAGATAATGTATGGGAGCACTGACTCTCCTTAATGGGAACTGGAACCTCCACCCAGAGTAAGTTAAAATAGAAAGAATAGATTTATCAGAAACAAACACAAGCTGAGAAGATCTGTTTTTCTTTTTTGGGATAAGGCCGGGTTTACATGATGGAATCTCTAGCATGAATTCTGGCCAGAGATAATGTGATCTTAGGGAGTTTTCCAATTGAACTAAAGAGTTTTTGTTTTATTTTGCAAACATAAAACACCAAAAGAGATTTTTAATACAGAATAGAAAGAAGTGGAGCTGCACTTCAGCTCTGTTTACAGAGACCTGATAAATCCACTTATTCAGCATTTC
Source organism: Hyla sarda (assembly GCF_029499605.1). Taxonomy (NCBI): domain Eukaryota; kingdom Metazoa; phylum Chordata; class Amphibia; order Anura; family Hylidae; genus Hyla; species Hyla sarda. The sequence goes on along the minus strand of NC_079194.1, from coordinate 71,886,774 downwards.
CACCTCACCAACTTCTGTGTCCTTGTAGGTGTCCTAGTGATCACACAGGTTTACTCCAGTAATGTCCGTGTCAGCTCTGGATATATAGTGTGATTCCGGCTGTAAGGCATTTCGTTTGTAGGCATGGGCAGATAATAATGCATTACATGGCAAGGAACAGTTTATTTCAATGGATACTTGTGGTTCCCCAAGTCGGTCTATAACAAGTTTGAATGCAGCACAATTTTTTTTGCAGTAAAATGATAGACACCATAGCAGAAACCCAACAAACTCCATACTAGTCAATGGGGTCTACTGGGCACCATTTACCATCTAATACAGCCCTTAGCTAAACCTGGTCGGTTTCCTGTGACATTGCTGAAGCATAGTCAGTGATTTCATACTGAACAAACAAGCTGCATGAAACAGAGACAGGGAGCGGGATCACAGCTTGATGCACCCTGAAATGTTTGGGCATTTAAGAGAAACTGTTTTAACCTCTTAAGGACCCAGGACGTATGAGTACGTCCTGGGTCCCGGTCCTACGATATAGCGCGGGGTCACACGGTGACCCCGCATTATATCGCGGCGGGCCCGGCGTCATAGTGAAGCTGGGACCCGCCTCTAATAGCGCGCGGCACTGATCGCTGTGCCGCGCGCTATTAACCCTTTAGCCGCACGCTCAAAGCTGAGCCGCGCGGCTAAAAACGAAAGTAAAATGTGCCGGTTAGCTCAGGGAGCTGTTCGGGATCGCTGCGGTATAATCGCGGCATCCTGAACAGCTGTAGCACAGGAGGAGGTCTTCTTACCTTCTCCTGTGCTGTCCGATCGCCAAATGAATGCTTCAAGCCTGAGATCCAGGCTTGAGCATTCAATCGCCGAAAACACTGATTGATCCATTCCTATGGAGATGGATCAATCAGTGTAAAAGATCAGTTAATGCAATGTTATAGCCCCTTATGGGAGCTATAATATTGCATAAGAAAAGTGTAAAAAAATCATTAACCCTTTCAATTATCCCTTCCCCTAATAAAAGTTTGAATCACCCGGGTTTCCAAAAATAAAAAAAACATTATGTAAATAATAATAAAAATAAACATATGTGGTATCGCCGCGTGCGGAAATGTCCGAATTATAAAAATATACCACTTTTTAAACCGCTCGTTCAATGGCGTACGCGCAAAAAATTCCAAAGTCCAAAATAGCGCATTTTTGATCACTTTTTATACCACAAAAAAGTGAATAAAAAGTGATCAAAAAGTCTGATCAGAACAAAAATGGTACCGCTAAAAACTTCAGATGACGGCGCAAAAAATGAGTCCTCAAAGCGCCCTGAGCACAGAAAAATAAAAAAGTTATTGGGGTCAAAAGATGACCATTTTAAACGTATAAATTTTCCTGCATATATTCAGGATTTTTTTCGGAAGTGATACAAATTCAAACCTACACAAGTAGGGTATCATTTTAACCGTATGGACCTACAGAATAAAGATAAGGTATCATTTTTGACAAAACATGTACTGCGTAAAAACAGAAGCCCCCAAAACTTACAAAATAGTGTTTTTTCATCAATTTTGTCGCACATTGATTTTTTTTCCCGTTTCACCGTAGATTTTTGGGTAAAATGACTAATGTCATTACAAAGTAGAATTAGTGACGCAAAAATGAAGCCATTATATATAATTTTAGGTGAACATTTTTAAGAGTTATGATTTTTAAAGTTAAGGAGGAAAATTTGAAAATGAAAAAAAACGGAAAAAGCCCGGGTCCTTAAGGGGTTAAAAGCTGCCAGGATCCGGGAAAATAGATATCAGGGCAGTGCCTGGAGGCTGCTCCTCACCCTACCAGCCTTGAGTGACATCTTTTCCCAGGTTAGAAGCAGCATGGCTCCCTTTGTACAACCTGATGAAGGCATGCCAACCATGATAAAAACTTGTCTGTTATCCTAATAAATTTCATATAGTCTGAATTAATATGAAATGTATAAGTCCTATTTGTCTGTTAAGTTTAAAGTCCTACTCCGGTGAAATCTATTTTTTCTACCATTGTGCCCGGGCTGCACAAAGGAAAATAAATTACACTATGCACATTGTTATTGTGCCTGGGTCCCACCTTCCCCCTGCTGCCTGGGCCTGTTACATTACACTGCACTCAGGGTATATTCATTGTCGGGGGTCATGTGAGCGCTCACGTGACCCACAACAATGAATATTCAAATTGAGACAGCTGGCCCGCCTCCAGTGCGCAATGCACTGAAGATGGATGCCGATCTTCAGAGGGACAGATCTCTGGAGTGCAGGTATGTATTTAACCCATTAACCGCTCATATGTCTCCTGTTCACCCACACTATAACCCAGTGTATTGGGTTTAGTGCGGGTGAAAAGATGACCATTTTCCTTTAAGCTGAGCGAAGCGTGACATGTCTGGCTCCAGGATGTGGAAGAAGACCGGGTCCAGAAGACAGAAGAGCGATCAGGTCGCACCGGGGGAGTGACAACTGTGAGTTACAGTTTGTTATTTTCCTTTTGTCAGCACGGGCACAATGGAAGAAAAATACATTTAACCGGAGCACTCCAGTAAGGTGTACCCGTCACTTAAAAAAAAAAAAGAAAAAAAAACTTATGACATGGCAAAAGTTTTGATCATTCGGAGTCTGAGTGTTTGGACCTTGCCAGATCGCTAGAGAGAGCAGGGAGAAGAGAGGGTGGCTGAGCATGCAACCGAGACAAACCCATAGATTTGCATTGCAAGTGTTTCTCCATCATGAGGCACAGAGTCAGGAGTGGATGCGCTTACCAGCTTATGCTTGCCGTGAGCTGGTGGAGATTACAAGGTGGGCGCACAGTCAGGAGTGGATGCGCTTACCAGCTTATGCTTGCCGTGAGCTGGTGGAGATTACAAGGTGGGCGCACAGGCTCGCTAGTTTATATAGAGGTGTGCACTCAGCAGATTTCATACACTGTGGGAGACATTTTTTTAAAACCTGTGAAGAGGAAAGTGGAGCAGTTGCCCATAGCAACCAATAAGATTGCTTCTTTTAGTTTTCAGAAGCCTCATAAAAAAAATAGAAACAATCTGGTTGCTATTGGTAACTGTTCCCCTTTTCCTCCTTGCAGGTTTTGTTAGGTTGCCCCTGATTTCACTAGGAGTGCCACTTCATTTTTGCATGTGTCTACCCCAGATCCTAAAAAAAAAAAAAAATAAAAAAAAAAGGCTGGATTTGTGTTTCCCTACAAAGCATAGAGCAGTAGTTGACACATGGAGACACCGAGTGACAATGTTCAGGCCATAAACCAACGCGCTCATCCAGACAGCAAATAAACACTTCATGGTCTTTATCAGTGACTGTGTACATTAGCAATAGCCGTGCCAGAGGTGACAAAGTGCAGCAGGCAGAATATAAAGGGTTAAAAGGCATTAACCCCTTTAGGGACTCAGCCTATTTTCACCTTAAAAGGAAAACTGTCAGCTTTTGACCCCCCCCCCCCCCCCCCCCCCGCACTAACCAGCGGTACTGGCTGGTAGTGTAGGGGACGCTGATCAGTTTGATGCCTACCGTGCCCGTATCCGCTGCGCCGTTGGGCCCTAATCTTCTATTTTCGGGATATGCTAATGAGGTGCTAACTTGCACTCTGACGTCAGTGCCACTGGCCGCAGCGCCGCCCAGCGGCACTGACGTTGGAGTGCCTCATTACTGCACCTCATTAACATATCCCGAAAATAGAAGATTAGGGCCGAACGGCGCAGCGGATACGGGCACGGTAGGCATCAAACTGATCAGCGTCCCCCACACTATCAGCCAGTACCGCTGGTTAGTACAGGGGGAGAAAGCTGACAGTTTTCCTTTAAAACTGAGCCCTTTTTTGCACATCTGACCACTGTCACTTTAAGCATTAACCCCTTAAGGACGCAAGACGTAAATGTACGTCCTGGTGCGGTGGTACTTAACGCACCAGGACGTACATTTACGCCCTAAGCATAATCGCGGGCATCGGAGCGATGCCCGTGTCATGCGCGGCTGATCCCGGCTGCTGATCGCAGCCAGGGACCCGCCGGCAATGGCCGACGCCCGCGATCTCGCGGGCGTCCGCCATTAACCCCTCAGGTGCCGGGATCAATACAGATCCCGGCATCTGCGGCAGTGTGCGATTTGAATGAATGATCGGATCGCCCGCAGCGCTGCTGCGGGGATCCGATCATTCATAACGCCGCACGGAGGTCCCCTCTCCTTCCTCCGTGCGGCTCCCGGCGTCTCCTGCTCTGGTCTGTGATCGAGCAGACCAGAGCAGAAGATCGCCGATAATACTGATCTGTTCTATGTCCTATACATAGAACAGATCAGTATTAGCAATCATGGTATTGATATGAATAGTCCCCTATGGGGACTATTCAAGTGTAAAAAAAATTAAAAAAAATGTAAAAGTAAAAAAAAAGTGAAAAATCCCCTCCCCCAATAAAAAAGTAAAACGTCCGTTTTTTCCTATTTTACCCCCAAAAAGCGTACATTTTTTTTTATAGACATATTTGGTATCGCCGCGTGCGTAAATGTCCGAACTATTAAAATAAAATGTTAATGATCCCGTACGGTTAACGGCGTGAACGAAAAAAAATTAAAAAAGTCCAAAATTCCTACTTTTTTTTTTATACATTTTATTTAAAAAAAAAAAAAAATGTATTAAAAGTTTTTTATATGCAAATGTGGTATCAAAAAAAAGTACAGATCATGGCGCAAAAAATGAGCCCCCATACCGCCGCTTATACAGAAAAATAAAAAAGTTATAGGTCATCAAAATAAAGGGATAATAAACGTACTAATTTGGTTAAAAAGTTTGTGATTTTTTTTAAGCGCAACAATAATATAAAAGTATGTAATAATGGGTATCATTTTAACCGTATTGACCCTCAGAATAAAGAACACGTCATTTTTACCATAAATTGTACGGCGTGAAAACGAAACCTTCCAAAAATAGCAAAATTGCGTTTTTCGTTTTAATTTTCCCACAAAAATAGTGTTTTTTGGTTGCGCCATACATTTTATGATATAATGAGTGATGTCATTACAAAGGACAACTGGTCGCGCAAAAAACAAGCCCTCATACTAGTCTGTGGATGAAAATATAAAAGAGTTATGATTTTTAGAAGGCGAGGAGGAAAAAATGAAAACGTAAAAATTAAATTGTCTGAGTCCTTAAGGCCAAAATGGGCTGAGTCCTTAAGGGGTTAATAACTCTGGGATGCTTTCACCTTTTATTCTGATTCAGAGACAGTTTTTTCGTTACATATTCTACTTTAACATAGTGGTAAATTTTCGTTGTTACTTGCATCCTTTCTTGGTGAAAAATCTCAAAATTTCATGAAAAGTTTGCATTTTTCTAACTTTGAAACTTTCTGCTTGTAAGGAAAATAGACATTCCAAATAAATCATATTTTGATTCACAACTACAATATATCTACTTTATGTTTGCATCTTAAAGTTGACTTTTTTTTTTTACTTTTTGAAGACATCAGAGGGCTTCAAAGTATAGCAGCATGTTTCAAAATTTTCTGTGAGAAATACCCCATAAATGACCCCATTATAGAAACTGCACTCCTCAAAGTATTCAAAATGACATTTAGAAAGTGTGTTAACCCTTTAGGTGTTTCACAGGAATAGCAGCAAAGTGAACGAGAGGATTCAAAATCATTTTTTTTTTTTTAAACACTCGCATGTTCTTGTAGAGCCATTTTTTGAATTTTTACAAGGAGTAAAAAGGAGAGATATCCCCCCAAAATTTGTAACCCAATTTCTCTTGATTAAGGAAATACCTCATTTGTAAAGTGTTCGGCGGGTGCAGTAGAGGGCTCAGAAGTGAAGGAGCGACAATGGGATTTTGGAGAGTGAGTTTTCTGTAATGGTTTTTGGGGGGGCATGTCGCATTTAGTAAGCCCCTATGGTGCCAGAACAGCAAAAATAAAAAACCCACATGGCATACTATTTTGTAAACTACACCCCTCAAGGAACATAACAAGGGGTACATTGAGCCCTAACACCCCACAGGGCTTTGAAGACTTTTCGTTAAAATTGGATGTGTAAATGAAAATGTATGTATTTTTTTTTCATTAAAATGCAGTTTTTTCCCCAAATTTGACATTTTTACAGAGGGTAATAGGAGAAAATTCCCCCCAAAATTTGTAACACCATTTCTTCTGAATATGGAAATAAGCCATATGTGCATGTAAAGTGCTCTGCGAGCTCACTACAATGCTCAGAAGTGAAGGAGCGCTATTGAGCTTTTGGAGAGAGAATTTGTTTAAACTAGTAGTCGGGTTTACAAAGCCCCCATGGTGCCAGAACAGTGGAACCCCCACACACACAATTTTGGAAACTACACAGAATGTAATAAGGGGTGCAGTGAGCATTTACACTAGAGATGAGCGAACTTACAGTAAATTTGATTCGTCACAAAGTTCTCGGCTCGGCAGTTGATAACTTATCCTGCGTAAATTAGTTCAGCCTTCAGGTGCTCTGGTGGGCTGGAAAAGGTGGATACATTCCTAGGAAAGAGTCTCCTAGGACTGTATCCACCTTTTCCAGCCCACCGGAGCACTTGAAAGCTGAACTAATTTATGCAGGAAAAGTCATCAACTGCCGAGAAGTTCGTGACGAATCAAATTTACTGCAAGTTCGCTCATCTCTAATTTACACCCCACAGGTGTCTGACATAACTTTGGAACAGTGGGCTGTGCACATGAAAAATCTTAATTTAATGAACGACTGTTGGAAAAAAAATAAAAAAATAAAAAAAAGTCAGACACGTGTGGGGTGTAAATGCTCACTGTACCCCCCTTATTACGTGAGGGGTGTAGTTTCCAAAATGGTCCACTGTTCTGGCAACATACGGGCTTTATAAACTCACTTGGCCTTCAATTCTAGACAAATTTTCTCTCCAAAAGCCCAATGGCGCTCCTTCTCTTCTGAGCATTGTAGTGTGCCCGCAGAGCACTTTATATCTACATGAGGTATTTGTATACTCAGAAGAAATGGTGTTACAAATTTTGAGGGGAGAGGGGGCTTTTTTCCTATTTTCCCCTTGTTAAAATGAAAAATGTAGGGTAACACCAGCATTTTTGTGAAATTTTTTTTTCTCATTTTTCCCATCCAACTTTAACGAAAATTCATCAAACACCTGTGGGGTATTATTGCTCACTATACCACTTGTTACGTTCCGTGAGGGGTGTAGTTTCCATAATGGGGGTCACACATGGGTATTTATTTTTTGCGTTTATGTCAGAACCTCTATAAAGTCAGCCACCCCTGTGCAAATCACCAATTTAGGCCTCAAATGTACATAGTGCGCTCTCACTCCTGAGCCTTGTTGTGCGCCCGCAGAGCATTTTATGTCCACATATGGGGTATATCCATACAGTGATCCCTCAACTTACAAAGGCCTCAACATACAATAGTTTCAACATACAATGGTCTTTTCTGGACCATTGTAACTTGAAACCAGACTCAACATACAATGCTACAGACAGTCCAGATCTGTGAAACGTGTCACGTGGAAGAACTGACCAATCAGAATGGGCATTCACTGGTAAAACACCTGTATTGCTGAAGTGCATGCACTGACTGTCTGTCTGGTAGCGCCCCCTACAGTACAGGAACTACAAGTTCTGTACTACTCCTTATCTGTGCCAGGGTTAGCTGCTCCTTTGGACACCAGGTAAGGGTGGCTCCATTTGGGACACTGGGTGTACTGTATAGGACCCTGAAGAAGCTCCTGTCCTCTACAAAAACCATTGTTTCGTAACCAGGGTGCCTCCAGCTGTGGCAAAACTACAACTCCCAGCATGCCCGGACAGCCAACGGCTGTCTGGGCATGCTGGGAGTTGTAGTTTTGCAACAGTTGGAGGCATCCTGGTTGGGAAACACTGACATAGACGGTGATTTACAGCTCCCAGCAGATCTTTCTTACTTTTGTATGTATGGACTTGCTTTATCTGTATTAGTTATCTACTTATTTTTCTTTAATCCTCACCTTTTCCTATTTTTGGATGACATTTTGGTGGCTTCAGAACCAATTACCAGGTTTCCATAGAGTTATGGTCCCAACATACAATGGTCGTCCTGGAACCAATTAATATTGTAACTTGAGGGACCACTGTACTCAAGAGAAATTGCATAACAAATTTTGAAAATGAAAAGTAAAGGACAACACCGGCATGTTAGTGTAAAACATTTAATTTTTTTTACACTAACATGCTGGTGTAGACCCCAACTTTTCCTTTTCATAAGGGGTAAAAGGAGAAAAAGCCCCCAAAAATTTGTAGTGAAATTGCTTCAGAGTATGGAAATACACCATACGTGGCCCTAATACGACAGGGCTCAGAAGTGAGAGAGCATCATGCGCAGTTGAGGCCTAAATTAGGGATTTGCATAGAGATGTACCCAGATGAAAGCGTTACAATTGCCTCCGCTACAAAAAAAAAAAAAATTATATGCCAGTGATTCCCAAACTGGCAATCACTTGCTGTTGCTAAACTCCCAGCATGCCTGGACAGTCAGTGGCTGTCTTGAAATGCTGGGAGTTGTTGTTTAGCAACAGCTGGAGGCTCCATTTCGGAAACACTGCTGTACGATACATTTTTTTTTTTTTAAACATTTTTATTAGGGGGGGGGGGGGCAGTGTAAGGGTGTGTATGTAGTGTTTTACCCTTTATTTCCTGTTAGTACAGTGTATTGTAGTGTTTTTAGGGGTTTAAGGTGAGTTTACCGCTAGGAGTTTGAGCTGCAGCGGAAAATTTGCCGCAGCTCATACTTAAGGCAGGAAACTCACTGATAACCCCCACCGTGTCAATGTACCCTGTGCATTCACATGGGGAGGCAAACCTCCAGCTGTTGCAAAACTACAACTCCCAGCATGCACGAACAAACGGCTGTCTGGACATGCTGGGCGTTGTAGTTGCGCAACAGCTGGAGGCACAATGGTTGGAAAACCTTGAGTTAGGTTCTGCTACCTAACTCAGTATTTTTCAACCAGCATGCCTCCAGTGGTTGCGCAACTACAACCCCAAGCATGCCCAGAAAGCCGTTTACTGTTCGTGCATGCTGGGAGTTGTAGTTTTGCAAGATTTAGAGGGCCACGGTTTAGAGACCAATGCACACTGACCTCCAAACTTTACCCCTGTAAATCTTGCAAAACTACAAATCCCAGCAAGCCCAAACAGAAAATGGCTGTCTGGGCATGCTGGGAGTTGTAGTTTTGCAACATCTGGAGGGCTACTGTTTAGAGCAAACTAAGCCGTGGCCCTCTAGATGTTTCTAGGCAAAAACTCACCTGGCAATAGCAGGATCGCCGCTGCACAGTGGAGGATCACTGCCGGTAAGAGACCTTCGGCGCCGGTCCCAGCATTGTTCGACCGCTCTGCCCGGACTACTGAGGGTGGGGGAACCGAACAAGACCAAACTACTGGACATCTCCTCCCCCATGCGGCGCACTACTAAAAGTCACTACTGTACACAACACACACACTACTTTACTACTTTTGCAGCTCTGTGCAACTTAAGTTGCATCCCCTAGCTCTTGCTAATAAAAATATATATTAATCAACACCCTATATACAGTGGTGCCTAAACTGTGGACCTCCAGATGTTGCTAAACCCAGCATGCTAAGAGTTGTAATTTTGCAACATCTGGGAGGTCCACAGTTTAGAGATCACAGCCATAACGTATCTTATGGCTGCATCTACAGTCATGGCCGTAAGTGTTGGCATGAAGAAATGAAGTATTTCTCACAGAAAAGGATTGCAGTAACACATGTTTTGCTTTACACACATTTATTCCCTTTGTATAGATTGGAACTAAACCTAAAAAAGCAAATTGGACATGATGGCACCCTTAACTCAATATTTGGTTGCACACCCTTTGGGGGGAAAAAAAAAAAAAACTGAAATCTGTCGCTTCTTATAACCATCAATAAGCTTCTTAGACCTCTCAGCCGGAATGTTGGACCACTCTTCCTTTGCAAACTGCTCCAGGTCTCTCTTGGAAGGCGCCTTTTCCCAACAGAAATTTTAAGATCACTCCACAGGTGATCAATGGGATTTAGATCTGGACTCATTGCTGCCACTTCACAACTCTCCAGCGCTTTGTGGCCATCCATTTCTGGGGGCTTTTTGACGTATGTTTGAGGTCATTGGGGGAGGTTTATCAAAACCTGCGCAGACTAAAAGTTGCCCATAGCAACCAATCAGATCGCTTCTTTAATTTTGCAGAGGCCTTGTTAAAAATGAAAGAAGCAATCTGGTTGCTATGGGCAACTGAGCAACTTTTCTCTGGACAGGTTTTGATAAATCTCCCCCATTGTCCTGCTGGAAGACCCAAGATCTCGGACGCAAACCCAGCTTTCTGACACTGGGCTGTACAGTGCGACCCCAAATCCATTGGTAATCCTCAGATTTCATGATTCCTTGTACACATTCAAGGCCCCCAGTGCCAGAGGCAGCAAAACATCATTGACCTCCACCATATTTCACTGTAGGTACTGTGTTCTTTTCTTTTTAGGCCTCATTCCATTTTCGGTAAACAGTAGAATTATGTGCTTTTCCAAAAAGCTCTATCTTGGTCTCATCTGTCCACAAGACGTTTTCCCAGGAGGATTTTGGCTTACTCAAGTTCATTTTGGCAATTTGTAGTCTTGCTTTTTTATGTCTCTGTGTCAGCAGTGGGGTCCTCCTGGGTCTCCTGCCATTTTAACACTAATAGGTTGCATATATTTATACATACTGACCAAATAGTTTATGAAACTTATACTTTCAGATGTCTACTTTATTTTGACGTCATTTTTTTTTTGTTTTTAACCCGTTCATGACCCAGCCCATTTTCACCTTCAGGACCTGGGCATTTTTTGAAAATCTGACCACTGTCACTTTAAACATGAATAATCATTCTGATTCCGAGATTGTTTTTTCGTGACATATTCTACTTTATGTTATCGGTAAAATTCCACTGATATTTGCATCCTTTCTTGGTAAAAAATCTAAAAATTTCATGAAAATTTAGCATTTTTTCTAACTTTGAAAGTCTCTGCTTGAAAGGAAAATGGATATTCCAAATAAATTATATATTGATTCACATATACAATATGTCTACTTTATGTTTGCATCAAAAAATTGACAAGTTTTTACTTTTGGAAGACATCAGAGGGCTTCAAAGTTCCGCAGCAATTTTCCAATTTTTCTCAAGATTTTCAAAATCGTACTTTTTCAGGGCCCAGTTCAGGTTGGAAGTGGATTTTAAGGGTCTTCATATTAGAAATACCCCATAAATGACCCCATTATAAAAACTGCACCCCCCAAAGTATTCAAAATGACATTCAGTAAGTGTTTTAACCCTTTAGGTGTTTCACAGGAATAGCAGCAAAGTGAAGGAGAAAATTCAAAATCTTCATTTTTTACACTCGCATGTTCTTGTAGACCCAATTTTTAAATTTTTACAAGGGGTAAAAGGAGAGAAATCACCCTAAAATTTGTAACCCAATTTCTCTCGAGTAAGGAAATACCTCATATGCGTATGTAAATTATTCGGCGGGCGCAGTAGAGGGCTCAGAAGGGAAGGAGCGACAATGGGATTTTGGAGAGTGAGTTTTTCTGAAAGGGTTTTTGGGGGGCATGTCCCATTTAGGAAGCCCCTATGGTGCCAGAACAGTGGACCCCCCCCCCACATGTGACCCCATTTTGGAAACTACACCCCTCATGGAATTTAATAAGGGGTGCAGTGAGCATTTACACCCCACTGGCGTTTGACAGATATTTGAAACAGTGGACTGTGCAAATGAAAAATTTTATTTTTCATTTTCACAGACCACTGTTCCAAAAATCTGTCATACACCAGTGGGGTGTAAATGCTCACTGCACCCCTTATTACATTACGTGAGGGGTGTAGTTTCCAAAATGGGGTCACATATGGATATTTATTGTTTTGCGTTTGTCAGAACTGCTGTAACAATCAGCCATCCCTGTGCAAAACACCTCAAATGTACATGGTGCACTCTCCCTTCTGGGCCTTGTTGTGCGCCCCCAGAGCACTTTGCGCCCACATATGGGGTATCTCCGTACTCGGGAGAAATTGCATTACAAATTTAGAGGGTCTTTTTTCCCCTTTTACCTCTTGTGAAAATGAAAAGTATAGGGCAACACCAGCATGTCAGTGTAAAAAATTTATTTTTTTACACTAACATGCTGGTGTAGACCCCAACTTCACCTTTTCATAAGGGGTTAAAGAAGAAAAAGCCCCCCAAAATTTGTAAGGCAATTTTTCCCGAGTACGGCGATACCCCGATATGTGTCCCAAAACTGTTGCCCTGAAATATGACAGGGCTCCAAAGTGAGAGAGCGCCATGCGCATCTGAGGCCTAAATTAGGGATTTGCATAGGGCTGGACTTAGGGGTATTCTATGCCAATGATTCCCAAACAGGGTGCCTCCAGCTGTTGCAAAACTCCCAGCATGCCTGGACAGTCAATGGCTGTTTGGCAATACTGGGAATTGTTATTTTGCAACAGCTGGAGGCTCCGTTTTGGAAACAGTAGCGTACCAGACGTTTTTCATTTTTTTTGGGGAGGGGGGCTGTGTAGGGGTATGTGTATATGTAGTGTTTTTTACTTTTTATTTTAGGTTAGTGTTAGTGTAGTGTAGTGTTTTTAGGGTACAGTCACATGGGCAGAGGTTCACAGCAAGTTTGCCGCTGGAAGTTTGAGCTGCAGCGCAATATTTGCGCCATCTCAAACTTGCAGCACTCACTGTAAACCTCCGCCCATGTGAGTGTACCCTGTACATTCACATTGGGGGGAGGGGGGGGGGGGGCAAACATCCAGCAGTTGCAAACTCCGAGCATGCCCTTTGGCTGTCCGTGCATGCTGGGAGTTGTAGTTTCGCAACAGCTGGAGGCACACTGGTTTGGAAACACTAAGTTAAGTAATAAACTTTCAAGTGTTTTGCAACCAAACTTAGTGTTTCCAAACTAGTGTGCCTCCAGCTGTTGCAAACCTACAACTCCCAGCATGCATGGTCTGTCAGTGCATGCTGGGAGTTATAGTTTTGCAACAACTGCAACAGCTGGAGGAACTGAGGTAGGAAACGGACAATGTTTCCCAACTAGTGTGCCTCCAGTTGTTGCAAAACTACAACTCCACGCATGCCCAGGCATGCTGGAAGTTGTAGTTCGGCAATATCTGAAGGATCAGATGTTGCCGAACTACAACTTTCAGCATGCTTGGGCAGTCTGGGCATGCTGGGAGTTGTAGTTTTGCAACATCTGGAGGTCCACAGTTTGGAGACCACTGTATAATGGTCTCCAATCTGTGCTCTTCCAGATGTTAAAGAACTACAACTCCCAGCATGCCTGGACAGACTGAGCATGCTGAGATTGGTAGTTTTGCAACATCTGGAAGAGCACAGATTGGAGACCATTATACAGTGGTCTCCAAACTGTGGACCTCCAGATGTTGCAAAACTACAACTCCCAGCATGCCCAGAAAGCCAAAGGCTGTCTGGGCATGCTGGGAGTTGCAGTTTTAAAACTACCAGAGGCAGCAGTGAGATCGCTTTACGGCGATCTCACTGCTGCCAATGAAGATGCCGCACTGCTGCCGGAAACTCACCGCCGGGACGCACCACCGCCGGGACCGCCTGGAGGACGCCGCTCACGCCGGGACCACTCGGGACACCGCATGGCCGGGTAAGTGACGCCGGGGGACGAGTCAGGGACACTTAGCAGAGCGGTGTGTGTCCCGATCCCCGTGATCCGGACTCACACACCGCGCTGCTAAGTATTCTGATAGCGAAACGCTGCTATCAGCTAGTCAGATTTGACCAGCTGATAGCAGCGATCGCTGGGGGGGGGGGGGGGTGTGGGATGAAACCCCCCGTGGTCACATGGTAAGATGGCTGGCTATCAGTGATAGCCACCATCCTACCGGGCGCTGCGGGATGCCGCGAGTAGCGGCAAAAATGTTCATGACGTACTTGTATGTCATAGGTCGGGAAGGGGTTAATTAACATTTTAAATTAGTTAGAAGCTTAACAATTTAACTTGACATTTTGAAAATTACATATTTTTTTGTGTGCTATGCAAGGTTTGCAGAAATTAAAAAGGTAGTAGAACATAGGAACATCCCCCCAAAAGACCCCATTTTAAAAACTAGACCCCTCAAGGTATTCGCTAGGGGGTACAGTGAGTATTTTAACACCATAGTTTTTTGGCAGGAATTATTACAAAGTCAGTGTTAAAAATTCGAAATTTGCAATTTTTCACAAATGCATCATTTGGGGGGCATTTGTAGGACCCCCGGCTGCCCAGGTATGCAGCAGCACCCCGCGATGCTCCGGGGTGCTTCAGGAGAGACAGAGGGAGCTCACTTCTGACCGCGGCTGTAAGGGTTAAACTGTCGGGAGTGAACTTCACTCCCGGCAGTGCGGCAGGTCCCGGCCAGCCGCGGCCACACACAGCACCCCACGATCGCAATGCGGGGTGCTGCAGAGGAGACAGAGGGAGCCCCCTCCCTCTGTCATAACACTTACAGCCCGCGGCTGTAAGGGTTAAAACTGCCGGGACCGAAGTTTACTTCGGTCCTGGCAGTGCAGCAGGGTCCCGGCTGTGTGATACAGCCGAGACCCTGCCGCGATCTCGTGGGTGAACTGGGCAGCATCCACGAGAATAATGGACGAGTATAGACGTCCAGGTGCGGGAACAGCCGCCAACCTGGACGTCTATACTCGTCCGTGGTCGTTATTGGGTTAAATGTTGACGAATAGTTCGCGCTGACACTGATGCTTCCTGAGCCTGCAGGACAGCTTGAATATCTTTGGAACTTGTTTGGTGCTGCTTATCCACCATCCGGACTATCCTGCGTTGATACCTTTCATCGATTTTTCTCTTCTGTCCACGCCCAGGGAGATTAGCTACAGTGCCATGGGTTGCAAACTTCTTGATAACGTTGCGCACTGTGGACAAAGGCAAATCTAGATCTCTGGAGATGGACTTGTAACCTTGAGATTGTTGATATTTTTCCACATTTTTGGTTCTCAAGTCCTCAGACAGTTCTCTTCTCATCTTTCTGCTGTCCATGCTTAGTGTGGCACACAGACACAGAATGCAAAGACTAAGTGAACTTCTCTCCTTTTTATCTGCTTTCAGATGTGATTTTTACATTGCCCACACCTGTTACTTGCCCCAGGGGAGTTTAAAAGGAGCATCACATGCTTGAAAATCTTACTTATCCACAATTTTAAAAGGGTGCCAATAATTTTGTCCAGCCCATTTTGGAGTTTGGTGTGATATTATGTCACATTATTTGCTTTTTTTTTCCCTCCCCTTTTAGATTTAGTTCCAATATACACAAAGGGAATAAACATGTGTATAGCAAAACGTGTGCTCAGATCCCCCCCCCCCCAACATGTGTCACTGCACCGATCCCCAACATGTGTCACTGCACCGATCCCACCCCAACATGTGTCACTGCACCGATCCCCCCCCAACATGTGTCACTGCACCGACCCCCCCCCCAACATGTGTCACTGCACCGACCCCCCCCCCCAACATGTGTCACTGCACCGACCCCCCCCCCCAACATGTGTCACTGCACCGACCCCCCCCCCCCCAACATGTGTCACTGCACCGATCCCCCCCCCAACATGTGTCACTGCACCGATCCCCCCCCCCAACATGTGTCACTGCACCGATCCCCCCCCCCAACATGTGTCACTGCACCGATCCCCCCCCCCCAACATGTGTCACTGCACCGATCCCCCCCCCCCCAACATGTGTCACTGCACCGATCCCCCCCCCCCAACATGTGTCACTGCACCGATCCCCCCCCCAACATGTGTCACTGCACCGATCCCCCCCCCCCAACATGTGTCACTGCACCGATCCCCCCCCCCCAACATGTGTCACTGCACCGATCCCCCCCCCCCCAACATGTGTCACTGCACCGATCCCCCCCCCCCCAACATGTGTCACTGCACCGATCCCCCCCCCCCCCAACATGTGTCACTGCACCGATCCCCCCCCCCCAACATGTGTCACTGCACCGATCCCCCCCCCCCAACATGTGTCACTGCACCGATCCCCCCCCCCCAACATGTGTCACTGCACCGATCCCCCCCCCCCAACATGTGTCACTGCACCGATCCCCCCCCCCCCCAACATGTGTCACTGCACCGATCCCCCCCCCCCCAACATGTGTCACTGCACCGATCCCCCCCCCCCAACATGTGTCACTGCACCGATCCCCCCCCCCCAACATGTGTCACTGCACCGATCCCCCCCCCCAACATGTGTCACTGCACCGATCCCCCCCCCAACATGTGTCACTGCACCGATCCCCCCCCCAACATGTGTCACTGCACCGATCCCCCCCCCCCAACATGTGTCACTGCACCGATCCCCCCCCCCAACATGTGTCACTGCACCGATCCCCCCCCCCAACATGTGTCACTGCACCGATCCCCCCCCAACATGTGTCACTGCACCGATCCCCCCCCCCAACATGTGTCACTGCACCGATCCCCCCCCCCAACATGTGTCACTGCACCGATCCCCCCCCCCAACATGTGTCACTGCACCGATCCCCCCCCCCAACATGTGTCACTGCACCGATCCCCCCCCCCAACATGTGTCACTGCACCGATCCCCCCCCCCAACATGTGTCACTGCACCGATCCCCCCCCCCAACATGTGTCACTGCACCGATCCCCCCCCCAACATGTGTCACTGCACCGATCCCCCCCCAACATGTGTCACTGCACCGATCCCCCCCAACATGTGTCACTGCACCGATCCCCCCCAACATGTGTCACTGCACCGATCCCCCCCAACATGTGTCACTGCACCGATCCCCCCCAACATGTGTCACTGCACCGATCCCCCCCCCAACATGTGTCACTGCACCGATCCCCCCCCCAACATGTGTCACTGCACCGATCCCCCCCCCCAACATGTGTCACTGCACCGATCCCCCCCCCAACATGTGTCACTGCACCGATCCCCCCCCCAACATGTGTCACTGCACCGATCCCCCCCCCCAACATGTGTCACTGCACCGATCCCCCCCCCCCAACATGTGTCACTGCACCGATCCCCCCCCCCCCAACATGTGTCACTGCACCGATCCCCCCCCCCAACATGTGTCACTGCACCGATCCCCCCTAACATGTGTCACTGCACCGATCCCCCCCAACATGTGTCACTGCACCGATCCCCCCACAACATGTGTCACTGCACCGACCCCCCAACTTGTGGCCCAGGCTGGAGGGAGCACTGTGTCCCTGTATAGACGTCAGTCCCCGGACACTCACCGCCGCTGTCCCAGGTGCACGTCCCTTTCCTCCGCTGCCTCTCACCTCTGCCAGCTGCCGTCCTTCCTGTCACATTGTTGTTTCCGCCCCCTGAGGCTCCGCCCTGCCCCGGGCACTTACCTCCTGCACTGCAGCACGTCCGCATAGGTCACTTCACAGGACCCAATCAGCTGAGGGAAAGGAGAGGGGAGGAGGAATTAGGGCCGAATGTCGGTGTAGTATAGGACAAGTCTACTGCCGTAATTAGGGGAGGATACCGTGATTACATTGAGAGAGAAAATATGTTCCAGTAAAAGAGCACACCATGGAAAACAATAGCGCTCCCCCTCACTCGGCAGTGGTTTGATCCGGGGTATGGAGCATGAACTATCCCAGGGAGGGAGGCGAGTCACGTGATCAGGCTGTCATCTGGTCTGTGAGAGGTGCAGAATCCTGGAATCACGGCTGAAGTTTTGGAGTCGAAGTGGAAATGGGAAAAATAAAGGAGAAACTGATGTTTATTTCCTACTCAGAATCTACATGTGTGATTGCAGCCTTAACCCCTTAAAGGAGAAGTACCAAATCCAAAGGATTGTGTGAGATCCCACCGCTGGGACTCCCTGTGATCTCCTCAAGTGTTCCTTGCGAATACTCGCAATACGAATTTTATTATTATTTTTTTTTTTTACAGTACACATCACAGTGATCACCCCTCTCTGCTTCCAGCTTGTGTGGTGTAAAGAAGGCTCTAATACTACTGTGTGAGACTGGCGTGCGAATTTTCGCATATGTGAAAATATAACGCGAATATTACGAATATGCAAATTTAGCGAATATATGACGAATATTCGTCCATATATTCGCGAAGAATCGCAAATTTGAATATTGGCTATGCCGCTCAACACTAATCTCCTCTATGGGGTCCTGTCTCTCCCCAGGAGCAGTGCATCACGTGCCACACACAAAACGGCCACGCCCCCCTCATATGTCTCTGAACGAAGGCAGAGCCCGAGATCGCATGTCTGCAGATAATTAAGCCACGCCCCTTAGGTTCAGAAATCTCACTTCACACTCCCCGTGCTGCATTACACAAGAAGACACAGCAAGGGGAATTAACCCCTTAAGGATTCAGGGTTTTTCCGTTTTTGCACTTTCGTTTTTTCCTCCTTACCTTTTAAAAATCATAACCCTTTCAATTTTCCACCTAAAAATCCATATTAGGGCTTATTTTTTGCGTCGCCAATTCTACTTTGCAGTGACATTAGTCATTTTACCCAAAAAATGCACGGCGAAACGGAAAAAAAAAATCATTGTGTGACAAAATCAAAGAAAAAACGCCATTTTGTAACTTTTGGGGGTTTCCGTTTCTGCGCAGTGCATATTTCGGTAAAAATGAAAACCTATCATTATTCTGTAGGTCCATACGGTTAAAATGATATCCTACTTATATAGGTTTGATTTTGTCGTACTTCTGGAAAAAATCATAACTACATGCAGGAAAATGTATACGTTTAAAAATGTCATTTTCTGACCCCTATAACTTTTTTATTTTTCCACGTATAGGGCGGTATGAGGACTCATTTTTTGCGCCGTGATCTGAAATTTTTATCGGTATGATTTTTGTTTTGATCGGACTTTTTGATCACTTTTTATTCATTTTTTAATGGTATAAAAAGTGACCAAAATACGCTTTTTTGGACTTTGGAATTTTTTTGCGCGTACGCCATTGACCGTTCGGTTTAATTAATGATATATTTTTATAGTTCGGACATTTACGCACGCGGCGATACCACATATGTTTATTTTGATTTTTTTTACACTGTTTTATTTTTTTTATGGGAAAAGGCGGGTGATTCAAACTTTTATTAGGGAAGGGGTTAAATGACCTTTATTAACACTTTTTTTCAAATTTTTTTTTGCAGTGTTATAGGTCCCATAGGGACCTATAACACTGCACACACTGATCTTTTACACAGATCACAGGCGTATATTAACACACCTGTGATCAGTGTTATCGGCGCTTGGCTGCTCCTGCCTGGATCTCAGGCACGGAGCAGTCATTCGCCAATCGGACACCGAGGCAGGTAAGGGCCCTCCCGGTGTCCGGTCAGCTGTTCGGGACGCCGCGATTTCACCGCGGCGGTCCCAAACAGCCCGACTGAGCAGCAGGGTCACTTTCACTTCAATCGATCGGCGATGTGTGGTATTAGCCGCGGGTCCCGGCCGTTGATGAGCGCCGGGACCGACGCGATATGATGCGGGATCGCGGCGCGATCCCGCTTCATATCGCGGGAGCCGGCGCAGGACGTAAATATACGTCCTGCGTCGTTAAGGGGTTAAGCCACGCCCCTCGGGTTTGGAACTCTCACTTCAGCCCAGACAGCCCAGAAATCTCAAAGAACTGGAAGACTTTTGTAAGGAAGAATGGGCAAAGATACCTCAAACAAGAATTGAAAGACTCTTAGCTGGCTACAAAAAGCGTTTACAAGCTGTGATACTTGCCAAAGGGGGCTGTACAAGATATTAACTCTGCAGGGTGCCCAAATTTTTGCAGATGCCATTTTTTTGTTTTCTGTTATTTTGAAAGTGTAAATGGTGGATATAAAATCTAACTTTTGTTGACATATTATAAGAATGTCTGATATGTAATTTGATGCCTTTTGGAGATTTTTCCATCTTTCCTTGGCTTCTCTATGCACATTAATACAAATTTTTACCTGGGATGCCCAAACTTTTGATCCCCACCGTATATATATATATATATATATATATACATATATACATATATATTGGTGTTATGTGTATAATGCAGGTTTCCTCAAGCTGCAAGGTGGAGGACGAACTGCACGGGCTGGCTTCTGCTTTTTCATGGGGTGTTTATTACATGAACATCACTGTATGAACTAGGGATCGACTGATAATCACGATTTTGGGCATTATCGGTATCGGCAATTACCTTGCCGATAAGCCGATAATGCCCCGCCCCCCACACCGCCCCCACCACACCGCGAACGCCCATCCCCCCCGACCCGCCGCACCGCGAACGCCCCCCTGACCCACCGCACCGCGTTGCACCCCCCCACCGTAGTGCTGGGCGGTATACCGGTATGAACCGGATACCGTTTTTTTTTCTTCCATGGTATGGATTTTTGCCCATACCCTATACCGGTCGGGCCCCTCCCCCACCCTCCGAGTAAAAAAAAATAATTAAACTTACCCGTAATGGGGTGGTCCGGGCCATCCATCCTTCATGTAGTGTCCGTCGGCATTCCAGGAGGAGGGTGAACCGGTCCGGGCTGTCCTTCTCCGGGGTCCTCTTCTCCACTCCGGGCAGGCTCCGGCCTAGTACGCTGCATAGACGCCGCTACGCCGTGACGTCAGGTGCGTCGCTGCGCACGGGCGTCACTGCGCAGCGGCGTCTATGCTGCGTTACTAGGCCAGAGCCTGCCCGGAGTGGAGAAGAGGACCCCGGAGAAGAAGTACAGCCCAGACCGGTTCACCCTCCACCCGGAATGCCGCTGGACACTACAGGAAGGATGGATGGCCTGGACCACCCTGACAGGTAGGGGGAGAGAAGCGGGTGGCGGCGGCAGCTTATGGCACCGCAAAAGCCACTGCAGTGCATTGATTTAAAGCGCCCGCTTTAAATCAATGATCTGCAGCGGTGTCACGGGGGGATAAATAGCCGATAACTTATACCGGAATATCGGTATAAGTTATGAGCTATCGGCCCTAACCTCCACCGATTATCGGTATCGGCCCTAAAAAAACGATATCGGTCGATCCCTAGCATGAACCCTGTGCATTTATATGTCAGAGTTCATACAGTGACGTAGAAATGCACAGGGTTCATACAGGTAAGCAGAGATGCACAGGGTCTATACAGGGAAGCAGAGATGCAGGGGGTCCATACAGGGAATCATGGGGTTTATACAGGGAAGCAGAGATGCACGGGGTCCATACAGGGAAGCAGAGAAGCACGGGGTTCATACAGGGAAGCCGAGATGCACGCACAGGGTTCATACAGGGAACAGAGATGCACAGGGTTCATACAGGGAAGCAGAGATGCACGGGGTTCATACAGGGAAGCAGAGATGCACAGGGTTCATACAGGGAAGCAGGAATGCACAGGGTTCGTACAGGGAAGCAGAGATGCACGGGGTTTATACAGGGAAGCAGAGATGCACGGTGTTCATACAGGGAAGCAGATATGCACAGGGTTTGTACAGGGAAGCAGAGATGCATGGGGCTCATACAGGGAAGCAGAGATGCACAGGGATCATACAGGGAAGCAGAGATGCACGGGGCTCATACAGGGAAGCAGAGATGCACAAGGGTTCGTACAGGGAAGCAGAGATGCATGGGGTTCGTAAAGGGAAGCAGAGATGCACGGGGTTCGTACAGGGAAGCAGAAATGCACGGGGTTCATACAGGGAAGCAGATATGCACAGGGTTTGTACAGGGAAGCAGAGATGCACGGGGTTCATACAGGGAAGCAGAGATGCACAGGGATCATACAGGGAAGCAGAGATGCACGGGGTTTGTACAGGGAAGCAGAGATGCACGGTGTTCATACAGGGAAGCAGATATGCACAGGGTTTGTACAGGGAAGCAGAGATGCACGGGGTTCATACAGGGAAGCAGAGATGGACAGTGATCATACAGGGAAGCAGAGATGCACAGGGCTCATACAGGGAAGCAGAGATGCACAGGTTTCGTACAGGGAAGCAGAGATGCATGGGGTTCGTACAGGGAAGCAGAGATGCACGGGGCTCATACAGGGAAGCAGAGATGCACAGGGTTTGTACAGAGTTCTTCATGTCAGCATTCATTGCACAGCAGCTTTGAGAGAAAATCATGTCAGGAGGGACGTACAGGAGAAATAACACAGTAGCATGTACATCTTCATCCAGGAGAAATCGAGGATTGGAAAACTGAATTTGGCGTCAGCCACCACATTAAAACTTCATGCTGGGAGTTGTAGTTATGCAAAATCTTAATGGCCATTTCAAGACCACTGTACTACTCACCTCCTGGCGCCCGTCAACAGCACGATCGCCGCCTGCCACTGCTTGAGGAGGACCTCCACCGCTGCTCACATCACAGTTCCCCCGCTCTGCCCGGAGTACCATGGGTGGGCAGAGCAGGGGAACTGAACTTTAACCCTCGCGCCACCTCCACGATCTGCTATTGGTCGGTCTCTTCTGACCGACCAATAGCAGAGATAGGTGGGGTGGCACCCCCGCCACCTCACTCCTATCTCTTCAGGGTGGAATCGCTGCCAATCTCCGGTCAGAATTGACAAGGAGCCCCCAGGCATTGACACGGAATGCCTTCTGAACGATTTCAACAGGCATCCTATTCCGTTTAACCAGCCGGTTACCAGTGGTGAACAGAAACGCTAAAGGCGTACAGGTACGCCCTTGGTCCTAGAGAGGTAAATGATTTAATCAAACTCCACTCGCAGAATTCTGCAAGTGAAGTTTTAATGTGGCGGCTGCCGCCAAATTCCGTTTTCTCCTCCTTCTCGATTTCTCCTGGATGAAGATGTACAGGCTACTGAGTACGTCCCTCCTGACATGACTTTTCTCTCGAAGCTGCTGTGCAATGAACGCTGACATGCAGATCACTGTACAAACCCTTTGCATCTCTGCTTCCCCGTACAAACCCTGTGCATCTCTGCTTCCCTGTATGAACCCTGTGCATCTCTGCTTCCCTGTACGAACCCCCGTGCATCTCTGCTTCCCTGTATGAACCCCGTGCATCCCTGCTTCCCTGTACAAACCCTGTGCATCTATGCTTCCCTGTATGAACCCCGTGCATCTCTGCTTCCCTGTATGGACCCCCTGCATCTCTGCTTCCCTGTATAGACCCCGTGCATCTCTGCTTCCCTGTATGAACCCCGTGCATCTCTGCTTCCCTGTACAAACCCTGTGCATCCATGATTCCCTGTATGAACCCTGTGCATCTCTGCTTCCCTGTATGACCCCCTGCATCTCTGCTTCCCTGTATAGACCCCGTGCATCTCTGCTTCCCTGTATGAACCCCGTGCATCTCTGCTATCCTGTATAGACCCTGTGCATCTCTGCTTCCCTGTACAAACCCTGTGCATCCATGATTCCCTGTATGAACCCTGTGCATCTCTGCTTCCCTGTATGACCCCCTGCATCTCTGCTTCCCTGTATAGACCCCGTGCATCTCTGCTTCCCTGTATGAACCCCGTGCATCTCTGCTTCCCTGTATAGACCCTGTGCATCTCTGCTTCCCTGTACAAACCCTGTGCATCCATGATTCCCTGTATGAACCCTGTGCATCTCTGCTTCCCTGTATGACCCCCTGCATCTCTGCTTCCCTGTATAGACCCCGTGCATCTCTGCTTCCCTGTATGAACCCCGTGCATCTCTGCTTCCCTGTAAAGACCCTGTGCATCTCTGCTTCCCTGTATGAACCCCGTGCATCTCTGCTTTCCTGTTTGATCCCTGTGCATCTCTGCTTCCCTGTATGAACCCGGTGCATCTCTGCTTCCCTGTATAGACCCCGTGCATCTCTGCTTTCCTGTATGATCCCTGTGCATCTCTGCTTCTCTGTATGAACCCCATGCATCTCTGCTTCCCTCTATGGACCCCCCTGCATCTCTGCTTCCCTGTATAGACCCCGTGCATCTCTGCTTCCCTGTACGAACCCCGTGCATCTCTGCTCCCTGTATGGACCCCGTGCATCTCTGCTTCCCTGTATGAACCCTGTGCATCTCTGCTTCCCTGTATGAACCCGGTGCATCTCTGCTTCCCTGTATAGACCCCGTGCATCTCTGCTTCCCTGTATGAACCCTGTGCATCTCTGCTTTCCTGTATGATCTGTCAGGATTCGGCAGGCTGGAGGTGGATCCTCTGTGTCAGAGAGGGATTGGCGTGGACCGTGCCGGTGGACCGGTTCTAAGTTGCTACTGGTTTTCACCAGAGCCCGCCGCAAAGCGGGATGGACTTGCAGCGGCGGTAGCAACCAGGTCGTATCCACCTGCAACGGCTCAACCTCTCTGACTGCTGAGATATGCGCAGTACAAGGGATGAGACAAGAGCAAGGTCGGACATAGCAGAAGGTCAGGGCAGGCAGCAAGGATCGTAGTCAGGGGCAACGGCAAGGAGGTCTGGAACACAGGCTAGGAACACACAAGGAACGCTTTCACTGGCACAATGACAACAAGATCCGGCAAGGAAGTGCAGGGGAAGTGAGGTGATATAGGGAAGTGCACAGGTGAAGATACTAATTAAAACCCAATCAGTGGCGCACCGGCCCTTTAAATCGCAAAGACCCGGCGCGCGTGCGCCCTAGGGAGCGGGGCCGCGCACGCCGGGGCAGCACAGACGGGGAGCGAGTCTGGTAAGCGGCTTGGGATGCGCACCGCGAGCGGGCGCGTCCCGCATCGCAAATCGCATCCCGGCTGGGGACATTATCGCAGCGCACCCGGTCAGCGGGACTGACGGGGCGCTGCGAACAGGAGAACGCCGTGAGCGCTCCGGGGAGGAGTGGGGACCCGGAGCGCTCGGCGTAACAGTACCCCCCCCCTTGGGTCTCCCCTTCCTTTTAGAACCTGAGAATTTATGGATAAGGTCCTTGTCAAGGATGTTGTCCTCGGGTTCCCATGACCTCTCCTCCGGGCCGCAATTCTCCCAATCTACAAGAATTTTTTTTTTACCTCTGACCGTCTTGGATGCCAGAATTTCTTTAACCGAGAAGATGTCAGAGGACCCGGAAACAGGAGTAGGAGCAACAACCTTAGGAGAGAAGCGGTTAAGGATGAGTGGTTTAAGGAGAGAGATATGGAAAGCATTAGGAATACGGAGAAAAGGAGGAAGAAGGAGTTTGTAGGAGACAGGGTTGATTTGGCATTTGATTTTAAAAGGACCAAGATAACGTGGTCCCAGTTTATAACTGGGGACACGAAAGCGGACATACTTGGCGGAGAGCCACACTTTGTCTCCAGGAGAAAAGACAGGAGGAGTTCTTCTTTTTTTGTCGGCATGTTTCTTCATCCGGGATGAGGCCTGTAGGAGAGATTTTTGGGTCTCTTTCCAGATGGTGGAGAAGTCCAGAGTCACCTCATCAACAGCGGGCAAACCAGAAGGCATGGGAGTGGGGAGGGTGGGAAAAGGGTGACGGCTGTACACCACAAAGAATGGGGATTTAGCGGAAGACTCAGAGACTTTGAAATGGTACGAGAATTCGGCCCATGGTAGGAGATCGGCCCAGTCATCCTGGCGGGAGGAAACAAAATGTCGCAAATAGTCACCAAGAACCTGATTAACTCTTTCCACTTGCCCATTGGATTGGGGAAGACGAGAAGTTTAATTTGATTTTAAGCTGATTACAGAGGGCCCTCCAGAATTTCGACACAAATTGAACGCCTCTATCCGAGACGATATGCGTAGGAAGCCTGTGAAGGCGAAAAATGTGCACAAAAAATTGTTTCGCCAACTGAGGCGCAGAAGGAAGACCTGGAAGAGGGATAAAATGTGCCATCTTGGAGAAACGATCAACGACCACCCAAATAACTGTGTTGCCATGGGATAAAGGTAGGTCTGTAATAAAGTCCATAGCAATCTGAGACCATGGTCGCTCAGGAACAGGCAGAGGATGAAGGAGACCGTCAGGCTTCTGGCGAGGGGTCTTGTCCCGGGCACAGACTGTACAAGCCCGAACAAAATCAGCAACATCAGCTTCCAGGGTAGGCCACCAATAAAAACGAGAGATGAGCTGAACGGATTTTTTGATGCCAGCATGGCCGGCGAGGTGTGAGGAGTGTCCCCACCTGAGAATCCTGAGGCGCTGGCGTGGAGGGACGAAGGTCTTTCCTGGAGGAGTTTGTCTGATGGAAGCTGGAGAAGCGGAGATCAGACAGTCAGGAGGAATAATGTGTTGCGGGGAAGCTTCAATTTCAGAGGCATCCGAGGAACGAGATAGAGCGTCAGCCCTAATGTTCTTGTCAGCGGGGCGAAAATGAATCTCAAAGTTAAAACGGGCAAAGAACAACGACCACCTAGCCTGGCGAGGGTTCAGTCGTTGGGCAGACTGAAGATACGAGAGATTCTTGTGATCGGTGTATATAATAACTGGGTATTTGGATCCTTCCAGCAGGTGTCTCCATTCCTCGAGAGCCAGTTTTATGGCCAGTAGTTCTCGATCACCAATGGAGTAGTTTTTCTCCGCCGGAGAGAAGGTCCTAGAAAAGAAACCACAAGTAACAGCATGTCCGGAAGAATTTTTCTGTAGGAGTACACCTCCAGCTCCCACCGAGGAGGCGTCTACCTCCAGTGAGAAGGGTTTAGATGGATCAAGTCTGGAGAGTACGGGAGCAGAAGAAAAGGCATTTTTGAGATGGTTGAATGCCTCTTCCGCTTGAGGAGGCCAGGACTTAGGGTTGGCGTTTTTCTTGGTTAGGGCCACAATTGGGGCCACAATAGGGGAAAAATGTGGAATAAATTGTCTGTAGTAATTGGCAAACCCCAAGAAACGTTGGATAGCTCGGAGTCCGGAGGGGCGTGGCCAATCCAATACGGCTGATAATTTGTCCGGGTCCATTTGGAGTCCCTGGCCAGAGACTAAATATCCTAGGAAGGGAAGAGATTGACATTCAAAGAGACATTTTTCCATTTTGGCATATAACTGATTGTCCCGAAGTCTCTGAAGAACCATGCGGACATGCCGGCGGT
Organism: Hyla sarda; assembly: GCF_029499605.1. Classification (NCBI taxonomy): domain Eukaryota; kingdom Metazoa; phylum Chordata; class Amphibia; order Anura; family Hylidae; genus Hyla; species Hyla sarda. The sequence goes on along the minus strand of NC_079194.1, from coordinate 71,859,771 downwards.
GTTCTTCTAGGTCAGAAGAAAAAATCAAAATATCGTCCAGGTAGACCACAACACAGGTATATAATAGATCACGAAAAATTTCATTTACAAAGTCCTGGAAGACGGCAGGGGCGTTGCAAAGCCCAAAAGGCATAACCAAATATTCAAAGTGTCCATCTCTGATGTTAAACGCGGTCTTCCACTCGTCCCCTTCCCTGATGCGGATGAGATTATATGCACCTCTTAAATCCAATTTGGTAAAGATGTTGGCGCCACGTAGGCGATCAAAGAGTTCCGAGATAAGAGGTAGGGGATAGCGTTTTTTTATAGTGATTTTATTAAGACCGCGGTAATCAATGCAAGGTCGTAAGGAGCCGTCTTTTTTGAAGACGAAGAAGAATCCAGCTCCGGCAGGGGAGGAAGACTTGCGGATAAATCCCCTTTTAAAATTTTCTTGAATGTACTCTGTCATGGCTTGTGTTTCCGGAGCAGACAGAGGATAGATTCTGCCCCGGGGTGGAGTAGTACCAGGGAGGAGGTCAATAGGACAGTCATAAGGCCTGTGAGGAGGCAAAGTCTCTGCTTGTTTTTTGCAAAAAACATTAGCATAGTCCAGATAGGCCTTGGGGAGACCTGGTATCAGAGGAGCCATAGGGTTTTGACTGACAGGACTGGGAGCAGACATAAGACACTTTTTGTGGCAAGTAGTACCCCAGTTCTTGATCTCCCCGGTGGTCCAATCGAGGGTAGGGGAATGGCGTTGAAGCCAAGGTAGTCCAAGAAGAATTTCAGAAGTGCAGTTAGAGAGGACCAGAAATTCAATCTTTTCATGATGGGGTCCGATGCACATTAAGAGGGGTTCCGTGCGGTACCGCACAGTACAGTCCAATCTTTCACCATTAACAGAGGCGATGTAGAGGGGTCTGGCGAGACTGGTCACTGGGATGTTGAACCTGTTAACGAAAGAGGCCAAAATAAAATTTCCTGCAGATCCGGAATCCAAGAAGGCCACAGCTGAGAAGGAGAAGGTAGAAGAAGAAATCCGCACAGGCACAGTAAGATGTGGAGAAGCAGAGTTCACACCTAGAGCTGTCTCACCTTTGTGCGGAATCAGAGTGAGTCTTTCCTGATGTGGAGGTCGGATAGGACAATCCTTCAAGAAGTGTTCGGTACTGGCACAGTACAGGCATAGGTTCTCAATGCGGCGGCGTGTCCTCTCTTGAGGTGTCAGGCGAGACCGGTCTACTTGCATAGCCTCCACGGCGGAAGGCACAGGAACAGATTGCAGCGGACCAGAGGAGAGAGGAGCCGGGGAGAGAAACCGCCTTGTGCGAACAAAGTCCATATCCTGGCGTAGCTCCTGACGCCTTTTGGAAAAACGCATGTCAATGCGGGTGGCCAGATGAATAAGTTCATGCAGGTTTGCAGGGATTTCTCGTGCGGCCAGCACATCTTTGATGTTACTGGATAGGCCTTTTTTGAAGGTCGCGCAGAGGGCCTCGTTATTTCAGGACAATTCGGAGGCGAGAGTACAGAATTGGATGGCGTACTCGCCAACAGAAGAATTACCCTGGACCAGGTTCAGCAGAGCAGTCTCGGCAGAAGAGGCTCAGGCTGGTTCCTCGAAGACACTTCGAATCTCCGTGAAGAAAGAGTGTACAGAGGCAGTGACAGGATCATTGTGGTCCCAGAGCGGTGTGGCCCATGACAGGGCTTTCCCAGACAGAAGGCTGACCACGAAAGCCACCTTTGACCTTTCAGTTGGAAATTGGTCCGACATCATCTCCAAATGAAGGGAACATTGCGAAAGAAAACCACGGCAAAGTTTAGAGTCCCCATCAAACTTGTCCGGCAATGATAAACGGAGGCTGGATGTGGCCACTCGCTGCGGAGGAGGTGCAGGAGCTGGCGGAGGAGACGGTTGCTGAAGCTGTGGTAGAAGCTGCTTTAGCATCACAGTTAGTTGAGACAGCTGGTGGCCTTGTTGCGCTATCTGTTGCGACTGCTGGGCGACCACCATGGTAAGGTCAGCGACAACTGGCAGCGGGACCTCAGCGGGATCCATGGCCGGATCTACTGTCAGGATTCGGCAGGCTGGAGGTGGATCCTCTGTGTCAGAGAGGGATTGGCGTGGACCGTGCCGGTGGACCGGTTCTAAGTTGCTACTGGTTTTCACCAGAGTCCGCCGCAAAGCGGGATGGACTTGCAGCGGCGGTAGCAACCAGGTCATATCCACCGGCAATGGCTCAACCTCTCTGACTGCTGAGATATGCGCGGTACAAGGGATGAGACAAGAGCAAGGTCGGACATAGCAGAAGGTCAGGGCAGGCAGCAAGGATCGTAGTCAGGGGCAACGGCAAGGAGGTCTGGAACACAGGCTAGGAACACACAAGGAACGCTTTCACTGGCACAATGGCAACAAGATCCGGCAAGGAAGTGCAGGGGAAGTGAGGTGATATAGAGAAGTGCACAGGTGAAGATACTAATTAAAACCCATGCGCCAATCAGTGGCGCACCGGCCCTTTAAATCGCAAAGACCCGGCGCGTGTGCGCCCTAGGGAGCGGGGCCGCGCACGCCGGGCCAGCACAGACAGGGAGCGAGTCTGGTAAGCGGCTCGGGATGCGCACCGCGAGCGGGCGCGTCCCGCATCGCGAATTGCATCCCGGCTGGGGACATTATCGCAGCGCACCCGGTCAGCGGGTCTGACTGGGGCGCTGCGAACAGGAGAACGCCGTGAGCGCTCCGGGGAGGAGCGGGGACCCGGAGCGCTCGGCGTAACAGTACCCCCCCCCCCCCTTGGGTCTCCCCCTCCTTTTAGAACCTGAGAATTTATGGATAAGGAGCGCTCGGCGTAACATGATCCCTGTGCATCTCTGCTTCCCTGTATGAACCCCATGCATCTCTGCTTCCCTCTATGGACCCCCCTGCATCTCTGCTTCCCTGTATAGACCCCGTGCATCTCTGCTTCCCTGTACGAACCCCGTTTATCTCTGCTCCCTGTATGGACCCCGTGCATCTCTGCTTCCCTGTACGAACCTTGTGCATCTCTGCTTCCCTGTATGAACCCTGTGCATCTCTGCTTCGCTGTATGAACCCTGTTCTTCTCTGCTTCCCTGTATGAACCCTGTGCATCTCTGCTTCCCTGTATGAACCCTGTGCATCTCTGTTTCCCTGTATGAACCCTGTGCATCTCTGCTTCCCTGTATGAACCCCGTGCATCTCTGCTTCCCCGTACGAACCCTGTGCATCTCTGCTTCCCTGTATGAACCCTGTGCATCTCTGCTTCCCTGTATGAACCCCGTGCATTTCTACGTCCCTGTAAGAACGCTGACATATAAATGCACAGGGTTCATACAGTGATGTTCATGTCCTGTACAAACCCCATTCATTTCTATGTCCCTCTTAGTGATGTCGCGAACATAAAATTTTCGGTTCGCGAACGGCGAATGCGAACTTCCGCAAATGTTTGCAAACCGAGCGAACCGCCATTGACTTCAATGGGCAGGCGAGTTTTAAAACCCACAGGGAGTCTTTCTGGCCACAATAGTGATTTAAAAGTTGTTTCAAGTAGACTAATACCTGGACTGTGGCGTGCTGGAGGGGGATCCATGGCAAAACTCCCATGGAAAATTACATAGTTGATGCAGAGTCTGGTTTTAATCCATAAAGGGCATAAATCACCTATTATTCCTAAATTCTTTGGAATAACGTGCTTTAGCCCCCTTTAGGCAGAACATAGAGCCCCCCTTTAGGTATCACATAGTTAGATCCCCCCTTTAGGCAGCACATAGATTCCCCCCATATTAGGCAGCACATAGTTAGAGCCCCCCTTTAGGCAGAACATAGGGAGAGCCTCCCTTTAGGCAGCACATAGAGCCCCCTTTAGACAGCACATAGTTAGATCCCCCCCTTTAGGCATCACATAGTTAGATCCCCCCTTTAGGCAGCACATAGATTCCTTCATATTAGGCAGCACATAGTTAGAGCCTCCCTTTAGGCAGCACATAGAGCCCCCTTTAGGCAGCACATAGATTCCCCCATATTAGGCAGCACATAGTTAGAGCCCCCCTTTAGGCAGCACTGGTTTTATTTCACTGCCAAAAAAGGTATTTTTTTTATTTATTTGAACCCCTGTCACACCAAATGTGATTTGCACTAGTGTGACAATGAGCAAAAAAGGTTGCCAGCGGAGTTACCCTTTTAAGCAGAGGTCCCCAACCAGGGTGCATCCAGCAGTTGCAAGACACACGGACTGAACTTATAGCCCTTTTAATACTTTAGTTGCTTGAAGGAAATTAAGTTTTACACTGGAGTACCCCTTTTAAACAGCGGTCCCCTCCCAACCAGGGTGCCTCCAGCTGTTGCAAGACACACGGACTGATATTTGAGCCCTAAAAAGGGCTTTTTTGGGTGCTGTCCTTACAGCAGATGTTAGACTAGTGCTTTAGGGGTAAAGTGGACCCTGAATACACCACCTAGCAGCAACCTAGCTATCGCTTTCCCTATTATAGCAGGATCAGCTTCCCTGTCCCTCCACTTTCTAAGCCTGCAGCATGCCGAATGAAGATAAAATGGCGTCCGTGCAGGAGGTAGGAGGGTCTGGAAGGGAGGGACTACTGCTGATTGGCTGTAATGTGTCTGCTGACTCTGACTCACAGGGTCAAATTTTACCGCAATGTTAAAGTATAGGGGGCGAATCGAACGCAAACATGTTAAGTTCGCCGGGAACTGTTCGCCGGCAAACTATTCGCGACATCTCTAGTCCCTTTTTATGGGGCTAATAAACACCCCATGAAAAAGCAGAAGCCAGCCCGTGCAGTTCGTCCTCCACCTTGCAGCTTGAGGAAACCTGCGTTATACACATAACACTAATATATACAGCATTATACACAGCACACTAATTTATATATATATGCAGCGTTATACACAGCACACTAACATAACTCAGCCCTGGTTGGGAAACAATGGAATACACACACACAAAAGGGACTACAACTCCCAGCATGTGTCATTCAGGAGTCTTCAGTCTGTGGTATAACACCAGCATGCTGTCTCTGTAGTCTCCTGGGAGTTGTAGTTCACCAACACCTCTATTGTATCACAGTAGTCTCCTGGGGGTTGTAGTTCACCAACACCTCTATTGTATCTCAGTAGTCTCCTGGGGGCTGTAGTTCACCAACACCTCTATTGTCTCTGTAGTCTTCTGGGAGTTGTAGTTCACCAACACCTCTATTGTATCTCAGTAGTCTCTTGGGGGTTGTAGTTCACCAACACCTCTATTGTATCTCAGTAGTCTCCTGGGAGTTGTAGTTCACCAACACCTATATTGTATCTCAGTAGTCTCCTGTCGGGTTGTAGTTCACCAACACCTATATTGTATCTCAGCAGTCTCCTGGGAGTTGTAGTTCACCATCGCCTATATTGTATCTCAGTAGTCTACTGGGGGTTGTAGTTCACCAACACCTCTATTGTATCTCAGTAGTCACCTGGGAGTTGTAGTTCATACACCAGTGTTTCCCAACCAGGGTGCCTACAGATGTTGCAAAACTACTACTCCCAGCATTCCTTAGTTGGAAAACACTGGCATACACACACATAACAGGGACTACAACTTCCAGCATGTGTCATTCAGGAGTCCCCCCCCCCCCCCCCCCACACACACACACATAGAATTCATCCCCAGTATGATATTTATTCCCCTGCAGTCTATGTCTCCTTCACACACACAAATCCTCCCCAGCCCGTGCAGTGCAGTATGTCCTCCCCCTTATCCACAGCCGTGCAGTGCAGTATGCCTTCCCCCTTATTCCCCGCACCCCTACTCTGTGTTTTTCCCGTGCAAACTTGCAACCTCCCTGTGGTAGATTAGGTCCTGTGGAGACAGAGCAGGGGGAGGGGGGGAACTGTGTACTGATCTGTGTACCTCCTTGCTCTCCCCCTGCTGTGTCTTCTTGTGTAATGTAGAGCGGGGGGTGAAGTGTGATTTCCGAACCCAAGGGGCATGGCTTAATTCCCCCTTGTTACGCCGAGCGCTCCGGGTCCCTGCTCCTCCCCGGAGCGCTCGCGGCGTTTGTCTCTGTGCAGTGCCCCGGTCAGACCCGCTGACCGGGAGCGCTGCACTGGTGTCATCGGCGGGGATGCGATCCGCGTAGCGGGACGCGCCCGTCCTCGGGTCGCATCCCAATCTCCTCACCTGCCCCGTCCTCTGGCTGTTCAGTCCCGGCGCGTGCGGCCCCGCTCTCTAGGGCGCGCGCGCACCGGCTCTCTGAAGTTTAAAGGGACAGTGCACCATTAATTGGTGCCTAGCCCAATCAGTACCTGCACCTGTGCTATGTATATATAAACCCACTTCCTCTTCCTGTCCTTGCCGGATCTTGTTGCCTTGTACCCTGTGAAAGTGTTAGTGTGTTCCCAAGCCTGTGTCCCCAGACCTTCTGCTGTTGCCCCTGACTACGACTCTTGCTGTCTGACCTGACCTTCTGCTACGTCCGACCTTGCTCTTGCCTTGTCTCTTTGTACCGCGCCTGTCTCAGCTGTCAGCTGGGGTTGAGTCGCTATCGGGTGGAACGACCTGGGGGTTACTTGCCGCTGCAAGTCCATCCCGCTTTGCGGCGGGCTCTGGTGAAAACCAGTAACCCCTTAGACTCCATTCCCCTGGTATGGCCTGGTGTGTGTGTGTGTGTATATGCTGGGGGATGTAGTCCCTGTTAGGTGTGTGTGTATGTAAAATATGTGTAGCTCACTTAGGATAAAAGGAATAATGTGCTTGAGGTTAAAGGTGTTGCCTTCACCCAAAAGGCCTAATGTAATATATAGAATTTATAAATATAGAATATTTATGTAAACCAGTCCTCAAAAGCGCAGGGGAGGAAGAAAAGGAAAGACCAGTGAAGATAGGATCCAATAGATGGTCTTTATTATGTAAAAATAGGTATATATAGCCAATCACCTAGCAGGGCCCTTGCTAAAGGTGAATGGTATATATTAGGTAATTAAAATAGGTAAAGTGTTCTGTCCTCGCTACACGTTACCCTGTGGTGTGTGTAGTCTGACATGCAGATAAACCGCCCTATTCTTCAATAGACAAGACTGTATGGTGAAGTCTGTAGATTTATTGAGTCATAGGTAATAAGCACGCGGTGAAACTAGAAAACAATAGAGCAGAAAACATGAATAAACACATGTTCATATACAACTAACATATCAGCATATCAACATTACAACATATCTGAAACATAGCATGTAATAAGATGGATGACATGTGGAGAGCTGGTCTGCTGGTCACAACTTAAGACAGTGCAGCTGCTGCTCTGGAACATAAGAGTCTGTGTAGCTGGAAGAAGCTGTGGCTGAGAAATACTGTAGGGCAAGTCCATAAGCTTACCAGCGATGCTGCCACATGGGACAATGGAGGATGCAGTCTATCTCTTCTTAGCACAGTCTGTAATGGAGTTCTTCCTCCCAAGATGCTTCACTTCACTGAGGAGGGATGGAAGGAGCAGAGGGACAAATCACTGAAAGGCAAAGTCAGCCACTAGATGGAGTGCCTGTATAATCAGGCTCACTTTACAGTACATAAAGATGCTGGAGGCATGACACTCCCCGCCTGGTATCCATGGATGCCACCCATTTAGTCTTCAGAAGATAGAAGCAAAATTAGTTCAGATATTGGTCTGAGAAACAACTTGGATTCACTTCCTTTTGCTATCTTCACTTCTACTTTGCGAACATGTCCATCTTCACTAGGGAATGTTTTGGTGACTAAGCCAAGAGGCCAATGGTTTCTTTGAACTTGACAGTCTTTTACAAGAACAATGTCACCATCTTTTAGGTTAGATTTGGTGATTTGCCATTTGTTCCGTGGTTGCAATGTAGATAAATACTGTTTACGCCATCTGTCCCAGAAGGTATTTGCAAGGCTTTGCACTTGTCTCCATTGACGTTTATACAAATCTTTGGCATCGAATTCTCCTGGAGGAGCATTGAATGTCCCTGTTTTTTGAGTAAGCAGAGTGGCAGGAGTTAATAAGAGTGGTTCCTCTGGATCACTAGGGACTGGGGTGAGAGGTCTTGCATTTACTATAGCTACAATTTCTGCCATAAAGGTAATTAGACTTTCATGGGTGAGTCTTGTTGTGCCCATCTGTAGAAAAATAGAGTCAAGAATTCTTCGAACTATGCCGATCATTCTTTCCCAGGATCCTCCAATATGAGTAGAGTGCGGTGGGTTGAATGTCCATATGCAACTTTGGTTACTCAAGAATTTTTCAACACTTTTGTAGTCCACATTTGAAAGAATTTTTAATTCTTTGGCTGCTCCAACAAAGTTAGTACCTCTGTCTGAACGAATGTGTTTGACAGGGCCTCGGATAGCAATAAAACGCCTGAGAGCATTAATGAAGCTTGAGGTGTCTAGGGACTCAATAACTTCTATATGAATAGCTCTGATAGACATACAGGTAAATAGAACTGCCCAACGCTTACTGTTAGCCTGACCGCCTCTAGTACGTACAGTGGTGATTGACCAAGGTCCAAAAACATCAAGACCAACATTGGTGAAAGGAGGTTCTGTGTCAAGCCTGTCTGCTGGTAGATTAGCCATCTTTTGTGTTTGATTTAGACCCAGAAGTTTGCGACAGGTGACACATTTAAAGATGATACTGCTGATGAGCCTTTTTGCACCGATAATCCATAGGCCAGCAACTCTTAAAGCACCTTCTGCAAATAGTCTTCCTTGATGTCTGACCTCATTGTGGTAATGGTTCACGAGTAAAGCAGCAATATGGCAATAACCAGGGATTATAAGAGGGCTTTTCTCTTTGTACTCCAGCTTTGCTTCCTTATGTCGGCCTCCTACTCTCAGTAGGCCATTGCTATCAATGAATGGGTCAAGCTTACTCAATACACTGTCCTTAGGTAGTGGTCTCTTGTTGGTGAGGCTCTCGATCTCTCTAGAGTAGGCTTCTTGTTGAACAGTATAGATAATGTGATTTCTTGAATGTTCCAGGTCTGATACTGCATAGACCTTTGTACAGTGATGCCAGCCTTTACATTCATTTAGACTAGAAGTTCTCATACTACTGAATGAGCAAGTTATGTGAGTTAAACAGGTAATAGCTCGAACAAGTGACTTCCAGGTTAAAAATCGTTTGAATCTCTGAGATCCGAGTTGGTTATCTGAGGTTGTTGTGTGGAGTGTAGACACCTGAGGGCGGATTTCAACATCCAACTCTGCACCCACTAATTCAAAGTCTTTCACGGTAGCTTGCTCTGGGTTGTACAAGAATTTTGATCCTGAAAACCACGTAGCGTTATTCAAATGATTAGCAGCAGGGGATTTAGTGGCATGATCAGCAGGGTTCTGGTCTGTAGGTACATAGTGCCACTGCTTTGGATGGACAGATCTCCTAATCCGTAACACTCTGTTGTTAACATAGACATAGAATCTTCTGCTTTCATTGTAGATATAACCTAAGACCACCTTACTGTCTGTGTAGAACGCAACATCTTTTATGTCAATGTCCAATTCAGATGTAATTAATTCAGCTACCTCAACAGCTAGTACAGCAGCACATAGTTCTAGTCTGGGTACAGTGTGCTCAGGGTATAGTGCAAGTTTGGTTTTACCCATGACAAATCCAACATGGCATTGTCCTTTAGAGTCCATGGTTTTAATATAGGCCACAGCAGTAATTGCCTTGACAGAAGCATCTGAAAATATGTAGAGTTTTTGGCTTTGTATTTCTGTAGAAGGCACTGGGGCATAGGGTCTAGCTACATTGAGCTTAGATAAAGTTGTTAGAGAGTTTTTCCACTCTTCCCACTGAATCCTTTGATCGGCTGGTAAAGGTGTGTCCCAGTCAGATGTTTCACAGGTTAAGTTTCTGAGTAGGGCTTTAGCTTGAATTGTAACAGGAGCTGCAAACCCCAAGGGATCATACAAGCTATTTATGGTGGACAGAACACCCCTACGTGTGAAGGGCTTTTCCTCCTTGCTGGCTTGGAAGATGAATGTGTCCGATTTTAGATTCCAGAGAAGTCCAAGGCTGCGTTGTACTGGCATAGGGTCAGTCCCTAAGTCCAGGTCTTTCAAATCACTACAGCGATCCTGAGATGGAAAGGCTTCTATTAGTTCTAGACTATTGGAGGCTATTTTGTGAAGCCTGAGGTTTGAGTAGGCAAGCATTTCTTGAGCTCTCCTGAGGAGATTAATAGCAGTCTCATTTGAAGGCATAGCTTTTCAACATAGAAGTCCTTTTCTGACATCTGATCCATATTCCGCCTCAACTTCTTGAGCAGACCTTTTGAGTCCATAAATTGCAACTGATGGCGAAGGACTGTTGCCAAAGATGTGCACTCTCATACGGTACTCTATAACTTCTTTATCATTGTCTCTGTACCAGAGAAATCTTAAGAAATTCCTGTCTTCCTCTTTGACAAGGAAACAGTGAAACATTTGTTGAATGACAGCGGTGAAGGCAATAGAATCTTAGCGGAAGCGCATGAGTACTCCCATGAGTTTGTTGTTCAGGTCTGGACCTGTCAAGAGAACATCATTTAAAGAGACACCCTTAAACTTGGCACTAGAGTCAAACACCACCCTGATTTGGCCTGGTTTCTTTGGGTGGTATACTCCAAACATTGGTATGTACCAGCATTCCTCAAAGTCTTTGAGTTTGGGAGCTATCTCTGCATGACCATTTTCAAATATCTTTTTCATGAAGGTGAAGAAGTGGTTTCTCATTTCTTGTTTCCTCTGCAGGTTGTGCTTGAGAGAAGAGAAACGTTTTAGAGCTTGCTCTCTGTTATTAGGCAGGCGTTGTCTGGGACTCCTGAATGGAAGAGGTGCGACCCAGCTGTTAGTTTCAGCTTTAACAAATCCATTGTGCATTATGTCTAAAACAAATTGTCCTCTATTGACATTGGACAAATTCACCGATGTGGTCCAAAATGGCAGATAATCCTCAACCCCAAGTGCAGTTGTGCACTGTAAGCTGGGGTAGAGGTCCTGCATTTATGGACCACAATATAGGTTCACTACTGTGGTAGATGTAACAATGACATCAACTAACCCTCAAAACTGATGTTAAAATTGAGACATTAGCCAGTATATCCTTATATTAAGGACATACCTGAGCCCGCACACCAACGCCAAGGTTTCTCAGATGGTACAGGTCCTAACAACTAACCTACCTGTGCATGATAGGCAAAACCAGGAACCAAATTACAGCAGTATTAGGCCTAGGCTTGTAGACTGCTCCCAGGTTAGCTCCAGTGTGAGTAGTCACACATACAATGGGAGAGGGAGGGAAAGGCTACAAGCCCCACCCTGGTTGTCTAGATATAGTGTCGGCCTCACAGGTGAACCTTAATGCTACCCAGTATGATGAAAAGGGTGCATTAGTATAAGCTTTAGACATAAAACAACTTACAATTGTGTGGTCTGCAATGGCAAGAAATACTCAACCCCAAGTGCAGTTGTGCACCTATATTGGGGTGGAGCTCCTACACTCGTGGTCCGTTGCTATGGGCGATCCCCAGGATAAAATATGCATACAATGGAGGATGCCTGCAAACGGTCACAAGTACCACAAGGGCATCCTACATATGATAAACGTGTGGATGCATGACATTTAAACATTTGACAAATTCACCGATGTGGTCCAAAATGGCAGATAATCCTCAACCCCAAGTGCAGTTGTGCACTGTAAGCTGGGGTAGAGGTCCTGCATTTATGGACCACAATATAGGTTCACTACTGTGGTAGATGTAACAATGACATTAACTAACCCTCAAAACTGATGTTAAAATTGAGACATTAGCCAGTATATCCTTATATTAAGGACATACCTGAGCCCGCACACCAACGCCAAGGTTTCTCAGATGGTACGGGTCCTAACAACTAACCTACCTGTGCATGATAGGCAAAACCAGGAACCAAATTACAGCAGTATTAGGCCTAGGCATGTAGACTGCTCCCAGGTTGTCTAATGTTTAAATGTTATGCATCCACACGTTTATCATATGTAGGATGCCCTTGTGGTACTTGTGACCGTTTGCAGGCATCCTCCATTGTATGCATATTTTATGCTGGGGATCGCCCATAGAAACGGACCACGAGTGCAGGAGCTCCAACCCAATATAGGTGCACAACTTCACTTGGGGTTGAGTATTTCTTGCCATTGCAGACCACGCAATTGTAAGTTGTTTTATCTTTATTGACATTGCCACTTGATTATCCTTCGTTGTTCTCTGAAAGACTGTACAACCTAACTGGTCTTCATAAATGTTAGATGCTGCATGGCTGTCACACGGAAGATCTGTATAGGTGCAGAGCAGTTGGTTGCTGTATGGCAATTCTTTGACATGAAAGTTGTTGTTGCATGGTTGGAAAAGAGAAGGTCGACCATTGTCTAGCATATTGGTGAGCATGCTGGTCACAGAGGTGGGAGTGTGCATGCGTCCTAAGCATACATCTCCTATTATGGCCCATCCTAGTGTCATGATTCGGCTGGCAGGAGGTGGATCCTCTGTGCCAGAGAGGGATTGGCGTGGACCGTGCTAGTGGACCGGTTCTAAGTTACTACTGGTATTCACCAGAGCCCGCCGCAAAGCGGGATGGTCTTGCAGCGGCGGTAGTAACCAGGTCGTATCCACTAGCAACGGCTCAACCTCTCTGACTGCTGAAGATAGGCGCGGTACAAGGGAGTAGACAAGAGCAAGGTCGGACGTAGCAGAAGGTCGGGGCAGGCAGCAAGGATCGTAGTCAGGGGCAACGGCAGGAGGTCTGGAACACAGGCTAGGAACACACTAGGAAACGCTTTCACTGGCACAATGGCAACAAGATCCGGCGAGGGAGTGCAGGGGAAGTGAGGTATACATAGGGAGTGCACAGGTGAACACACTAATTAGACCAACTGCGCCAATCAGTGGCGCAGTGGCCCTTTAAATCGCAGAGACCCGGCGCGCGCGCGCCCTAGGGAGCGGGGCCGCGCGCGCCGGGACAGGACCGACGGAGAGCGAGTCAGGTACGGGAGCCGGGGTGCGCATCGCGAGCGGGCGCCACCCGCATCGTGAATCGCATCCCGGCTGGGGGCGGTATCGCAGCGCACCCGGTCAGTAGATCTGACCGGGGCGCTGCAGTAGCGAGGATGTTGCGAGCGCTCCGGGGAGGAGCGGGGACCCGGAGCGCTCGGCGTAACAGTACCCCCCCCCTTGGGTCTCCCCCTCTTCTTGGAGCCTGAGAACCTGAGGACCAGACTTTTGTCTAGGATGTTGTCCTCAGGTTCCCAGGATCTCTCTTCAGGACCACAGCCCTCCCAATCAACCAAAAAAATTTTTTTCCCTCTGACCGTCTTGGAGGCCAGTATCTCCTTCACGGAGAAGATGTCAGAAGAACCGGAAACAGGAGTGGGAGAAACAAGTTTGGGAGAGAAACGGTTGATGATGAGTGGTTAAAGGAGAGAGACATGAAAGGCATTGGGAATACGAAGAGAAGGAGGAAGAAGAAGTTTGTAAGAGACAGGATTAATTTGGCACAAGATTTTGAAAGGACCCAGATAGCGTGGTCCCAGTTTGTAACTGGGGACACGGAAGCGGACATATTTAGCGGAGAGCCATACTGTTACGCCTAGCGCTCCGGGTCCCCGCTCCTCCCCGGAGCGCTCACGGCGTCTCTCTCCCCGCAGCGCCCCGGTCAGTCCCGCTGACCGGGAGCGCTGCACTGTCATGGCCGTCGGGGATGCGATTCGCACAGCGGGACGCGCCCGCTCGCGAGTCGCATCCCAGGTCACTTACCCGTCCCGGTCCCCTGCTGTCATCTGCTGGCGCGCGCGGCTCCGCTCTCTAGGGCGCGCGCGCGCCAGCTCTCTGCGACTTAAAGGGCCAGCGCACCAATGATTGGTGCCTGGCCCAATTAGCTTAATTGGCTCCCATCTGCTCCCTGCCTTTATCTGACCTCCTCCCATGCACTCCCTTGCCGGATCTTGTTGCCTTGTGCCAGTGAAAGCGTTTAGTGTGTCCATAGCCTGTGTACCTGAACTTCTGCTACCCATCCTGACTACGAACCTTGCCGCCTGCCCCCGACCTTCTGCTACGTCTGACCTTGCCTCTGCCTAGTCCTTCTGTCCCACGCCTTCTCAGCAGTCAGCGAGGTAGAGCCGTTGCTAGTGGATACGACCTGGTTGCTACTGCCGCAGCAAGACCATCCCGCTTTGCGGCGGGCTCTGGTGAAAACCAGTAGCCGCTTAGAACCGGTCCACTAGCACGGTCCACGCCAATCCCTCGCTGACACAGAGGATCCACCTCCTGCCAGCCGGGATCGTGACAGTAGATCCGGCCATGGATCCCGCTGAGGTGCTGCTGCCAAGTCTCGCTGATCTTCCCACGGTGGTCGCTCAGCAATCGCAGCAGATTGCCCAACAAGGACAGCAGCTGTCGCAGTTGACCGCCATGTTACAGCAAATTCTGCCTCTGCTACAGCAGCAACCATCTCCTCCGCCAGCTCCTGCACCTCCTCCGCAGCGAGTGGCCGCTCCTAACCTCCGCTTGTCCCTGCCGGACAAATTTGATGGGGACTCCAGACTCTGCCGTGGATTTTTGTCTCAGTGTTCCCTGCATATGGAGATGTTGTCAGACTTGTTTCCTACAGAACGGTCTAAGGTGGCGTTCGTAGTAAGCCTTCTTTCAGGAAAGGCCTTGTCTTGGGCCACACCGCTCTGGGACCGCAATGATCCTGCCACAGCCACAGTCCAGTCCTTCTTTGCTGAAGTCCGAAGTGTCTTTGAGGAACCTGCCCGAGCCTCTTCTGCTGAGACTGCCCTGCTGAACCTGGTCCAGGGTAATTCTTCCGTTGGCGAGTACGCCATACAATTCCGTACTTTTGCTTCTGAACTATCCTGGAATAATGAGGCTCTCTGCGCGACCTTTAAAAAAGGCCTATCCAGTCGCATCAAGGATGTGCTGGCCGCACGAGAGATTCCTGCCAACCTCCAAGAACTCATCCATTTGGCTACCCGCATTGACATGCGTTTTTCTGAGCGACACCAAGAGCTCCGCCAGGAAAAAGACTTAGATCTCTGGGCACCTCTCCCACAGCATCCTTTGCAGTCTATGCCTGGGCCTCCCGCCGAGGAGGCCATGCAAGTGGATCGGTCTCGCCTGACCCAGGAAGAGAGGAATCGCCGTAGAGAAGAAAATCTCTGTCTGTACTGTGCCAGTACCGAGCATTTCTTGGTGGATTGCCCTATCCGTCCTCCACGCCTGGGAAACGCACGCACGCACCCAGCTCACGTGGGTGTGGCATCTCTTGGTTCTAAGTCTTCTTCTCCACGTCTCACGGTGCCCGTGCGGATTTCTCCTACAGCCAACTCCTCCCTCTCAGCCGTGGCCTGCTTGGACTCTGGTGCCTCCGGGAATTTTATTTTGGAGTCCTTTGTTAATAAATTCAGCATCCCGGTGACCCGTCTCGCCAAACCGCTCTACATTTCCGCGGTCAACGGAGCCAGATTGGACTGCACCGTGCGTTACCGCACAGAACCCCTCCTGATGTCTATCGGACCCCACCACGAAAGGATTGAGTTCTTCATTCTCCCCAGTTGTACCTCTGAGGTCCTCCTCGGTCTGCCATGGCTCCGGCTTCATTCCCCCACCCTTGATTGGACCACCGGGGAGATAAAGAACTGGGACTCTGCCTGCCATAGGAAGTGCCTCTCCCCCCCTCCCAGTCCCGTCAGGCAAACCTCTGTGCCTCCTCATGGCCCCCGTCCTGGTGTCACACTGCCCCGTGCCAGGCTTCGCCCTCTGCCCTCCCTCCCCATTCCCACTCCTGCTGTACTGCCTGCCGTTGAGGAAACCCTCCATTCTTTCCCGGTGTCCTCATCCCAGGGGAGGCAGTTGCCGGTCAAAGAAAAGGGGAGACCTAAGGGGGGGGGGGTACTGTTACGCCTAGCGCTCCGGGTCCCCGCTCCTCCCCGGAGCGCTCACGGCGTCTCTCTCCCCGCAGCGCCCCGGTCAGTCCCGCTGACCGGGAGCGCTGCACTGTCATGGCCGTCGGGGATGCGATTCGCACAGCGGGACGCGCCCGCTCGCGAGTCGCATCCCAGGTCACTTACCCGTCCCGGTCCCCTGCTGTCATCTGCTGGCGCGCGCGGCTCCGCTCTCTAGGGCGCGCGCGCGCCAGCTCTCTGCGACTTAAAGGGCCAGCGCACCAATGATTGGTGCCTGGCCCAATTAGCTTAATTGGCTCCCATCTGCTCCCTGCCTTTATCTGACCTCCTCCCATGCACTCCCTTGCCGGATCTTGTTGCCTTGTGCCAGTGAAAGCGTTTAGTGTGTCCATAGCCTGTGTACCTGAACTTCTGCTACCCATCCTGACTACGAACCTTGCCGCCTGCCCCCGACCTTCTGCTACGTCTGACCTTGCCTCTGCCTAGTCCTTCTGTCCCACGCCTTCTCAGCAGTCAGCGAGGTAGAGCCGTTGCTAGTGGATACGACCTGGTTGCTGCTGCCGCAGCAAGACCATCCCGCTTTGCGGCGGGCTCTGGTGAAAACCAGTAGCCGCTTAGAACCGGTCCACTAGCACGGTCCACGCCAATCCCTCGCTGACACAGAGGATCCACCTCCTGCCAGCCGGGATCGTGACACATACCTTGTCTCCGGGAGCAAAAATGGGGGAAGCTCTTCTTTTCTTATCGGCAAACTTTTTCATGCGAGATGAAGCCTGTAAAAGAGAATTTTGGGTCTCTTTCCATATGGTGGAAAGATCACGAGTCACTTCATCCACAGCGGGCAAACCAGAGGGCAAGGGAGTAGGGAGGGGGGGAAGAGGGTGACGGCCGTACACCACGAAAAATGGGGATTTAGCAGAAGATTCAGAGACTCTGAAGTTGTACGAGAATTCGGCCCATGGTAGAAGATCTGCCCAGTCATCCTGGCGGGAGGAAACAAAATGCCGTAAATAGTCACCCAGGACCTGGTTAATTCTTTCTACTTGCCCATTGGATTGAGGATGATAAGCAGAAGAGAAGTTTAATTTAATCTTGAGTTGTTTACAGTGAGCCCTCCAGAATTTTGACACGAATTGGACGCCTCTATCCGAGACGATCTGCGTGGGCAAACCGTGAAGACGAAAAATGTGTACAAAAAATTGTTTTGCCAACTGAGGCGCTGAAGGAAGACCAGGAAGAGGAATAAAATGTGCCATCTTGGAAAATCGATCAACGACCACCCAAACAACAGTGTTGCCACGGGATGGGGGTAAGTCTGTAATAAAGTCCATACCAATCAGAGACCAAGGCTGTTCGGGGACAGGCAGAGGATGAAGGAGACCAGCAGGCTTCTGGCGAGGAGTCTTATCCCGGGCACAGACAGTACAGGCCCGCACAAAATCAACAACATCCGTCTCCAGAGTCGGCCACCAATAGAAACGAGAGATGAGTTGCAAGGACTTTTTGATGCCCGCATGGCCTGCGAGGTGGGAGGAGTGACCCCATTTGAGAATCCCGAGACGTTGGCGTGGAGAAACGAAGGTCTTCCCTGGAGGAGTTTGCCTGATGGAGACTGGAGAAGTGGAGATCAGACAGTCAGGAGGAATGATGTGTTGCGGAGAGACCTCTACTTCCGAGGCATCCGAGGAACGAGAGAGAGCATCGGCCCTAATGTTCTTGTCGGCAGGGCGAAAATGAATTTCAAAGTTAAAACGGGCAAAGAACAACGACCACCTGGCCTGGCGAGGATTCAGCCGTTGGGCAGACTGGAGATAGGAGAGATTCTTGTGATCGGTGTAAATGATAACTGGAAATTTTGATCCCTCCAGCAGATGCCTCCATTCCTCAAGTGCCAATTTAATGGCCAGTAATTCTCGATCCCCGATGGAGTAGTTCCTCTCCGCCGGAGAGAAGGTCCTAGAAAAAAAACCACAAGTAACAGCATGCCCGGAAGAATTTTTTTGTAGAAGGACCGCTCCAGCTCCCACTGAGGAGGCATCAACCTCCAATAGGAAGGGTTTAGATGGGTCAGGTCTGGAGAGCACGGGAGCAGAAGAAAAGGCAGACTTGAGCCGTTTAAATGCGTCTTCCGCTTGGGGAGACCAGGACTTAGGATTGGCATTTTTCTTGGTTAAAGCCACGATAGGAGCCACAATAGTGGAAAAATGTGGAATAAATTGTCTGTAATAATTGGCGAACCCCAAAAAACGTTGGATAGCACGGAGTCCGGAGGGGCGTGGCCAATCTAAGACGGCAGAGAGTTTATCTGGGTCTATTTGTAGTCCCTGGCCAGAGACCAAGTATCCTAGGAAAGGAAGAGATTGACATTCAAACAGACATTTCTCCATTTTGGCATAAAGTTGATTGTCTCGAAGTCTCTGAAGAACCATGCGGACATGCTGGCGATGTTCTTCTAAGTTGGCAGAAAAAATCAGAATATCGTCCAGATACACAACAACACAGGAATATAAGAGATCACGAAAAATTTCATTAACAAAGTCTTGGAAGACGGCAGGGGCGTTGCACAGGCCAAAGGGCATGACTAGATACTCAAAGTGTCCATCTCTGGTGTTAAATGCAGTTTTCCATTCGTCCCCCTCCCTGATGCGGATGAGATTATAAGCACCTCTTAAGTCCAGTTTGGTAAAGATGTGGGCACCTTGAAGGCGATCAAAGAGTTCTGAGATAAGAGGTAGGGGGTAGCGGTTCTTTACCGTGATTTTATTAAGTCCGCGGTAATCAATGCAAGGACGTAGGGAGCCATCTTTTTTGGACACAAAGAAAAATCCAGCTCCGGCAGGAGAGGAGGATTTGCGGATAAACCCCTTTTTTAAATTTTCCTGGATGTATTCAGACATAGCAAGAGTCTCTGGGGCGGACAGAGGATAAATTCTGCCCCGGGGTGGAGTAGTGCCCGGGAGGAGGTCAATAGGACAGTCATAAGGCCTGTGAGGAGGTAAAGTCTCAGCTTGTTTTTTGCAAAATACGTCAGCATAGTCCATATAAGCCTTAGGGAGACCGGTTACAGGGGGACCCACAGGGTCACGGCAGGGAGTACTGGGAACCGGTTTAAGACAGTCCTTGAAACAAGAAGTACCCCAGCTCTTGATCTCTCCTGTGGACCAATCAAGGGTTGGGGAATGGCGTTGAAGCCACGGTAGTCCAAGGAGAATTTCGGAAGTGCAATTGGAGAGGACCAAAAACTCAATTTTTTCGTGATGAGGTCCGATGCACATTAGGAGGGGCTCCGTGCGGTAACGCACGGTACAGTCCAATCTTTCATTGTTAACACAATTGATGTAGAGGGGTCTGGCGAGACTGGTCACCGGGATGTTGAACCTGTTGATGAGAGAGGCCAAAATAAAATTTCCTGCAGATCCGGAATCCAAGAAGGCCATAGTAGAGAAGGAGAAGGTAGAGGCAGATATCCGCACAGGCACAGTAAGGCGTGGAGAAGCAGAGTTGACATCAAGAACTGTCTCACCTTTGTGCGGAGTCAGCGTACGTCTTTCCAGGCGGGGAGGACGGATAGGACAATCCTTCAGGAAGTGTTCAGTACCGGCACAGTACAGGCAAAGATTCTCCATGCGGCGTCGTGTCCTCTCTTGAGGTGTCAAGCGAGACCGGTCAACTTGCATAGCCTCCACGGCGGGAGGCACAGGAACGGATTGCAGAGGACCAGAGGAGAGAGGAGCCGGGGAGAAAAAACGCCTCGTGCGATCAAAGTCCATATCCTGGCGGAGCTCCTGACGCCTTTCGGAAAAACGCATGTCAATGCGAGTGGCTAGATGAATGAGTTCATGCAGGTTAGCAGGAATTTCTCGTGCGGCCAGAACATCTTTAATGTTGCTGGATAGGCCTTTTTTAACCCCTTAAGGACCCAGGACGTACTAGAACGTCCTGGCACCCTGGGCTTTAAGGACCCAGGACGTACTAGTACGTCCTGGTGTTTCTCCGGTCTCTGCCGCGCCCCGGGCAGAGATCGGAAGCGGATGCCTGCTGAAATGCTTCAGCAGGCATCCAGGGCAAACGCCGAGGGGGGCCATGTAGGCCCCCCATGTCGGCGATCGCCGCAAATCGCAAGGGAAATCGCCCTTGCGATCTGCGGCGATACCGGGCTGATCGGGTCTCTGGGACCCGACCGCCCGGTAATTTCGCATGATCCCGGCTGTCACAGACAGCCAGGACCATGCTAACGTATAGGAGCGAGGTGGCAAGCCGGCCACCTCCTCCGATCCCCTGCGATCTGTCGGTTAGTTAACCGACCAATCGCAGGAGGGGGGGCGGTTACTTCCTCCCGCCCTGCCCGGCCCCTTGAAGTCCGGAGAGGACGGGAGGAAGACCGCAGGACGCGGCGGGGGACGGGGGAGTGCTGGGGACCGGCCCCGGTACTTACCTCGTCCCTGAAGACCCGGATCCCGGCGAGGAAGATGGCGGCGGTGGCGACAGGTGAGTAGATCTTCAGCCGCGGTCGGGCCCTTTACAGCAATGCACGTCGCCGTAAAGCGACATGCATTGCTGTAATAGGACCCTGTAAACTACAACTCCCAGCATGCCCAGACAGCCCTTGGTGTCTGGGCATGCTGGGAGTTGCAGTTTTGCAACATCTGGAGGTCCACAGTTTGGAGACCACTGTGCCCTTCCAGATGTTGCAAAACTACACATCCTCAGCATGCCCTTACTGTCCAGGCATGCTGGGAGTTGTAGTGCTGTAACATCTGGCCCTTCAGATGTTGCAGAACTACAACTCCCAGCATGCCTGGACAGTTTTGGCATACTGGGAGTTGTAGTTTTGCAACATCTGGAGGGCTGCAGCTTGGACACCACTACACAGTGGTCCCCAAACTGTTCTCCTCCAGCTGTTATGTAACCACTACTCCCAATATGCCCTTCGGCTGCCTGGGCATGCTGGGAGTTGTGGTTTTGCAACAACTGGAGGCACACTGGTTGGGAAACATTGTCTGTTTCCTAACTCAGTGTTTCCCAACCCTTGTGCCTCCAGCTGTTGCAAAACTATAACTGCCAGCAAGCACTGATAGACTGTGCATGCTGGGAGTTGTAGTTTTGCAACAGCTGGAGGTCCCCCCCCTTGTGAATGTACAGGGTACATTCACATGGGCAGGGGCTTACAGTGAGTATCAGGCTGCAAGTTTGCGATGCAGCAAATTTTGCGCGGCAGCTCAAACTCGCAGCGGGAAACTCGCTGTAATCCCCCGCCCGCGTGACTGTCTCCTAAAAACACTACACTACACTAACACAAAATAAAATAAAAAGTAAAAAACGCTACATATACACATACCCCTACACAGCCCCCCTCCCCTCCCCAATAAAAATGAAAAACGTCTGGTACGCCACTGTTTCCAAAATGGAGCCTCCAGCTGTTGCAAAACAACAACTCCCAGTATTGCCGGACAGCCGTTGACTGTCCAAGCATGCTGGGAGTTTTGCAACAGCTGGAGGCACCCTGTTTGGGAATCACTGGCGTAGAATACCCCTATGTCCACCCCTATGCAAATCCCTAATTCAGGCCTCAAATGCGCATGGCGCTCTCACTTCGGAGCCCTGTCGTATTTCAAGGAAACAGTTTAGGGTCACATATGGGGTATTGCCGTACTCGGGAGAAATTGCCTAACAAATTTTGGGGGGCTTTTTCTCTTTTCACCCCTTATGAAAAGGGGAAGTTGGGGTCTACACCAGCATGTTGGTGTAAAAAAAAATATTTTTTACACTAACATGCTGGTGTTGCCCTATACTTTTCATTTTGACAAGAGGTAAAGGGGAAAAAAGCCCCCCAAAATTTGTAATGCAATTTCTCCCGAGTACGGAGATACCCCATATGTGGGCGCAAAGTGCTCTGGGGGCGCACAACAAGGCTCAGAAGGGAGAGTGCGCCATGTACATTTGAGGTGATTTGCACAGGGGTGGCTGATTGTTACAGCGGTTTTGACAAACGCAAAAAAGAAAAAAAAAACACATGTGACCCCATTTCGGAAACTACACCCCTCACGGAATGTAATGAGGGGTGCAGAGAGAATTTACACCCCACTGGTGTCTGACAGATCTTTGGAACAATGGGCTGTGCAAATAAAAAATTTTGTACAGCCCACTGTTCCAAAGATCTGACAGACACCAGTGGGGGGTAAATGCTCACTGTACCCCTTGTTACGTTCCTCAAGAGGTCTAGTTTCCAAAATGGTATGCCATGTGGGGGTTATTTTGCTGTCCTGGCACCATAGGGGCTTCCTAAATGCGACATGCCCCCGAGCAAAATTTGCTCTCAAAAAGCCAAATATGACTCCTTCTCTTCTGAGCATTGTAGTTCGCCCGTAATGCACTTCATGCCAACTTATGGGGTACCTCCATACTCAGAAGAGATGGGGTTACAAATTTTGGGGGGTATTTTCTGCTATTAACCCTTGCAAAAATGTGAAATTTGGGGGGAAACACACATTTTAGTGAAAATGTATTTTTATTTTTTTACATATGCAAAAGTCGTGAAACACCTGTGGGGTATTAAGGCTCACTTAATTCCTTGTTACGTTCCTCATGGGGTCTAGTTTCCAAAATGGTATGGCATGTGTTTTTTTTTGCTGTTCTGGCACCATAGGGGCTTCCTAAATGCAACATGCCCCCCAAAAACCATTTCTGAAAAACGTACTCTCCAAAATCCCCTTGTCGCTCCTTCCCTTCTGAGCCCTCTACTGCGCCCGCCGAACACTTTACATAGACATATGAGGTATGTGCTTACTCGAGAGAAATTGGGCTACAAATAAAAGTATACATTTTCTCCTTTTACCCCTTGTAAAAATTCAAAAATTGGGTCTACAAGAAAATGCAAGTGTAAAAAATGAAGATTGTGAATTTTCTCCTTCACTTTGCTGCTATTCCTGTGAAACACCTAAAGGGTTAAAACTCTGACTGAATGTCATTTTGAATACTTTGGGGGGTGCGGTTTTTATAATGGGGTCATTTGTGGGGTATTTCTAATATGAAGACCCTTCAAATCCACTTCAAACCTGAACTGGTCCCTGAAAAATAGTGAGTTTGAAAATTTTGTGAAAAATTGGAAAATTGCTGCTGAACTTTGAAGCCCTCTGGTGTCTTCCAAAAGTAAAAACACGTCAATTTTATGATGCAAACATAAAGTAGACATATTGTATTTGTGAATAAAATAAAATAAATATTTGGAATATCCATTTTCCTTACAAGCAGAGAGCTTCAAAGTTAGAAAAATGCTAAATTTTCAAATTTTTCATCAAATTTTGGGATTTTTCACCAAGAAAGGATGCAAGTTACCACAAAATTTTACCACTATGTTAAAGTAGAATATGTCACGAAAAAACAATCTCGGAATCAGATTGATAAGTAAAAGCATTCCAGAGTTATTAATGTTTAAAGTGACAGTGGTCAGATGTTCAAAAAATGGCCGGGTCCTAAGGTGTAAAATGGCTGGGTCCTTAAGGGGTTAAAGGTCGCGCAGAGGGCCTCATTATTCCAGGATAATTCGGAAGCAAGAGTACGGAATTGGATGGCGTACTCGCCAACGGAAGAATTACCCTGGACCAGGTTCAGCAGGGCAGTCTCAGCAGAAGAGGCTCGGGCAGGTTCCTCAAAGACACTTCGAATTTCCGAGAAGAAGGAGTGTACAGAGGCAGTGACGGGGTCATTGCGGTCCCAGAGCGGTGTGGCCCATGACAGAGCTTTCCCAGACAGAAGGCTGACTACGAAAGCCACCTTAGACCTTTCAGTAGGAAACTGGTCCGACATCATCTCCAAGTGCAGGGAACATTGCGAAAGAAAGCCACGGCAAAACTTAGAGTCCCCATCAAATTTATCCGGCAAGGATAGTCGTAGGCCGGAAGCGGCCACTCGCTGCGGAGGAGGTGCAGGAGCTGGCGGAGGAGATGATTGCTGAAGCTGTGGTAGTAGCTGCTGTAGCATCACGGTCAGTTGAGACAGCTGGTGGCCTTGTTGCGCTATCTGTTGCGACTGCTGAGCGACCACCGTGGTGAGGTCGGCGACAACTGGCAGTGGAACTTCAGCGGGATCCATGGCCGGATCTACTGTCACGATTCGGCTGGCAGGAGGTGGATCCTCTGTGCCAGAGAGGGATTGGCGTGGACCGTGCTAGTGGACCGGTTCTAAGTTACTACTGGTATTCACCAGAGCCCGCCGCAAAGCGGGATGGTCTTGCAGCGGCGGTAGTAACCAGGTCGTATCCACTAGCAACGGCTCAACCTCTCTGACTGCTGAAGATAGGCGCGGTACAAGGGAGTAGACAAGAGCAAGGTCGGACGTAGCAGAAGGTCGGGGCAGGCAGCAAGGATCGTAGTCAGGGGCAACGGCAGGAGGTCTGGAACACAGGCTAGGAACACACTAGGAAACGCTTTCACTGGCACAATGGCAACAAGATCCGGCGAGGGAGTGCAGGGGAAGTGAGGTATACATAGGGAGTGCACAGGTGAACACACTAATTAGACCAACTGCGCCAATCAGTGGCGCAGTGGCCCTTTAAATCGCAGAGACCCGGCGCGCGCGCGCCCTAGGGAGCGGGGCCGCGCGCGCCGGGACAGGACCGACGGAGAGCGAGTCAGGTACGGGAGCCGGGGTGCGCATCGCGAGCGGGTGCCACCCGCATCGCGAATCGCATCCCGGCTGGGGGCGGTATCGCAGCGCACCCGGTCAGTAGATCTGACCGGGGCGCTGCAGTAGCGAGGATGTTGCGAGCGCTCCGGGGAGGAGCGGGGACCCGGAGCGCTCGGCGTAACACCTAGGTCTAGCTTTTGGGCATAAGGAGCATTATTGGGGCCATTAATATGACGTCTCACCTTGTGTACTTGTAAAATATCTCTCCCAAGAAGTAGGATTATCTGTGCCTGATGATCAAGTTCTGGTATAAGATGTGCTATGCTCTTTAGGTGTGAATGATAGCTTGCTACCTCTCTTGTAGGAATTTCAGATCTGTTGTCAGGAATTTGGTTGCACTCAATTATGGTAGGCAAGGGCAGGCATGTCTGTCCATCTAAGGATTCAATTTGGTAGCTGGTGGCCTTCCTCCCCATTGTGGATGTGGTACCTGCACAGGTTTTTAAGGAGTATGGAGTGCTTGGTCCTTGAGTTTTGAAGATGTCAAAGAATGTTGATCTGGCTAAGGATCTATTACTCTGATCATCCAGTATAGCATACAGTTTTACAGCTTTGTCTTTTTGGCCTTTTGGATAGACTCTGACTAGACAGATTTTAGAGCAGGATCTGCTGCCTAATGTCCCTTTGCACACTTCTGTGCATTGTGAATTGACCCCTGGTGAAGCTATAGCAGTGTTTCCTTTCTCCCCGCCATGCTCAGTGTCACTTGAAGCGCTCTGTGAAGTCCATGGTGCTGGACCAGGGTGTAAAGCTGTGTTGTGATCTGTGGTGTCACATTCTGTGCATTTTACACTGACATTGCAATCCTTGGCAAAATGAGATGTTGATCCGTGGCACTTGTAACAGATGCCATTCTCTTTCAGGAATCTTTTGCGGTCTTCAACTGGTTTCTCTCTGAAGGCTCTACATTTTAGGAGAGGATGAGGCTTTTGATGTATGGGACACTGCTTGCTTGGATCCCGTGCCTTTACCTCTGCTTGGCTTGCCGGCCTGTGAATAAAATCTGGAGGAGAAACATTAGTCTTGTGTACTGCCACTGAGGTTTTGCGTGAATTGAGAACTGGAGTGGCACATGACAATTTAAGATCAAAACTAGGGTCATTTCTTATCTTTGCTTGGTTATGCACAAAATCAACAAAAACAGAGAATGGAGGAAATGGGACATTATGTTTATATTTATATGTGGAACCATGGGTAATCCACTTCTCTTGTAGGTTGTAGGGTAGTTTTTGAACCTAAGGGTTGACACCTCTTGCTGTGTCAAGGTATGCAAGTCCTTGTAAGTCCCCTTCAGATTTGGCAACTTGAAGTTCCATTAGTAAGTCACTAAGTTCTCTGAGTTTCTGATAGCCTTTGTTGGTTATCCTGGGAAAGTCCTCAATTCTTTTGTAGAGGGCACTTTCTATAACCTCTGCTGAGCCATAGCACTCATCAAGTCTGCTCCAAATCATTTTAAGACCAGTCTCAAGGTAGTTTATATTGATAGCCCTGATCCTAGCTGCATGTTTGCTTGACTCTTCCCCCAGGTATTTGACCAAGAGGTCCACCTCTTCACTACATGACAGGTAAGTCTCTTGTGACATTCTGAAGGGAAGATCTCCAGGCTCTATAGTCTTCAGGACGATCATTGAACTTCACAATTCCTTTTGCGACTAGTTCGCGCCGTGTAAAAAACTTTGCAAAGTCCATTGTGGTCTGGTAGACAGCAGGGTAAACTGGTGGTGTACTTCCCTGGTAAGAATATGGGGTATGCTCATACCTGTTAGTAGTCTTTTGGTTGTGCTGGCCAGTATCATGCTGCCTTGGCGTCAGGGGAGATGCAACAGTGAGGTAATCTGGCTTGACTGCTTGACCTGTAATGAGGTTATTACCAACCGAGTTGTTCTCTTGCTTGTAGTTGACCCAGGATGGCACTTCATGCTGTACTGGGCTTATTTCACTTATGGTACAATGTTCGGGCTTTTGTACTGGATCAGTATTGCTGTCTGAACCTGGGAGCTCATTTACATTTAAGCTTTATACCTGGTATGTTGTCACATCGTAGTGTTTCAGGATACTCTATAGCCTCTAAGAACTCTGCTTCAGCAATGGTGGCTGCAGCCTCCTTTTCTGCAGCAAGTTTCTCTAATGTTGCTTTTAGCCTTGCCTTCTCTATTTTTACTTGCATTTCTTGCTCAGCGAATGCTGCTCGCGTTTTAGCTGCTTCAGCTTTTGCGCGGGCAATGGCCACTGCACTGCTAATAGATGAAGCTTTTGTGGAGACAGAAGCAACAGATCTGGATTTGTGTGAAGATTTCTGAGACATTGTGCCTTTAAGAAGATGCTTGTCTGTGCAGAGAGTGCTGTATATCTGTGAGCAGGAAGCTGCACTATAGCAGGTCTCTGTGTCTTGTATCCCACTGGCTGGGTAGTCGCTGTTTCACAGTTCTGTCCTCGCTACACGTTACCCTGTGGTGTGTGTAGTCTGACATGCAGATAAACCGCCCTATTCTTCAATAGACAAGACTGTATGGTGAAGTCTGTAGATTTATTGAGTCATAGGTAATAAGCACGCGGTGACATAAAGTAAATGAATAAATAACACAATAAAAATGAAATAAATATGAAGGATACATTTCACCAAAAAATTAGTCAGTATCTGCTGCATATATCAAAAAAGATCGTTCTCAGTCCATATAGTTCATAGGAATAATTCAACAGAAAATCCACAAAGTATATCCAGAATAAAAAGTCTCAATTAGTTCAGGTATATCCAGAGTATAGCAGCAAATATAGCAACAGTGGCTACAGTAGCAAGTCTCTAATTATATCAGAGAGTCCATAGACAAATGTTCAGTAATAAATAGCAGTTGTTGTTGCTTCTAATTCATGTCCTGTCAAAGTTATACCTTTGTTGTAACTTAGTTAATACTGGAGACAATGTAGCAAACACTGTCAGCGGTGGAAGTGGAAGGTCTCGGTGCACAGCACCACTCACCCTCCTTCTGAAACCTCAGGTCCGGGCTGGCACAGCTGCGTCCGGCACTTTGGATATTGGTACCCGCCTGAGTGGTATGCTGGGTGAGTGGCTGAGACTCCGGGGGCTCCGAGTGTCCTGGGCTGGCACGGGAGACATCCGGCCTTGGGAAGGATGATGTCCAGGAGTAACTCTGCCGACCGGGGCTGTGAGTAGATGCAGGGAACAGGTGGTGCAGGTTGCACGTGTGAATGAGGCGATAACAGTGCGCGTGCAGCAGTGGTCCCGGAATCGCAGGCATCCAGCTGTTGCAAATAGAATATAGCAGATACAGTCTGTTTGAAGTGATATACACTTATGGACAAGGTGCAGATATTGGGATAGACGCGTTTCAAGGCCGAGGGCCTTTTCTTCAGTAGCTATGGGTATGGATAAAGGATGGAAAGACTACTTTTATATAGTCTCCATACAGTGATGTAATACTGATTGGAAAAAAAAAGAAAATGTGGAGACTGGGAATTTTAAGTATGTTGTAAAATGAGTAATGGACCCAGGTAGAAGAAAGGAAAATAGGAATAGAAGAAAAAAGAAGAAGATGGAGATGGTGAATTAAGTATATGAATATGAGTGTCAGATGAGATATATAGAATAATAAGAAAGAGAAAACAATATTGATTGAATATGTATAAAGATATACTATAGATAAAAATGTGAATTAGAATGAACCACAATGGGAATCATGAGAGTAAAAAATATGGATATTAAAATTTATAAAAAATTGTATAAAAAATTGTAAATGTTGATAAAAATGAAAAAGTAAACAACTGCAATACAAAATATAATAATGTATTGATAATGATGTGAATGATACGAGGCTGCGAGGACACGTAGAGGAGGAAGATGAGGGAGGTGAGTGACGGGCTGGGATTCACATGCGGGCGCATCGCGCAATGCGAATCCCAGCCCCATCAGCAGCGGGGACATAAGCAAAGAGCGCTTACGGCTTGCGTGTATGGCCGGAGCGCAGGCATTACAGTGTACCTGTCGTATCCCACAAAAAAAATTAACTATATTTTACTCAGTACCTAATCCTGATCGTGTACATACAAATTTGTATGTGTTTAGGACCTATATTTCTCTCACAAATACCTTCTATCTGTTGCTCATTTGGTTGGTTATTCTGTGCTTTGAAGAGGCGTGTCCTCACTCTGTATGACTCCTCTTCCTTCCTGAGTGCTCGGTCTCTTCATCCAATCACTGCAGGTTGCTCTGTAACCCCCTCTTCCCTGCTGCAGTGTGATAGAACAGAGAAGTACTAGTCCCACCTTCACTTACTTATTTTTGCACTTTTGTTTTTTTCCTACTCACTTTCTAAAAATCATAACCCTTTCAATTTTCTACCTACAGACCCATGTGAGGGCTTGTTTTTTGCAACATCAATTTTACTTTGTAATATCATCAGTCATTTCATCACAAAATCTAAGGCAAAACCAGAAAAAATATTTGTGGGGAAAAATTGAAAAAAAATCGTAACTTTTGGGGGCTTCCGATTCTACTCAATGCACTTTTTGGTAAAAATGACATCTTATCTTCATGCTGTCAATACGAATAAATTGATACCCAAACTTATATAGGATTGATTTTGTTTTACTTCTGTGAAAAAAATTAAAATTTTTTGCACCAAAATTAATACGTTTTAAAGTCCTCTTTTCACCTCTATAACTTTTTTATTTTTCCATATACGGGGTGTGTGAGGGCTAATTTTTGCGACATGATCTATAGTTATCAGTAACATTTTTGTTTTGATGGGACTTTTTGATACATTACATGGGACTTTTTGATATATTGATGGGGCTTTTTATACATTTTTTTAGGGTTTACATAGTGACCAAAAATACGCAGTTTTGGACGTAAACATCATTGACTTTGCGGTTAAATTTATATAATATTTTTATAGTTCGGACATTTAGTCACGTGACGATACCTTATATGTTTATGTTTATTTTTGTTAACATTTTTTTTCTTTTTAATGGGAAAAGGGGAGTGATTCTAACTTATATTAGGACTTTTTTGGACTTTTTTACACTATTTTTTAGCCCCTATAGGGAACTATTCACAGGGGACTAGTTTGCTCTGTGCACCTGATGACTGCGGTGCTGCAGCAGCGATCACTGGGGTCCCAGTGGTAAGACCCCCCCAATCAGACATCCCCTATCCTTTCCATAGAGGATAAGATGTCTAGAGGCAGAGTATCCCTTTAAGATGTTAACCCCTTAAGGACCAAGGACGTACTGGTACGTCCTTGGTCCTGCTCCCGTGATATAACGCGAGGTTACACGGTAACCCCGCATCATATCACGGCGGGCCCGGTGTCATAGGGATGTCGGGACCCGCTGCTAATAGTGGGCAGCGCCGATCAAAAAGCGAAAGTGAAAGCTGCCGGTTAACTCAGTGGGCTGTTCGGGATAGCCGCGGCGAAATCGCGGCATCCCGAACAGCTTACAGGACAGTGGGAGGGCCCCTACCTGCCTCCTCGCTGTCCGATCGCCTAATGACTGCTCAGTGCCTGAGATCCAGGCATGAGCAGTCATGCGGCAGAATCATTGATCACTGGTTTCCTATGAGAAACCAGTGATCAATGATAAAGATCAGTGTGTGCAGTGTTATAGGTCCCTATGGGAGCTATAACACTGCAAAAAAAAAGTGCAAAAAAAGTGAATGAATATCATTTAACCCCTCCCCTATTAAAAGTTTGAATCACCCCCCTTTTCCCATAAAAAAAAATGCAGTGTAAATAAAAATAAACATATATGGTATCACCGCGTGTGGAAATGTCCGAATTATAAAAATATATCATTAATTAAACCGCTCGGTCAATGGCGTACGTGCAAAAAAATTCCAAAGTCCAAAATAGTGCATTTTTGGTCACTTTTTATATCATTTAAAAATGAATAAAAAGCAATCAATAAGTCCTATCAATGCAAAAATGGTACCGTTAAAAACTTCAGATCACGGCGCAAAAAATGAACCCTCATACCGCCCCATACACGGAAAAATAAAAAAGTTATAGGTGTCAGAAGATGACAATTTTAAACGTATTAATTTTCCTGCATGTAGTTATGATTTTTTCCAGAAGTACGACAAAATCAAACCTATATAAGTAGGGTATCATTTTAATCGTATGGACCTACAGAATAAAGATAAGGTGTCACTTTTACCGAAAAATGTACTATGTAGAAACGGAAGCCCCCAAAAGTTACAAAACTGTGTTTTTTTTTCAATTTTGTCGCACAATGATTTTTCTTTCCATTTCACTGTAGATTTTTGGGCAAAATGACTGACGTCATTACAAATTAGAATTGGTGGCGCAAAAAATAAGCAATCATACGGATTTATAGGTGCAAAATTGAAAGAGTTATGATTTTTTAAAGGCAAGGAGCAAAAAACGAAAATGCAAAAAACGGAAAAATCCCCGGTCCTTAAGGGGTTAAGGACCAAGACCATTTTAGCCTCAAGGACTGGGCCAATTTTTGTTTTTGCACTTTTGTTTTTGTCCCCCTCATAACGCTTTCAATTTTGCACCTACAGACCCATATCATGGCTTGTTTTTTACGTCACCATTTGTATTTTGTAATGACATCAATCATTTAATAACAAAATCTATGGCAAAACAAAAAAATATAAGAACATTTGTTGGGTAAAATTGAAAAAAAAAAAAACACAATTTTGTAACTTTTAGAGACTTCCGTTTCTATATAGTGCACCTTTCAGTAAAAATGGCACCTTATCTTTATTCTGTAGGTCCATACGGTTACAATGATACCCAATTTATGCAGGTTTTATCTTATTATAACTACATGCACCAAAATTAGTATGCTTTAAATTGTCATCTTCTGACCCCTATAACTTTTTTTTTTTCTGCATACGGGGCTATATGAGAGCTCATTTTTATGCACTGCGATCTTTAGTTTTTATCGGTACTATTTCTATTTTGATGGGACTTTTTTATCGCTTTTTATACATTTTTTATCGTATATGAAGTGACCAAAAAAGCATAGTTTTGCACTTTGGTATTTTTTTTTTTTACGAGTACACCATGGACCATGCGGTTTAATTAACCATATATTTTACGGTACCATGTATGATTATTTTAATTTTTTTTTACATTATTTTATTTAAAAAATTGGAAAAGGGGGATTCTAATTTTTACTACGAAGGGGTTATTTCACTTTTATTAACTTTTTCTTTTAGTCCGCATAGAGGCCTATAACATGCAATCTTACGATTGCCTGCACTGTTCAATGCTGAGTTTTGGCTCAGCTTTAATCAGTGGTAGAGGTGAGAGAATTTTTTAAAAATTCGATTCGGCCGATTCAACTAATTTTCCGAAAAAATTTGGTTCAGTCCAGGCTAATCGCTATTAAAAACATCTATTTCTGTCCTACAGAGAGCCACAATATGGGTGTAGAACATTTTGCCTTGCTGTAACACGCATAGGGTGTGTGCTGGGATAGTGAAATAATACTGTTATTCAGAATGACATGCAGATCAGAGGTGTCACTATTAGAATCACTGTCACAGAGCAGCACAATGATAGAGCCTGGAGGTGGCATCAGTATGAAGAGACCATATAGTGGCTGAATGACACAGCCTGGAGGTGGTGGAAGCATGAGGAGACCACATAGTTGCCGAATGACACAGCATGGAGTTGGCGGCAGCATATAGTGGCTGAATGACACAGCCTGGAGTTTGTGGCAGCATGAGGAGAACATATAGTGGCGGAATGACACAGTTGGAGGTGGCAACAGCATGAGGAGAACATATGATGGCTGAATGACACAGCATGGAGGTGGCTGAAGCATGAGGAGACCATATAGCCTCAATAGGGTTGTAGAATATTTTGCCTTGTCCTAACACGCATAGGGAGTGTGCTGTGTTAGTGAAATAATACTGTTATTCAGTATGGCATGCAGATTACAGGCAACGCTATTAGAATCACTGCCGCAGAGTGTCTGGATGTGGCAGTAGGGAGATCATATGGCGTCAAAATTGAAGAGATTCTTTATGTAATTTTTATTTAATTTAAATTGAATTTATTTAAATTTTTTGAGTACCCATTCTGGTGAGCATCGAACTGGTGGTAGTACGCCAGGTGAGATACCACCTGTTCCAGTCCTTGCCTCTCAGCGTCCCCCTGACTGTGAAAGTGTGAATGTTTCATTTAATCAGTTATGGTTCATTGTTATTGCTCCAAGCTGTTTCATTTGATTTTTTTGATAATTCCACAGGTAATATATGACGTCGATGACCATAAGGCCTCAGTCTTGAAAAGATTACATAGATTTTTTTAAATTTAGGATTTATATTAGATTCCCAAGTTTAATGTCCAGGTGTTTACTTTGAACTAATACTGTTTGACCGCAAAACCCAATCAAACAAGGAGTCACATGGCAGCACAATGACAGAGCCTAGAGGTGGCAGCAGCCCGACGAGACCATAGGGCCTCACAATAGAAAAGATTAAAGATATTTTGTAAAATTTTAATTGAAGATTTTAGATACATGAAAATTTTTCAAGTTTAATCTAGGTGCCAACAGCATGATGTGGTGCCTGAAGGGGGTGGCAGCATGAGGAGACCATATGGTAGTTGAATGACACAGCGTGAAGGTGGCGGCAGCTTGAGGAATCCACATAGTGGCTGAATGACACAGCCTGGAGTTGGCGGCAGCATTTAGTGGCTGAATGACACAGCCTGGAGGTGGCGGCAGCATGAGGAGAACATATAGTGGCTGAATGACAAAGCCTGGAGGTGGTGGAAGCATGAGGAGACCATATTGTCGCTGAATGACAAAGCCTGGAGGTGGTGGAAGCAGGAGGAGACCATATAGTGGCTGAATGACACAGCATGGATGTGGGGGCAGCATAAGGAAAACATATAGTGGCTAAATGACACAGCATGGTGGTGGCAGAAGCATGAGGAGACCATATAGTGGCTGAATGACAAAGCCTGGAGGTGGCAGCAGCATAAGGAAAACATATAGTGGCTAAATGACACAGCATGGTGGTGGCAGAAGCATGAGGAGACCATATAGTGGCTGAATGATACAGCGTGGAGGTGGCGGCAACATGAGGAGAACATATAGTGGCTGAATGACACAGTGTGGAGGTGGTGGCAGTGTGAGGAGAACATATAGTTGCTGAATGACACAGCATGGAGTTGGCAGCAGCATATAGTGGCTGAAAGACACAGCCTGGAGTTGACACCTGCATGAGGAGACCACATAGTGGCTGAATGACACAGCCTGGAGTTGGCGGCAGCATATAATGGCTGAATGACACAGGTTGGTGGTGGCGTCAGCATATAGTGGCTGAATGACACAGCCTGAAGTTTGCGGCAGCATGAGGAAACTATATAGTGGCAGAATCACACAGCATGGAGGTGGCGGCAGCATGAGGAGAACATATAGTGGCTGAATGACACAGTCTGGAGGTGGCGGCAGGATAAGGAGAA
The DNA here is from genome assembly GCF_029499605.1 of Hyla sarda. NCBI lineage: Eukaryota > Metazoa > Chordata > Amphibia > Anura > Hylidae > Hyla > Hyla sarda. The sequence goes on along the minus strand of NC_079194.1, from coordinate 71,825,692 downwards.
CATATAGTGGCCGAATGATACAGGCTGGAGGTGGCAGAAGCATGAGGTGACCATATAGTGGCTGAATGACACAGTGTGGAGGTGGCGGCAGGATAAGGAGAACATATAGTGGCTGAATGATACAGCCTGGAGGTGGCAGAAGCATGAGGAGAACATATAGTTGCTGAATGACACAGCGTGGAGTTGGCGGCAGCTCTCTGAGACTTAAAGGGCCAGTGCACCAATGATTGGTGCCTGGCCCAATTAGCTTAATTAGCTTCCACCTGCTCCCTGGCTATATCACCTCACTTCCCCTGCACTCCCTTGCCGGATCTTGTTGCCTTGTGCCAGTGAAAGCGTTTAGTGTTGTCCAAAGCCTGTGTTACCAGATCTCCTGCTTTCCATATTGACTACGAACCTTGCCGCCTGCCCCGACCTTCTGCTACGTCTGACCTTGCCTCTGCCTAGTCCTTCTGTTCCACGCCTTCTCAGCAGTCAGCGAGGTTGAGCCGTTGCTAGTGGATACAACCTGGTTGCTACTGCCGCAGCAAGACCATCCCGCTTCGCGGCGGGCTCTGGTGAACACCAGTAGCCTCTTAGAACCGGTCCACCGGCACGGTCCACGACAATCCCTCGCTGACACAGTGGATCCACAACCAGCTAGCCGAATCGTGACAGTAGATCCGGCCATGGATCCCGCTGAGGTGCCGCTGCCAAGTCTCGCTGACCTTACCACGGTGGTCGCTCAGCAATCGCAGCAAATTGCCCAACAAGGACAGCAGCTGTCGCAGTTGACCGCCACGTTACAGCAACTTCTGCCTCTGCTACAGCAGCAACCATCTCCTCCGCCAGCTCCTGCACCTCCTCCGCAGCGAGTGGCCGCTCCTAGCCTCCGCTTGTCCCTGCCGGACTAATTTGATGGGGACTCTAGACTCTGCCGTGGATTTTTGTCTCAATGTTCCCTGCATATGGAGATGTTGTCGGACCTGTTTCCTACAGAACGGCGTGGCGTTCGTAGTGAGCCTTCTTTCAGGAAAGGCCTTGTCTTGGGCCACACCGCTCTGGGACCGCAATGATCCTGCCACAGCCACAATTCAGTCCTTCTTCGCTGAAGTCCGTAGTGTCTTCGAGGAACCAGCCCGAGCTTCTTCTGCCGAGACTGCCCTGCTGAACCTGGTCCAGGGTAATTCTTCAGTAGGCGAGTACGCCATCCAATTTCGTACTCTCGCTTCCGAATTATCTTGGAATAACGAGGCTCTCTGCGCGACCTTTAAAAAAGGCCTATCCAGTAACATCAAGGATGTGCTGGCCACACGAGAGATTCCTGCCAACCTGCAAGAACTTATCCATTTGGCCACCCGCATTGACATGCGTTTTTCTGAGAGACACCAGGAGCTCCGCCAAGAAAAAGACCTAGATCTCTGGGCACCTCTCCCACAGTATCCTTTGCAGTCTACGCCTGTGCCTCCCGCCGAGGAGGCCATGCAAGTGGATCGGTCTCGCCTGACCCAGGAAGAGAGGAATCGCCGCAGGGAAGAAAATCTTTGTCTGTACTGTGCCAGTACCGAACATTTCTTGGTGGATTGCCCTATTCGTCCTCCACGTCTAGGAAACGCACGCACGCACTCAGCTCACGTGGGTGTGGCGTCTCTTGGTACGAGGTCTGCTTCTCCACGTCTCACGGTGCCCGTGCGGATTTCTCCTTCTGCCAACTCCTCCCTCTCAGCCGTGGCCTGCTTGGACTCTGGTGCTTCTGGGAATTTTATTCTGGAGTCTTTGGTGAATAAGTTCTGCATCCCGGTGACCCGTCTCGTCAAGCCGCTCTACATTTCCGCGGTCAACGGAGTTAGATTGGATTGCACCGTGCGTTACCGCACAAAACCCCTCTTAATGTGCATTGGACCCCATCACGAAAAGATAGAATTTTTCGTCCTTCCCAACTGCACCTCTGAGGTCCTCCTCGGTCTGCCATGGCTCCAGCTTCATTCTCCCACCCTTGACTGGACCACCGGGGAGATCAAGAACTGGGACTCTGCTTGCCACAAGAAATGCCTCTCCCCCCTCCCAGTCCCGTCAGGCAAGCCTCAGTGCCTCCTCCTACACCTGGTCCCCCCAAGGCTTATCAGGACTGTGCCTTGCCTCCTCATGGCCCCCGTCCTGGTGACACCCGGCCCCGTGCCAAGCTTCACCCTCTGCCCTCCCTCCCCATTCCCACTCCTGCTGTACTGCCTGCCTTTGAGGAAACCCTACAATCACTCCCGGTGTCCTCGTCCCATGTGAAGCAGTTGCCGGACAAAGAAAGAAGGAGACCTAAGGGGGGGGGGGGTACTGTTACGCCGAGCGCTCCGGGTCCCTGCTCCTCACCGGAGCGCTCACGGCTTCTCTCTCCCTGCAGCGCCCCGGTCAGACTCGCTGCACTGACATTGCCGGAAGGGATGCGATTCGCATAGCGGGACGCGCCCGCTCGCGAATCGCATCCCAAGTCACTTACCCGTCCCGGTCCCCGGCTGTCATGTGCTGGCGCGCGCGGCTCCGCTCTCTAGGGCGCGCGCGCGCGCCAGCTCTCTGAGTCTTAAAGGGCCAGTGCACCAATGATTGGTGCCTGGCCCAATTAGCTTAATTAGCTTCCACCTGCTCCCTGGCTATATCACCTCACTTCCCCTGCACTCCCTTGCCGGATCTTGTTGCCTTGTGCCAGTGAAAGCGTTTAGTGTTGTCCAAAGCCTGTGTTACCAGATCTCCTGCTTTCCATATTGACTACGAACCTTGCCGCCTGCCCCGACCTTCTGCTACGTCTGACCTTGCCTCTGCCTAGTCCTTCTGTTCCACGCCTTCTCAGCAGTCAGCGAGGTTGAGCCGTTGCTAGTGGATATGACATGGTTGCTACTGCCGCAGCAAGACCATTCCGCTTTGCGGCGGGCTCTGGTGAACACCAGTAGCCTCTTAGAACCGGTCCACCGGCACGGTCCACGACAATCCCTCGCTGACACAGTGGATCCACAACCAGCTAGCCGAATCGTGACAGCAGCAGCATCGGGAGTCCTGAAAGTGACCCGGTGACATGGTGGGGCGGTGGGTGGCAATACCAGTACCCGGTGACAAAGGTGGGTAAAAAGCACGATGTGCCATCCACACCACCAAGTATTGATGTGATGCAAAGACCTCTAAAAGGTGGAAGGGAGCAACGTAAGGTCCATTGTAACTGGTGGGAGTAAACACTTTCCCTGTAAGGTCCTACTCTCGTATTATTAATTCCCTTCTTGGCAAGTGTTACGCGACCTGAAGAGGGCTGCCCCAAACAGGAACCTCTCCCTATTTCCACCTACAAACGCTGCCATTTCCCAGGGTTTTTAGGTGGAAATATGGATTGGTTCCTGTGTGGGGCCGCCCTTTTAACCCCTTAACGACGCAGGACGTATATTTACGTCCTGCGCCGGCTCCCGTGACATTGCGTCGGTCCTGGCACTCTTCAACGGCCGGGACCCGTGGCTAATGCCACACATCGCCGATCGCGGCAATGTGCGGTATTAACCCTTTAGAAGCGGCGGTCAAAGCTGACCGCCGCTTCTAAAGTGAAAGTGAAACTATCTCGGCTAGTCAGTCGGGCTGTTCGGGACCGCCGTGGCATCCCGAACAGCTTACAGGACACCGGGAGGGCCCTTACCTGCCTCCTCGGTGTCCGATCAACGAGTGACTGCTCCGTGCCTGAGATCCAGGCAGGAGCAGTCAAGTGCCGATAACACTGATCACAGGCGTGTTAATACATGCCAGTGATGAGCATAGGAGATCAGTGTGTGCAGTGTTATAGGTCCCTATGGGACCTATAACACTGCAAAAAAAAAGTTAAAAAAAAGTGTTAATAAAGGTAATTTAACCCCTTCCCTAATAAAAGTTTGAATCACCCCCCCTTTTCCCATAAAAAAAAATAAAACAGTGTAAATAAAAAAATAATAAACATATGTGGTATCGCCCCGTGTGTAAATGTCCGAACTATAAAAATATATCATTAATTAAACCGCCCGGTCAATGGCGTACGCGCAAAAAAATTCCAAAGTCCAAAAAAGCATATTTTTGCTCACTTTTTATACCATTAAAAATGAATAAAAACTGATCAATAAGTCCGATCAAAACAAAAATCATACCGATAAAAACTTCAGATCACGGCGCAAAAAATTATTCCTAATACCGTCCTGTACGTGGAAAAATAAAAAAGTTATAGGGGTCAGAAGATGACATTTTTAAACGTATAAATTTTCCTGCATATAGTTATGATTTTTTCCAGAAGTATGGCAAAATCAAACCTATATAAGTAGGGTATCATTTTAACTGTATGATAAGGTGTCATTTTTACCGAAATATGCACTGAGTAGAAACAGAAGCCCACAAAAGTTACAAAATGGCGTTTTTTCTTTGATTTTGTCGCACAATGATTTTTTTTCCGTTTCGCCGTGAATTTTTGGATAAAATGACTAATGTTACTGCAAAGTAGAATTGGTGACGCAAAAAATAAGCCATAATATGGATTTTTAGGTGGAAAATTGAAAGGGTTATGATTTTTAAAAGTTAAGGAGGAAAAAGCAAAAGTGCAAAAACTGAAAAACCCCGAGTCCTTAAGGGGTCAAAGACGAGTAATACTTTCCTCGAAAAGGTGGAAGGGAACATTGTATTGTCCATTGTAGCAGGTGGGGGTAAAAACTTCCCCTGTAAGGCCCTACTCTCGCCTTATTAATTCCCTTCTTGGCAAGTGTTACTCACCCTAAAATGGGCGGCCCCACACAGGAAACTCTCTCTATGGGAAATGGCAGTGTTTGTAGGGGGAAATAGAGAAACGTTCCTGTGTGGGGCCGCCCCTTTTAGGGCAAGTAACACTTGCAAAGAAGGGAATTAAGATCGCGAGAGTAGGGCCTTACAGGGGAAATCCCCCCCCACCACCACCACCACCGGTTGCAATGGACCATACTTTGTTCCCTTCCACCTTTTAGAGGTCTTTGCATCACATCAATATTTGGTGGTGTAGGTGGCACATTGTGTTTTTTTGCACACCTTTGCTTTTGTTTGATTTCCCAAAAAATTGGGTACATATATTTTATCCTAAGAGAAGTTAAGTTTTAGATAATGCATAGCCTCAATACTTACTTGTGGTCTGATGGCGAGAAATGTCTGTAACTGGGGAGCAGCACCTTAAACATGTTTTGCACTATCCATATTTGTGAAGTGTTGGTGTGTCACCATGGTCAATCTACTCTGATGCATCAGGCATTGGTGGGTGGAAATCCTGGCTGATCCATGCCTGATTCATCTTCACAAAGGTCAGTCTCTCCACATTTTTCAAGGACAGACGAGTTCTCCTTGGATTACTAAGGCCCCCGTCTGGACTAAACACCCGCTCTGATGGCCGGGCAGGACAGCTTTTCCAGGGCAAACTCTGCTAGTTGCGGCCACAAATCAAGTTTGGCTTCCCAGAAGTCCAGCGGATCTTCAAGGTGTGTTGACATGGTCATGTCAAGGTATGCCATCACCTGCTGGTTCAGGTCCTGCTCCAGGTCTACCAGCTGCTGATGAATTGCTTCACTATGCGGGGGAAGAAAGCTATTCATCAGCGATTGTAGACTCAGGCTGCTGCTGATGGAGCTGGTACTGCTCTTGCCACCTTAACCCTCCCAAGCAGCCATTGCAGTGGAAGGTGAGTGCAGAGGGCCCCCCGAGTCAGACCTGCGAGAGGATGGACGATGGTGCAGATAGGCATCGGCCAACTAACTACGTAGGATGTCTCTGTAGTAGGTCAGTTTGTCCTCCCTATCAGTGGGTGTAAAAAAGGCCCCCATTTTGTGCCGGTAGCGAGGGTCCAATAAGGTGGAGAGCCAGAAGTCATTCCGTTGCCGAATGCTGACAATTCTGCGGTCACTACACAAGCAAGTGAGCATGCATCGTGCCATTTGGGCAAAGGAATCGGAGGGACTCCCTGCCTCCATCTCTACTGCCTACTGCCACAGTGTGTCTGTGTCCTGTGTCTCACCTTCATCATAACTCTCTAGCTGCTCCTGCTCCTCCTCTCCTGTCAGATAACTAGAAAATCCACCCATCTCGTGAAACCTAAACTGTGCTCCACTGTGCCCCTCCCCCTCCTCCTCCAGTTGAGCCCCCACAGGGCTCATGTGGCCGTGAGATGTAGGCACCACGTTTCCAGTGCCCTGACCAGCCATCGTTTCCAACACGTGTTGTAGTAGATGAAACAGTGGAATGACGTTGTTCATCCCATAATCCTGGAAACTGACTAATAATGTGGCTTCCTCAAAGGGCCTGAGCAAATGGCAGGTGTCATGTATGAGCTGCCAGTGGTTGACATTGAAGTTACACAGGAGAGTCCCCCTATCCGCTTGGATCATCAAGAAATCGATGATCTCTTTGCTCTGTTCCTATAGTCGGTCCCACATATGGAGGGTGAAATTCCAACGTGTGGATACGTCGCAAATCATGCTATGTTGGGGGATGCTGTTCTGACTCTGCAGCTCAAGGAGGGTGTGCTTTGCGGTGACGAGTGGGTGAAGTGCATGCAAAGTTTCCTTCCCATTGTTAGGATGTCTTGCAGATGGGAGGAACACTTCAAGAACTGCTTGACAGCCAGATTGAACACATGTGCCATGCAGGGCGCATGTCTCAGGCTTCCTTGTTGCAGCGCAGAAAAGATGTTCTTCCCTTTGTCGGTCACCATGGTTCCCATTTCCAGTTATCATGGAGTAAGCCATGATTCGATTTCTTGATGAATGACTTTTAGCAGTTCCTCCCCTGTGTGACTCCATTCATCAAGGCAAACCATGTGAAGAACAGCGTGACACCGCCATGCCCTACAAACATGGTATGCACTGAGACTTGTCCATGCAGTGGAGGCTGAGGACACGGTAGAGGATGAGGAGGCGGAGTTGCACACTGTCACAGGACCAACGGCCTGAGAGCGTGAAGGCAGAAGTGGCGTGACCTGTCCAAGTTGCTGTTGTTGTGGCTGTGCAGGAACCACATTCACCCAGTGGGCTGTAAAGGACATGTATAGTCCCTGACCGTAGTTACAGCTCCACACGTCGGCGCTGCCGTGTACTTTGGTGCACACCGGCAGGCTCAAGGACTGGCCCACCTTCTGTTCCACAAAATTGTGCAGGGCTGGAACTGCCTTCTTCGCAAAGAAATGATGACTTGGCACTCTCCACCTTGACTCGGCACAAGCCATCAGTTCTCTGAAAGGTGCAGAGTCCACCACTTGGAAAGGGAGGGAATGCAGCACCAGCAACTTGGACAGGAGCACATTCCGGTTCTGCACCGTTGGATGAGTAGTCGCATACTGTTGTCTCTTGGACATGGCTTTGCAGATGGATTGCTGGTGGAATGACTCGAAGTAGGAGGAGAAGGAGCATCTGAAGCTACATAAGATTGGTATGACACACAGCTCACTTTGGCTGAGGTGGTGGAGCCTTGGTTGGCTGAAACAGGGAGCAGTGTGCCACTGGGTGATGCAGCAGGCTGGACCACCACATCGGAGCCACGGTTCTACCAGGCTGCTTTATGGTGATGCTGCATATGATGACGCAGGGCCGTGGTGCCAACATTGGGACCCTGGCCACACTTCACCTTCTGCCGACACTTCTTGCATGTGGCCAGGTTAACCGCCTCCGGATGCTTGATGAAAAACTGCCACACCGCCGAGTAGCTGATTTTCCCACCAACAGTCCACATGATTGACTGCTACTGCCGCCGACTCCAGGGACACCTTTTTCACTACCTTTCGGGAAGGTAGGCTGCCGTGAGGCAGGTGGTCTACCCAAGGCACGTTTGGCTCCAGACTTTCCACTTCTGCCAACCATGCTACCACCTTTCTGGCTCAGCTGCTGCCCCACGGGCAACCTGCAACCCTCTTCTCCTGATGATGATAAAGCCCCTTCTGCACCCGGCTCCCAAGTGTGATCGGCTTCATCATCATCATCGAGTTGTGTCTGTACATCCCTGATGTTCTCCTCAGGTTCCTCAACAATGTCTGCTTCAGGAGCCTGAATGCTCGCAACACCACCTCCCACACCACTCTCCTCATTTCTACTTGCCCACCTAGCATAGGAAGCAGCGCATGTCTCCTCCACTTCTTGGATTTACCAGTAGCTGCTGACTGTCCTCTAGATCGTCCTCACTAAATAGTGGAGCTGAACACACTGTAACGCCGAGCGCTCCGGGTCCCTCACCTCCCCCAGAGCGCCCGCGGTGTTCGGCTCCTGTTCGCAGTGCCCCAGTCAGATTCACTGACCGGGAGCGCTGCTCTGATTCCTCCGGCTGGGATGCGATCCGCGCGGCGGGACGTGCCTGCCCGCGGGTCGCATCCCATTCTGCTCACTAGGGCGGTCTCTCAGATTTAAAGGGCCTGTGCACCATTAATTGGTGTCTGGCCCAATCAGTTCCTAAATCACTCCTACACTTAAAAACCCACTTCCCCTTCCTGTCCTCGCCGGATCTTGTTGCCTTGTGCCAGTGAAAGCATTTCTTGTGAGCCTATTGCCTGTGTATCCAGACCCTTTGCTGTTGCCCCTGACTACAAACCGTTGCCACCTGCCCCGACCTTCTGCTACGTCTGACCTTGCCTTTGCCTTGTCCTTGTGTCCCGCGCCTGTCTCAGCTGCCAGAGAGGTTGAGTCGCTACCTGGTGGAACGACCTGGGGGTTACCTGCTGCAGCAAGTCCATCCTGCTTTGCGGCGGGTTCTGGTGAAAATCAGTAATCCCTTAGATTCCGTTCACCTGGTACGGCCCTCGCCATCGCCTCTCTGACACAGAGGATCCACTACCCGTGTCCTCCCCGCACCCTGATAGTAGATCCGGCCATGGATCCCGCTGAGGTATCGCTGACCTCACCACCGTGGTCGCCCAGCAATCTCAGCAGATCACCCGACAAGGACAACAGCTGACTCAGTTGACTGCCATGCTACAGCAGCTTCTGCCTAAACAGCAGCAACCATCTCCTCCGCCAGCTCCAGCTTCTCCTCCGCAGCGAGTTGCCGCTTCTATACTCCGCCTGTCCCTACCTGATAAGTTTGATGGGGACTCTAAGCTGTGCCGTGGGTTCCTGTTCCAGTGTTCCCTACACCTGGAGATGATGTCGGACCAGTTTCCCACAGAACGGTCTAAGGTGGCGTTCGTGGTCAGCCTGCTGTCTGGAAAGGCCTTGTCCTGGGCCACACCGCTTTGGGACCGCAACGATCCTGCCACTGCTACCATTGAGTCCTTCTTCTCCGAAGTACTCAGTGTCTTTGAGGAGCCAGCCTGGGCTTCCTCAGCCGAGACGGCTCTATTGAATCTCGTCCAAGGGAGCTCTTCAGTGGGCGAATACGCCATACAGTTTCACACCCTCGCCTCTGAGCTAGCCTGGAACAATGAGGCCCTCTGCGCGACCTTCAAGAAAGGTTTATCCAGCCACATCAAAGATGTTCTGGCCGCACGAGAGATTCCTGCTACCCTGTCTGAACTCATCCATTTGGCCACCTGCATTGACATGCGTTTCTCAGAAAGATGCCAGGAGCTTCGCCAGGAAAAAGATCTTGTTCGCACCAGGTGGTTTCCTCGCTTGTCACCTCTCTTCCAGTGTCCTTTGCAACCTGTTCCTGTCAAGAAGGCTATGCAAGTGGATCGGTCTCGCCTGACCCAACAAGAAAGGACTCACCGCAGGAATGAAAATTTATGCCTGTAATGTGCTAGTACCGAACATTTCCTGAAGGACTGTCCTATTTGTCCTCCGCGTCAGGGAAACACACGCACCTAGTTAACATGGGAGAGGCGTTACTAGGTGTGAATTCATCCTCTCCACGACTGACTATACCTGTGCGGATTTCTCTACCCGCAAATACTTCCTTCTCCGCTGTGGCCTTTCTGGACTCAGGTTCAGCAGGAAATTTCATTGAAGCCTCACTCATCAACAGATTCAATATTCCTGTTACCCGTCTCGTCAAACCTTTCTTCATTTCATCAGTGAATGGAGAAAAACTGGACTGCACTGTGCGTTACTGCACAAAACCTCCGCTCATGAGCGTTGGAGTTCTCCATCATGAAACAATTACATTTTTTGTATTGCCCAACTGTACCTCTGAAATTCTTCTTGGCTTGCCCTGGCTCCAGCGTCACGCACCTACCCTCGACTGGGCCACTGGGGACATTAAAAGCTGGGGATCTTCCTGCCACATGCGATGTCTCAAGTCTGTTCCTACCAGCCAAGTCTCCATCGCTACACCATTGCCAGGCCTTCCTAAGGCCTATGAGGACTATTCTGACATTTTTTGTAAAAAGCAAGCAGAGGTCTTACCACCACACAGACCCTACGACTGCCCTATTGACTTGCTTCCTGGTACCACACCGCCCTGTGGCAAGATTTACCCACTCTCCGCTCCAGAAACCCAAGCCATGACTGAATACATTCAGGAAAACCTAAAAAGAGGTTTTATCCGGAAATCTTCTTTTCCAGCCGGAGCTGGATTCTTCTTTGTTGCCAAAAAAGACAGATCTCTACATCCTTGCATAGACTACCGTGGTCTTAATAAAATCACAGTAAAAAAACACTATCCTCTGCCACTTATCTCTGAACTGTTTGACTGACTGCGCGGAGCAAAAATTTTTACCAAACTTGATCTAAGGGGCGCATATAACCTCATTCGAATTCGTGAGGGTGACGAGTGGAAAACCGCATTTAACACTAGAGATGGACACTTTGAATATCTCGTCATGCCGTTTGGACTTTGCAATGCCCCTGCAGTCTTTCAAGATTTTGTTAATGAAATTTTTCGGGACTTGCTGTATACCTGCGTTGTAGTCTACTTAGATGACATTCTAGTTTTTTCCTCCAACCTAGAGGAACATCGTCTCCATGTCCGTCAAGTGCTCCAGCGTCTTCGTCAAAATCATCTGTACGCCAAATTTGAAAAATGTCTTTTTGAACGCAGCAGCCTTCCTTTCCTTGGATACTTAGTCTGTGGTCAAGGTCTTCAAATGGACCCTGACAAACTCTCTGCGGTGTTGGATTAGCCACGCCCCTCTGGACTCCGTGCTGTCCAACGCTTTCTTGTATTCGCTAACTATTATCGTCAGTTCATTCCCCACTTCTCCACCATCGTTGCTCCTATTGTGGCACTGACTACGAAAAACGTGAATCCAAGATCTTGGACTCCCCAAGCGGATGAAGCTTTTAACTGACTCAAGGCCGTCTTTGCCTCAGTGCCGGTCCTGTCCAGGCCTGATCCTATGAAGCCTTTTTTCCTTGAGGTTGACGCCTCCTCGGTCGGAGCTGGAGCCATTCTTCTTCAAAAAACCGCTTCTGGAAAAAACATCACTTGCTTTTTTTCTCCAAAACCTTCTCTCTTGCAGAAAAAAACTATTCTATTGGAGACCGTGAACTTTTGGCCATTAAGTTGGTGCTTGAGGAGTGGAGACATCTCTTGGAAGGATCCATTCGTCACATCACCATCTACACGGACCATAAAAATGTATCTTACCTCCAGTCTGCCCAGCGGTTAAATCCTCGCAAGGCTAGATGGTCGTTGTTTTTTGCCCGCTTCAATTTTGAAATACACTTCCATTCTGCTGACAAGAATGTCAGGACTGATGCTCTATCACGTTCCACCGATGCCTCCAAGTCTGAAGCTCCTCTACAGCACATTATACCTCCTGAGTGCCTGATCTCCTCTGCCCCAGCTTCTCTGGTGCAAATTCCTCCTGGAAAGACTTTTTTCCCTCCACGTCTTCGCCTCAAGATCGTCAAATGGGGTCACTCCTCTCATTTGGCTGGCCACGCTGGAATCCAAAAATCCATTCAGTTGATTTCTAGACTATATTGGTGGTCTTCCCTGGAGAAGGATGTGACTGATTTCGTTCAGGCTTGTACAGTTTGTGCCCGTGATAAAACTACTCGCCAGAAGCCTGCAGGTCTTCTCCTTCCTCTGCCAGTGCCCTAACAGCCATGGTCCCATATTGCTATGGACTTCATCAATGACCTTCCATCTTCTCACGGCAACACAGTCATTTGGGTGGTCGTTGATCGTTTTTCTAAAATGGTTCATTTTGTCCCTCTGCCAGGTCTTCCTTCTGCGCCACAGTTGGCAAAACTATTTTTTCTTCAAATTTTTCATCTCCACGGGCTTCCCACGCACATCGTCTCTGACAGAGGTGTTCAATTTGTTTCAAAATTCTGGAGGGCACTCTGCAGTCAATTAAAAATCGAATTAAATTTCTTGTCTGCTTACCACCCACAATCCAACGGTCAGGTGGAAAGAGTGAACCAGATACTTGGTGACTACCTGCAACATTTTGTTTCATACCGTCAAGATGATTGGGTCGACCTTCTGCCTTGGGCCGAATTTTCCTACAATTTTAAAAACTCTGAATCCACTTCTAAGTCTCCATTTTTTGTGGTGTACGGTCGTCACCCTCTTCCCCCCCCTCCCCATGCCCACTTCTTCTGGAGTTCCTGACGGGGATGAGCTGACTCAAAATTTTTCCTCTATCTGGCGTGACACTTGAAAGTCTCTTCAATTGGCATCTTCCCATATGAAGAGACACGCCGACAAGAAGAGAAGGGTTCCTCCTGTATTTTCCCCCGGTGACAAGGTAAGGCTTTCTGCTAAGTACATACGATTCCGGGTACCCAGTTACAAGTTGGGCCCTCGATTTTTAGGCCCATTCAAAGTCAATAAACAAATTAACCCTGTCTCTTATCAACTTCATCTTCCTCTCTCTCTCCGTATCCCTAATTCTTTCCATGTTTCTTTGCTCAAGCCTGTTGTTTTTAACCATTATTCTCCCAAGGTCACTGTTCCTGCTCCTGTCTCTGGCTCCTCCGATGTATTCTCTGTGAAGGAGATCCTCGCCTCTAAAGTTGTCTGAGGTAAAATATTTTTTTCTAATTGAGTGGGAGAATTGTGGTCCTGAAGAGAGGTCCTGGGAGCCTGAGGCCAATATTTTGGACATGGAGCATATTCACAAATTCCTTGGTTCCAAAAAGAGGGGGGGGCCTAAGAGGGGGGGTACTGTAAGGCCGAGCGCTCCGGATCCCTCTCCTCCCCCGGAGCGCTCATGGTGTTCGACTCCTGTTCGCAGCGCCCCGGTCAGACTCGCTGACCGGAAGCGCTGCTCTGATTCCTCCGGTGGGGATGCGATCCACGCGGCGGGACGTGCCTGCCCGCGGGTCGCATCCCGTTCTGCTCACCTGCCCCGTCCTCCATCTGCTCAGTCCCGGCGTGCGCGGTCCCGCTCTCTAGGGCGCGCGCGCTCGCTGGGTCTCTCAGTTTTAAAGGGCCAGTGCACCATTAATTGGTGTTTGGCCCAATCAGTTCCTAAATCACTCTTACACTTAAAAACCCACTTCCCCTTCCTGTCCTCACCAGATCTTATTGCCTTGTGCCAGTGAAAGCATTTCTTGTGACCTTTTGCTGTTGCCCCTGACTACAAACCGTTGCCACCTGCCCTGACCTTCTGCTACGTCTGACCTTGCCTTTGCCTTGTCCTTGTGTCCCGTGCCTATCTCAGCTGCCAGAGAGGTTGAGTCGCTACCGGGTGGAACGACCTGGGGGTTACCTGCCGCAGCAAGTCCATCCCGCTTTGCGGCGGGCTCTGGTGAAAACCAGTAATGTCTTAGATTCCGTTCCCCTGGTACGGCCCACGCCATCGCCTCTCTGACACAGAGGATCCACTACCCATGTCCTTCCCGCACCCTGATACCCACAGCATAAGATATTTCTGTAGGGGAGGGAACACCATAGGACAGAGGCAATGGGAGGACAGGGACTGCTCCCAGGCAATGCCAACTGAGGGTTCTGTCTTAGGAACCCACCGATTTTTGACTGGGGGTGTCAGATGTCACTTGTGATGACATGGATGACCGTGTTAACCAATTGATGACGGCAGATAGGTTGGTGGTCGAGACACGACCACTAGTTGATACCGGGAGCTCAGGCCTCTCGCTGCGACAACTGCTGCCACTCACCCCTAGTCTGCTGCGACCTCTGCCTGATAAATTTAGGCCACTCCTCTGTGCATGTCCTGGCACTTCTCTGCCTGGTATACTTAGTGCGTATATGAGAGGCGTACAATACGCTACAGTAGGCTTAAAAAAGTATTTGTGTACAACACCAGCCGGTGAGTACTTTTGCCTGGCCTTTCATAGTATCTAGGCCCTTGAGAGTTTAACAGGTACAAAATAGTACACCACTTTTTGTAGATGTACATATGTGGTATGCATTTATGAGGGGAGAAAAATGCGCTACAGTACGCTTAAAAAAGTATTTGTGTACAACACCAGCCGGTGAGTACTTTTGCCTGGCCTTTCTCAGTATCTAGGCCCTTGACAGATTAACAGGTACAAAATTGTACTCTACTTAGATGTAGGTATGGGGTATGCACTTATGAGGGCAGAAAAATGCGCTACAGTACCCTTAAATAAGTATTTGTGCACAACACCACCAGTACACAACAGTGCTGCAGCACACAGTCCCTGTGTACTAAATCCAAAATTGCACTCTCTCAAAGACTATTGTTACGCCGAGCGCTCCGGGTCCCTGCTCCTCCCCGGAGCGCTCGCGGCGTTCTCCTCTCTGCAGCGCCCCGGTCAGACCCGCTGACCGGGAGCGCTGCACTGTCACTGCTGGCGGAGATGCGATCCGCGTAGCGGGACGCGCCCGCTCGCGGGCCGCATCCCAATCCACTCACCTGTCCCGTTCCCTGGCTGTCACGTCCTGGCGCGTGGCCCTGCTCTCTAGGGCGCGCGCGCCGGCTCTCTAAGATTTAAAGGGCCAGTGCACCACTAATTGGTGCCTGGCCCAATCAGTGTAATTAGCTTCCATCTGCTCCAGGCCCATTTAAACCCACTTCCCTTTGCTGTCCTTGCCGGATCTTGTTGCCTCAGTGCCTAGTGAAAGCGTTTTTGTGTATGCCCTTACCAGTGTTACCAGATCTTCTGCCATTGCCCTTGACTATGAACCTTGCCGCCTGCCCTGACCTTCTGCTACGTCTGACCTCGCCTCTGTCTAGTCCTCCTGTCCCACGCCACTCTCAGCAGTCAGTGAGGTTGAGCTGTTACCGGTGGACACGACCTGGTTGCTATCCAGCCTGCCGAATCCTGACAGTAGATCCGGCCATGGATCCCGCTGAGGTGCCACTGCCAAGTCTCGCTGACCTCGCCACCGTGGTCGCCCAATAAGGACAACAGCTATCACAGTTGTTCGCCATGCTACAGCAGCTTCTGCCTCCTCCGCCTGCTCCTGCTTCTCCTCCGCAGCAAGTTGCCACTTCCAGACTCCGCTTGTCCCTACCTGACAAGTTCGATGGGAACTCTAAATTGTGCCGTGGGTTCCTGTCCCAGTGTTCTTTGCACTTGGAGATGATGTCGGACCAATTCCCCACTGAACGGTCTAAGGTGGCTTTCGTGGTCAGTCTCCTGTCTGGAAAGGCCTTGGCATGGGCCACACCGCTCTGGGACCGCAACGATCCTGCCACTGCTACAATCCAGTCCTTCTTCGCTGAAGTTCGTAGTGTCTTTGAGGAGCCAGCCCGGGCCTCCTCAGCCGAGACTGCTTTGCTGAACCTCGTCCAAGGGAGTTCTTCCGTAGGCGAAGACGCCATCCAGTTTCGTACCCTCGCCTCTGAGCTATCCTGGAACAATGAGGCCCTCTGCGCAACCTTCAAGAAAGGCTTATCCAGTCACATCAAAGATGTGCTGGCCGCACGAAAAATTCCTGCTACCCTATCTGAACTTATCCAGTTGGCCACGCGCATTGATATGCGTTTTTCTGAAAGACGCCAGGAGCTCCGCCAGCAAAAGGACCTTGATCTCTGGGTACCTCTCTCCCAGAATCCTCTGCAATCTACTCCTGTGCCTCCCGCCGAGGAGGCTATGCAAGTGGATTGGTCTCGCCTGACCCAAGAAGAGAGGTCTCGTCGCAGAGATGAAAATTTGTGCCTGTACTGCGCTAGTACCGAACATTTCCTAGTGGACTGCCCTATTCGTCCTCCGCGTCTGGGAAACGCACGCACGCACCCTGTTCATGTGGGAGTGGCGTCTCTTGGCATAAATTCTGCCCCTCCACGTCTGACTGTACCTGTGCGGATTTCTCCTTCTGTTAACTCCTCCTTCTCTGCTGTGGCCTTCTTGGACTCCGGTTCTGCAGGAAACTTTATTTTGGCCTCTTTTGTTAATAGGTTCAATATCCCAGTAATCCGTCTCGTCAAGCCGCTGTACATTTCTTCTGTCAACGGAGAAAAATTGGACTGCACTGTGCGTTACCGCAGTGAACCCCTGCTTATGAGCATTGGAATGTATCACGAAAAAATTTAATTTTTTGTTCTGCCCAACTGCACCTCTCGGTCTGCCATGGCTCCAACGTCATTCTCCTACCCTTGACTGGACGACCGGGGAGATCAAAAATTGGGGTCCTTCTTGTCACAAACGATGCCTCACATCTGCTCCCACTTGTCTAACTCCTGAGGTTCCACCCTTACCGGTCCCTCCCAAGGCTTACCAGGACTTTCTGATATTTTCAGCAAAAAGCAAGCAGAGATCTTACCTCCTCATAGCCTCCTTCCTGGTACCACTCTGCCCCGTGGCAAGCTTCACCCTCTGCCCCCTCCCCATTCCCACTTCTTCTGGAGTTCCTGCCATAGATGAAGTAACCCAGGACTTCTCCGTTATCTGGAAGGAGACTCAAGAGTCGCTCCCACTGGCCTCGTCTCGTATGAAGGGACAAGCAGATAAAAAGAGGGGGAGAGCTAAGGGGGGGGGGGGTACTCTTACGCCGAGTGCTCTGGGTCCCTGCTCCTCCCCAGAGCGCTCGCGGCGTTCTCCTCTCTGCAGCGCCCCGGTCAGACCCGCTGACCGGGAGCGCTGCACTGTCACTGCCGGCGGGGATGCGATCCGCGTAGCGCGCCGGCTTGGGGGTCGTATCTCAATTCACTCACCTGTCCTGTTCCCTGGCTGTCACGTCCTGGCGCGCACGGCTCCGCTCTCTAGGGTGCGCGCGCGCCGGCTCTCTAAGATTTAAAGGGCCAGTGCACCACTAATTGGTGCCTGGCCCAATCAGTGTAATTAGCTTCCATCTGCTCCAGGCCCATTTAAACCCACTTCCCCTCCTGTCCTTGCCGGATCTTGTTGCCTCAGTGCCTAGTGAAAGCGTTTTTGTGTATGCCCTTACCAGTGTTACCAGACCTTCTGCCGTTGCCCTTGACTACGAACCTTGCCGCCTGCCCTGACCTTCTGCTACGTCTGGCCTCTGTATAGTCCTCCTGTCCCACGCCACTCTCAGCAGTCAGTGAGGTTGAGCTGTTACCGGTGGACACGACCTGGTTGCTATCGCCGCAGCAAAACCATCCCGCTTTGCGGCGGGCTCTGGTGAAAACCAATAGCAACTTAGAACCGGTCCACCGGTACGGTCCACGCCAATCCCTCTCTGACACAGAGGATCCACCTCGAGCCTGCCGAATCCTTACAACTATTATGAATGGAATTGTTGTTGAACAAAGACACAGACTTGTGCTAAAAACGTATTCCTCCCTCCTCTGCTAAGGTTTCTCCAGCTGAGCCAGCTTGTTCAAACGTATGAGGCAACACACAGCTCTCTGCCCCTCTCTGTAATACAATGCTGTAGAAAATGACTGGGAGGTTAATCACTGCAGTAAAAAAAAATGTCTATGAAAAACACACTGCTCTTTGTCCACCAGAACGCTGACGTGCCTAAGAGGTGAAACGCTGCTGTAAAACGCTTTTTTGGGTAACACAGAGCGCTGTCCTATCTCTCAGCAGTGAAAGGTTGAAGTTACTGGCCGGAATATGGTTGCTGATTATATAGGGCTGTGACATCACAGGGGTGACTGGCTGCTGATAGGCTGCATCCTGCATGGGATTCAGGGTCATCCCGCCTACCCTTGTTCCCTTGTTCCTGCCTTCAGAGGATTCCTTGCCCCATGTCCTCACATGTGGATCCGCCATTTTAGATGCCCTGGAGCCTGGACTGCACTTAATGGAGTTTAATGAAGCGATTTGCGCAACAGAATCGCAGCGATATTCGCATTCGTTGCAAATCAAATTTTCCATGAAATTTGTAACGAATTCGGATTTATCATATTCGATTCACTCATCTCTAATTAAGACATACATTTGCATCCAATGTTCTTAAGGGGTTAAATGGGTTATCCATCATAAGATTATTTTAGTACTTACCTACTTGACAATAATGGACATGCTTTGAAGGATCCGTGCTTGTCTTGGCTATGTTGTGATTCCACTATAACGCTGCTGATTTCTTTTTGTGAAATGGCTCTTTCCTGTTAGTGCTCCCTCCGGCCAACTACAAGTCCCAGGATTCCTTGTTTGTAAGTGTGAGGTTACTTTATTCCCTTTCACACATTAGCCACCCCACTCATTGAAGCACAGGTGAGCTGCCTTCCATTCTCTGCTGTGAACAATAGACCAATGTTTTCTAATTTGGGTGCCTACAGCTGTTGCAAAACTACAATTCACTGTAGAATGATCTCATTCCCACCCGTGGTCACTCCACCCTTTGAAGCAGACAGGCTTCTATGAACACCTTACTAGTGATGTAATGTCTTGGGCCGCACTGAAACCTAGGAAAACCTGAGATTACACTTATTTTGTATGCTGTTAAAAATAAATATCGGGGCAAAGATCACATAAGAATTGCGCGACAACCATCAACCACAGGTACAGACACTATATTATAAACTACACTAACTTTACTGCCCCTGTAGCATAGTTAAATAAAATAAAAAAAAATCCTGGAATATCCCTTTAATATATTAAATTATAGGGTCTGTCTTGCCATTATACATACCATGATCTACACATTAAAGCATAGGCTCAGACATAACATTACCAGATTATTTTTCTTATAGTAAAAAGAAGACAAATTTTAAATGTCATTTGTGTTAACATTTTACCTAGACGTTTTTCCCATATTCAATGCTGCATAAATAGATATTGCTTTATGTTAAACTAGAAAACAATTACTATGAACTGGAAGTGGCAGGAAACTCCTAAGAAGCTTGTATTCAAGCTAAACACCTGGGAGCTGAAATTAGTTTTGACATGATCATTTATGCAGGAAAGTAATCAAATTGCACTGTTACATGGTGATACATGGGCCTAAGATTAGATATAATTAATCTTGTGTCTTTTATAGATGATCAAAAATAATTTCACTTAAGCAATGTGACAAATAAGTAGCACATTATCGATAATGAACACACAAGTGCCCTTATGGCAATTGTTCTCCATTAGACTTTATCTTGAAAGCATTCCAGTTCGGAACAGTTGAACAATAAATAAATAAATAAATAAATAAATATATATTAACTAATGAATTAATAATAAAAAAAATAGACATTTAGATATAATTCACCATCAATGTATGAAATGCATTATGTACATTACACTGACACAGACATGCTACATATATACTCAAGAAGATACATTCATTTAACATTTTTATTTTGTATGGTGGAAATACTGACCTAAGGCTCAGTATGTCATAATCTAGTCTCTGATTCAAACCATATGTTGACATAGGGGTTAGAATTATCATTGCCTTCCTGACATTTTATTGGCTGAAATTGGGCGCAGTTAGTTTTTGTTAACTGTGTCTATTTTAAAAAGGTGCAAAAATATTGTACAATTGTTAAAAAATGTATACCACCTCCGCCTTGCCTTAGAAAATGACACCCTACAGCAAGTTCTGAGGTGATTTTTCATTTGTGCAAAATGTATGAAAGTCTGTGCGCCGTTTTGATAATTTTGGTGCACAGAAGCCAAAAACACGGCAAACAAAAAAGGCTGTGAAGTGGCTGCACACACACATATTGATAAATCTCCCCCTTGGTGTACAAGGATCCACTGTGCTAGACCACTTCTTGTAATGGGAAGTGACTTATTAGTACACCTTGGGTTATGGTGTGTCAAACCTGCTCCTGTTGTATTAAATGTTGTAAGTAGAGATGAGCCAACTTACAATAAATTCGATTTGTCACAAACTTCTCGGCTCGGCAGTTGATGACTTATCCTGCATAAATTAGTTCAGCTTTCAGGTGCTCCGGTGGGCTGGAAAAGGTGGATACAGTCCTAGGAGACTCTTTCCTAGGACTGTATCCACCTTTTCCAGCCCACCGGAGCAACTGAAAGCTGAAGTCATCAACTGCTGAGCCGAGAAGTTCGTGACTAATCAAATTTACTGTAAGTTCGCTCATCTCTAGTTGTAAGGAATAGTCGCACATAGAACTTGATTTATCAAAACGTGTGGAAGAAAAACTGGAGAGATATTTTTCCATGACAACTAATCACAACTCAGCTTTCACTTACCGTATTTATTGGCGTATAACACGCACCCCCATTTTAACAGGGAATTTTAAGTCAAAAAAATAAAATGTAAAATAAATGACTTGCGCTAAATGCCACATCATCCCCCCAACTTTGTTTTCTTCTGCACCTCAGTTTGGTCCCGTCCCCTCCAGTGCCACATCATTCCTTCCCATTTATCAGTCCCTGTGCCATATTTACCCTCATCGCCACCCCCCATGTCTCATCCTTTCCCCCTGTCATAGACCACCACTAGCCATACAGACATTAAGCATTTAGTGCCTCCCCCACCATCATTTCCCCCTGTCTAATCATGTCCCCCATCATTCCCCCCTCATCATTTCCCCATCTCATCATCCCCCACCCTGTCTCATCATGCCCCCCATCATTCCCCCCCCCTCATCATTTCCCCCTGTCTCATCATCTCCCACCCTGTCTCATCATGTCCCCCATCATTTCCCCCTCATCATCCCCCCCACCCTGTCTCATCATCTGCCGCTAGTCAGAGTTCGCAGTGCGGCAACTGCAGGAAATGAAAAGTGACATCCCTGATGCCGCGTAGAGAAACCGGGAGAGGACGTCATTATCTGCTTCACTGACCACAGCCCGCAAGACCCCCCCCCCCCTGACCTGCCGAAGCGCAGCCAGGTAAGGAAAATTTTAAAAACTACAAAAAGCAGGGAAAAGGGGGAATGATGAGGGAGGGGGGAGGTGAGGTAAATTTAAAGTAAAACTGTCACTTGTTTTCTCCCGTACTATCCACAGGTACTGGTGGATAGTGCGGGAGACGCTGAATAAAAGGTAGGGCAGATCCGGACAAGGTAGGGTCCATTTTAATCAGCATCTCCTGCACTATCCACCAGTACCTGTGGATAGTGCGGGAGAAAACAAGTGACAGTTTTCCAGAGCGGGGAGGAGATGCCACTGGTCACTGATTTAAAGTGGCCGCGGCCATGCTGCTAATACTTAACAAGCAACCGCTGCTGTGTCTGCTTTAAATCAGTGACCAGAAGATTTATCGGCGTATAACACGCAGGCTTTTTGCCTTAAATTTAAGTTTTAAAAGTGTGTGTTATACGCCGATAAATACGGTAATTAGAGCTCAACAAGACATGAAAGCTGAGCTGTGATTGGTTGTTATGAGCAAAATCTCTCCAGTTTTTTCCCCAGACTGTCAGGATCCAGGTACTGTGAGGATACTGGTGGTGGATCCTCTGTGTCAGTGGGGTGATGACGTGGGCCGTACCAGGGGAACGGAGTCTAAGGGGTTACTGGTTTTCACCAGAGCCCGCCACAAAGCGGGATGGACTTGCTGCGGCAGGTAACCCCCAGGTCGTTCCACCCGATAGCGACTCAACCCCAACTGACGGCTGATATAGGCGCGGTACAAGGGATTAGGCAAGAGCAAGGTCGGACGTAGCAGAAGGTCAGGGCAGGCAGCAAGGATTGTAGTCAGGGGCAACGGCAGATGGTCTGGAACACTGGCTTGGGACATACAAGGAAACGCTTTCACTGGCACAAGGGCAACAAGATCCGGCGATGCTGGGAAGGGGAAGTGAGGCAATATAGGCTAGGGCACAGGTGAATGCACTAATTGGGCCAGGCACCAATCAGCGGCGCACTGGCCCTATAAATCACAGAGAGCCGGCACGCGTGCGCCCTAGGCGCCCTGAACAGACAGAGGACAGGTCGGGTAAGAAGACTGGGATGCGAACCGCGAGCGGGCGCGTCCCGCATCGCGGGTCGCATCCCCGCCAGAGAAACTAACGCAGCGCTCCCGGTCAGCGGGTCTGACCGGGGCGCTGCGACAAGGTAAATGCTGCGAGCACTCCGGGGAGGAGCGGGGACCCGTAGCGCTCGGCGTAACACAGACGTTTTGATAAATCAGGGCCGTAGTATTTATTTTGCAATAAGGCCCTTTGGATTTGCTTTTGCCTTTGTCCTTAATGTTACCTCTAGTAGTACTCCTGTAGCAGGACATGCTAGACAGGCTGCAGCTTTGATATTTTTGACTGAAATGTTGAAGCTGGAAACAAACTCCCTCTGAAGGTGAGAAAGCTGCAGGACAGGTGTTCCAGGGGCAGTAGATTTGAATTGGGCAGAGTGATGTACAGTCTTTTTACTGTGTATCACAGGATTGTTGTTACAGCGAGTGCTCCGGTCCCTGCCTCCGGATCGGAGCGCCTGCCATCTGCTTCTGTTGTCCCCGGTCCCCGGCGTCTCCCGGTCAGAAACACTGACCGGGAGCGCGGGTCCTATTGTCCCAGGGACGCGGCTCGCGTGGCGGCTGGCCACCGCTCACGCGCCGTGCCCTCCTCCTTCTTACCTGCGCTCTGGCGCGCTGCTGCTCTGTCCTCGGCATCCCGGCTCGCGCGGCCCCGCTCCCCAGGGCGCGCGCGCGCACCGTCTATGGTAAATTTAAAGGGCCAGCGCACCAATAATTGATGCGCTGGTTCCTGATTCTCCACTGTGTCCCTGCCTATTTAAGTGTTCATCCCCTTCCTGCCCTTGCCGGATCTTTGTGCCTAGTGCCATTTTGAAAGCGTTCCTTACTGTTGTATTTTGCCTTGCCCGTTGCCGAACCCGTTGCTATTGTCCTCTCGCCTGTGAACCCTTGTCGCCTGCCCTGACCTCTGCTACGTCCGACCACGCTCCTGCCTTCTCCTTTTGTACTACGCCTGTCTCAGCAGTCAGTGAGGTTGAGCCGCTACCGGAGGGCACGACCTGGTTGCTACCGCCGCAGCAAGACCATCCCGCTTTGCGGCGGGCTCTGGTGAAAACCAGTAGCAACTTAGAACCGGTCCTCCGGTACGGTCCACGCCAATCCCTCACTGACACAGAGGATCCACCACCAGCCTGCCGAATCCTGACAGTAAGATCCGGCCATGGATCCCACTGACTTTCCATTGCCTAGCCTGGCGGACCTCACCACCATTGTCGTCCAGCAAGGTCAACAGCTGGCTCAGCTAACCACTATGTTTCAGCAGCTCCTGCCATCTCAGCAACAGCCAGCACCTCCGTCTGCATCTGCCGCTTCATCTCCTCCTGCAGTCGCTTCCGGATCCAGAATCCGTTTGTCCTTGGCGGACAAATACGACGGAGACCCCAAGCAGTGCCGAGGGTTGCTGTCTCAGTGCTCCCTTCATCTTGAGCTACTCTCAGATCAGTTTCCAACTGAGCGAGCCAAGGTTGCCTTCATCCTTAGTCTGCTTACCGGGAGTGCCCTGGCCTGGGCTACACCACTTTGGGACCGCGCTGATCCTGCCACCACCTATGTACAGAACTTCTGCCGGGAATTCCGTAGCGTTTATGAGGAACCTGCCCGGGTTACCTCCGCAGAGACTGCCATACTGAACTTGACCCAAGGAGGTTCCTCAGTGGGGGACTATGCTATACAGTTCCGCACACTCGCCTCAGAACTAAATTGGAACAACGAAGCCCTCTGCGTTACTTTCAATCTATCTAAAATCTAGTCTGCCCAATATTTCTGAATATTATCAACAGACCCTGGCCCTTTTTTATTTGCCTAATTTCAAAGTTATCAGTAAAAGTGACTAATCAGACTTAAAATATCGGCCTTGGTGCATGAAGGGGTACTCTGGTGGAATTTTTTTTATAAAGATGCCCAGGCAGTCTACTATTAGAAAAAACACAAACATGGACATACCTTCTGTGCTCCCCTGCTGCCACTGGTAATACTGCTCCCTGTCACTAATGCTCTCTTCTTCTGGGTGCTGGAGGGCAATATGTCAATGGCCACAGTGATGTCTTGCCTAAGCCAGTGATTAGCTGAGCAGCAATTGACATATTTGGCCCAGCCCATCACAGCCGCTCGCCTCTTCCTGGTGCTTGAGCCCAATGCATTACATTGCCAATCAGCCAATCACTGGCTGAGGCAGGACACAGCTGGCCAGTGACTGGCTGAGTGGCAATTCATGTTTTGACCCTCCATGCCAGAGATCAGGAGTAGCACAGTGGGGGGTGCATAAAAGCTATGTTTAGCTTTGTTTTTTATTTTTTTATAGCAGACTGGGCAGAATGGGCATCTTTTAACCCCTTAAGGACTTAGCCCTTTTTCACCTTAAGGACTCGGCCATTTTTTGCAATTCTGACCACTGTCACTTTAAACATTAATAACTCTGAGATGCTTTTAGTTATCATTCTGATTCCGAGATTGTTTATTCAAAAATAATTTTGTTTGGGTTCACATATACAATATGTCTACTTTATGTTTGCATCATAAAATGTATGAGTTTTTACTTTTGGAAGACACCAGAGGGCTTCAAAGTTCAGCAGCAATTTTCAAATTTTTCACAAAATTTTCAAACTCACTATTTTTCAGTGACCAGTTCAATTTTGAAGTGGATTTGAAGGGTCTTCATATTAGAAATACCCCACAAATGACCCCATTATAAAAACTGCACCCCCCCCAAAGTATTCAAAATGACATTCAGTCAGAGTTTTAATCCTTTAGGTGTTTCACAGGAATAGCAGCAAAGTGAAGGAGAAAATTCACAATCTTAATTTTTTACACTCGCATGTTCTTGTAGACCCAATTTTTGAATTTTTGCAAGGGGTAAAAATGAGAAAATTTTTACTTGTATTTGAAACCCAATTTTTCTCGAGTAAGGAAATACCTCATATATCCATGTAAAGTGTTCGGCGGGCGCAGTAGAGGGCTCAGAAGGGAAGGAGCGAGAAGTGGTTTTTGGGGGCATGTCACCTTTAGGAAGCCCCTATGGTGCCAGAACAGCAAAAAAAAAAACACATGGCATATCATTTTGGAAACTAGACCCCCTCAGGGAACATAACAAGGGGTAAAGTGATCCTTAATACCCCACAGGTGATTCACGACTTTTGCATATGTAAAAAAATTTTTTTTTTTTACCTAAAATGCTTGGTTTCCCAAAAATTTTACATTTTTAAAAAGTGTAATAGCAGAAAATACCCCCCAAAATTTGAAGCCCAATTTCTCCCGATTCAGAAAACACCTCATATGGGGGTGAAAAGTGCTCTGCTGGCGCACTACAGGTCTCAGAAGAGAAGGAGTCACATTTGGCTTTTTGGAAGCAAATTTTGCTCTGGGGGCATGCCGCATTTAGGAAGACCGTATGGTGCCAGAACAGCGAAAAAAAAACACATGGCATACTATTTTGGAAACTAGACCCCTTGGGGAACGTAACAAGGGGTAAAGTGAACCTTAATACCCCACAGGTGTTTCACGACTTTTGCATATGTAAAAAAAAAATATATGTTTTTCCTAAAATGCTCGTTTTCCCAAAAAAATTAACATTTTTAAAAAGGGTAAAAAAAGAAAATACCCCCCAAAATTTGTAACACAATTTCTCCCGAGTACGGCGATACCCCATATGTGACCCTAAACTGTTGCCTTGAAATACGACAGGGCTCCAAAGTGAGAGCGCCATGCGCATTTGAGGCCTAAATTAGGGACTTGCATAGGGGTGGACATAGGGGCATTCTACACCAGTGATTCCCAAACAGGGTGCCTGCAGCAAACA
Source organism: Hyla sarda (assembly GCF_029499605.1). NCBI lineage: Eukaryota > Metazoa > Chordata > Amphibia > Anura > Hylidae > Hyla > Hyla sarda. The sequence continues at coordinate 71,799,828 of NC_079194.1, read as the reverse complement.
GGGTGCTTGTTGCAAAACTACAGCTCCAACGGTCTATGAGTGCATGCTGGGAGTTGTAGTTTTGCAACAGCTGGAGGCACACTGGTTGTGAAACACAGAGTTAGGTCACAAACTCAGTGATACATAACCAGTGTGCCTACAGCTGTTGCAAAACTAAAGCTCTCAGCATGTACAGTCTGTCAGCTCATGCTGGGAGTTGTAGTTTTGCAACAGCTGGATGTCCCCCCCAATGTGAATGTACAGGGTACACTCACATGGGCGGAGGTTTACAGCTTAACCCCCAGCATGTACGGACAGCGGAAGGGCATGCTGGGACTTGTAGTTATGCAACAGCTGGAGGCATACTACTTTGGCTGGGGATGCTGGCGATTGTAGTTATGGAACAGCTGGAGACACACTGGTTTGCTACTTAACTCAGTGTTTCACAACCAGTGTGCCTCCAGCTGTTGCAAAACTGCAACTCCCTGCATGTACGGTGCATGCTGGGAGTTGTAGTTTGCAACAGCTGGAGGCACACCGGTCATAAAACACTTAATTTGGAGAAAAAAAACTCAGAGTTTCACAACCAGTGTGCCTTCAGCTGTTGCAAAACTACAACTCTCAGCAGTCACCGACAGCCAATGAGCATGCTGGGAGTTGTAGCTATGCAACCAGCAGATGCACCACTACAATTCCCAGCATGCACTTTGGCTGTTTGTGCAAGCTGGGAGTTGTAGTTATACAACAGCTGAAGGTACACTTTTCCATAGAAAAAACTATAAGGCCCAGCATGCCTATAAGGAAATGCTGGGAGTTGTGGTGGTCTGCCTCCTGCTGTTGCATAACTACAGCTCCCAGCATGCCCTTTTTGCATGCTGGGAGCTGTTGCTAAGCAACAGCAGGAGGCTCTCACTCACCTCCTACTGCTGCAAGCTGCCGCTTCAGGTCAGTCCCTCGCCGCCGCCGCTCCTGGGGCCCCTATCCCAACAGGGACGCCGGGGATCGGGGTCCCCAGCTGCCGGGGTCCACCTCCCGCACCCGCTCACGTCCTCCGGAAGAGGGGGAGTAACACCCGCAGCAGATGCCCTGATCGGTCGGCCGGTAAACCGGCCGACGAATCAGGGTGATTGTGAGGTGAGGTGGCCACCAGTGCCACCTCACCCCTGCTGGCTACGGCTGTTCGGGGCCGTCAGAGACGGCCCTGAACAGCCTGTAATTCCGGGTCACCGGGTCACTGGAGACCCGATTGACCCGGAAACCGCCGCAGATTGCTGGGCTGAATTGTCCAGCTATCTGCGGCCATCATGACCCCCCTGGTCGATATGCCGCAATGCCTGCTGAACGATTTCTTTTATAGCTCTACCTTCTTCTTGGATGAGGCATAAAAAGTGTCTAATATAGGAAAAATGTGTGCTTGCCTGTAATTTTACAATTAAGAGAATTAACCAGTCCCAGGCCAGGCCTGGCTATAAACTTCCATCAGAACCCCATCCACTTTGTGTTATTGAATAGACTCAGTACTGATGCTAAAATATGATATTTAGTAGTGAGGGTTTGTATGTGCTGCCTTCAGACTCATGTAAAGTAAAATTACAGGTAAGTACAAATTTTCCCTTTACATAGTCGTCTTCAGTCAGCACAGAAGGGAGCTAAATAGCAACATAAAAGGGGGGGGTACTTAATTGAATGCAGCATTAAGCACCACTGTGCCAGAGGCTGGACCCGAGTTTTTGTTGTCTAGAGAGTAGATTGAGCTCTGATGGAATCCAGTGGCTCAACTCCTGCGATCTTACAGGCATCCAGAATTGTAGACTTAAGCCCTTCCACCAAGGTAGCTTAAGACACCTTTTTTCCCTTTATCACACCGGCAACTGTATGAACAGATCATCTTCCAACCTGAACGTCTTGGTTCTATTGTGTTGGCTGGTCAGTGCTGTAGACCCATTCATATGGTGAAGAACTCGTCCTCCTCATCAGCCGGATCCAGCAAGAACTTCAGCAAAAGAATTCCCTGATGATGTCGCCTCAGATGACACCTTCAGCAGGTCTCCCTCTGGTGCAAATCTTATAAAGGAATGTCTTGAGGAGAGAGCTTGTATTTTATCCCAACCTGTTTGCGAATGTTATCGCAATCAGGAAAGAGATCTTGTAGGAGAATCACTTATGGTTGACTTACTGCAGAGGCTTAGACACTACCACCAAGGAAGACATGTGACTGGTCTGAGTTGCCTTAGTGCTGTTAAAAATCGAGTGATGACTGGATGAGTAGAGCGCATTTAAGGATTCTCTTTCGGCTGAAAGACGAGTAGATATCACCTCCGATAAACTCATCATATGGAATCTATCCTTCTTAAACTCCACGCAGCCAAAGGTAACTGCTCCGACTGTGAATGAAGGACCTGTTCTGTGTCAGCAGGTCCCTGTGGGGAGTAAGTTTCGTTTAATTGTAACAGGAGGGAAAACAAAACCCGTCTTGGCCAGTAAGGCTATCAGGATCATGTCTGGCTTGTCAATCAGGATCTTCCCTATGCCTGGAGGTTGGAATAGATAGAAGTAGAGGCCTCTCCCCAATATCGTCAGGGCATCAAACATGTCTGGTTGGTCTCTGCAATTCAGAGAAGCAAATTTAGCAGCCTTTCGGTTTTCTATGGTAGCTCCCATGTCATAATCAGGTAGACCTCCTTTGCTGACTACTTGGCAGAAGTATACTTCAGAGAGGGCCCTTTCTCTTGAGCATAGAATAGTTCTGCTTGGCTGATCCGCCTGCACATTCAGAGTGCCCTTTATGTGACCACTGGGAAACTGGGCAGAGGACTAAAAAGTAGCAAAAATGGCCAAATTCACTGGCCTTATTTACAGCTATTCGCCCGCATTATGATCCAGTATATTGGGTTAAGAGCAGGTGAACCAGCTGTTAGATTTAAGGAAAAAGACTAAATGAGGTGTAAGGGAAAATGATCACTAATGCAGATAGCAGTACGGTTTAAGTCTCTCACCTCAAAGAAGTCAGTTCCCTTCAGTTCACTTCTGGTTTAATTCTGGTGTAATTCTGCTTAGTGCACTTAAAATGTTGCACTTTGAATGTGGCACAAAGACCATGGTCTCAAAGACCATTTGCCAATAAAATATACTTCAAGCTAAGATTATTAGATTGATTAATAAGTGCTATCAGGTGAAAAAGTGGGTAAAGGAAAAATGTAGTTAAAAAATATTAATGAATTATGTATACAAGTTGCCTAAGAAACAAGATAGGGAGGGCCCAACCATACCTCAAGTTCCTTAACCACAAACCTCACTGAACTCACACTCTGTCACTGATCTTCAGCTCCTTTGGCTTGCCTCAGTGCCATCAGAGCAATCAAACCCATGACCTGAGTGTTCCAAAGCGGCAATGCTAACCACTGGGTGTTTGATAACAAAAACCCATATCCATGATATGTTCGATTTCTTTAGCTTCAGCTATATTATGGGAAAGCACAAAACATCTGTCAGAAGATGCAATGCTGCATTTGTCCCTAAATGATGAGAAAATGCCACACCACTGTCCAGAGGAGCACATCTGTTTTTTTGTCCCTTGGGCCTAAATGATGAGAAAACCACACACCTGTGCTGAAGAGCACCTCTTCCCAATTCCACCGTGATGCTGCCTCAACCCAAAAAAATCCTTGGTTTTCCGCACCTCACACACCTCTCCGGAGGAAGATGTCTTCCCAGCTCCCCTGTGGCGCTGCCTGGTTCCTGCAGCCTCTCAATCACGTGGTCATGAGTTCTAGCCTTGGTTGCTTTGGAAGTTTGTTATTTTTTACTTAATTTTTTGGTCACTTGGGCCTAAATGATTAAAAAAAAAAAAAAGCCTTGGAGCTGGTTCAGCTGTGCCGCTTCTTGACCGTTTTTGTGGGTTTTTTCCTTTCACTTGGGCCTAAATGATGAGAAAAGCCCACACACCTGTCCAGAGGAACACATCTTCCCAATTCCCCCGTGGTGCTGCCTCAGCTTTGCTGACTCCTGACCATGTGGTCGCGGGTTCTAGCTTTTGTAATTTTATTTAGAGCTTAAAAGAGGAGAGACAACAAAACGCCTGTCAAAAGAAGCAATCCTACCGAATATCGCCGTGGCTCGAACCTGGAATCATTTTGTACAATGGCATCGTAACTGACCACAAGAGCGAATGCCTTGCAGGCCTAGGACAAGGACAGCACATGGCCATGGTTTCACTACTTTGCATTCAGTTCCTCGTATAGTCCGGTGGCTAGAGTCGCTGCCTTGTAATGCAAGGGTCGTGGGTTCAATTCCCGTGCGGGATGTCGAGGCACTGAAAGGATACCAGGACGGATGTGGATGTCGCTGAGGAAACAAGAACAAGAGGAAAAGTAAGATGGAGCGTTTGGAGCAGCAACCAGGTGAGTGGAAATGTGGGCATGCCCACCCTGAACATGCCACAGAAGGTAAGAAGGAAAGTGATGAGGTTAGAGCAGCTACCAGGTGAGAGGAAATGTGAAGCAGTGTGGGCAGCTTCTGGTCTGGGCATGCCCCAGAAGGTAGGAAAGAGCGCTTGGTGCAGCTCCCTAGAATAGAGGAGACCTGCCGAGCGTGGGCAGTGGAGCAGAAGTTAGGAAGAGGAGTTGGGCAGCAGACTAGCCGGAGGTAACTGAGACAATGGTTCCGGTGGTGGCTGATGATAACAATAGATATAAAAATATTTTTAGGAATTGCAGCAACAGGCTCTCCTCCGTCACACTCGTGATTCTTTCACCACTTTAGTTCCGGCTCCTTCCCCAATCTCCCCAGGTCCTCTGCTGCCACCAACTTCCGCTGCCTCACACTCCGTCACCAGCCTTTCCGCCTCCATTACCGCTCACACGTCAGCTCAGTCACCGATCTCCACAGGTCCTCCACTGCCCATCTCTTCCGGTCCTCCGCCAACTCAGTCTCCGATCTTCCCAGTTCCTCCGCCGGCAAACTCCTTAGGTCCTTTGACTCAGTCACCGAACTCCACAGATCATCCAGCTTTTGCCTCAGTGCCATCGAACCCATGACCTCAGCGTTCCAAGGTGGCAACGCTGACCACTGGGCTATCTCAGCGTTTGGTGACATGTTCTATTTCTTAGGCTTCAGCCCTGTTATGGGCCTAAATGGTGAGAAAACCGAAAACGCCTGGCTTTTCCGACGTGGAGCTGGTTGGGCCCTTCTGCCTCTCGACCGTTTTCATGTTTTTTTTTCTGGTTTGGCCGTGCCGCCTCTCTACCGTTTTGGTGTTTATTTTTCTTCTTTTGCTTGGGCCTAAATGATGAGAAAACCACACACCTGTGCGGAGGAGCACCACTTCCCAATTCCCCCGTGATGCTGCCTCAACCCAAAAAAATCCTTGGTTTTCCGCACCTCACACACCTCTCCGGAGGAAGATGTCTTCCCAGCTCCCCCGTGGCGCTGCCTGGTTCCTGCAGCCTCTCAATCACGTGGTCATGAGTTCTAGCCTTGGTTGCTTTGGAAGTTTGTTATTTTTTACTTAATTTTTTGGTCACTTGGGCCTAAATGATTAAAAAAAAAAAAAAGCCTTGGAGCTGGTTCAGCTGTGCCGCCTCTTGACCGTTTTTGTGGGTTTTTTCCTTTCACTTGGGCCTAAATGATGAGAAAAGCCCACACACCTGTCCAGAGGAACACATCTTCCCAATTCCCCCGTGGTGCTGCCTCAGCTTTGCTGACTCCTGACCACGTGGTCGCGGGTTCTAGCTTTTGTAATTTTATTTCGAGCTTAAAAGAGGAGAGACAACAAAACGCCTGTCAAAAGAAGCAATCCTACCGAATATCGCCGTGGCTCGAACCTGGAATCATTTTGTACAATGGCATCGTAACTGACCACAAGAGCGAATGCCTTGCAGGCCTAGGACAAGGACAGCACATGGCCATGGTTTCACTACTTTGCATTCAGTTCCTCGTATAGTCCGGTGGCTAGAGTCGCTGCCTTGCAATGCAAGGGTCGTGGGTTCAATTCCCGTGCGGGATGTCGAGGCACTGAAAGGATACCAGGACGGATGTGGATGTCGCTGAGGAAACAAGACCAAGAGGAAAAGTAAGATGGAGCGTTTGGAGCAGCAACCAGGTGAGTGGAAATGTGGGCATGCCCACCCTGAACATGCCACAGAAGGTAAGAAGGAAAGTGATGAGGTTAGAGCAGCTACCAGGTGAGAGGAAATGTGAAGCAGTGTGGGCAGCTTCTGGTCTGGGCATGCCCCAGAAGGTAGGAAAGAGCGCTTGGTGCAGCTCCCTAGAATAGAGGAGACCTGCCGAGCGTGGGCAGTGGAGCAGAAGTTAGGAAGAGGAGTTGGGCAGCAGACTAGCCGGAGGTAACTGAGACAATGGTTCCGGTGGTGGCTGATGATAACAATAGATATAAAAATATTTTTAGGAATTGCAGCAACAGGCTCTCCTCCGTCACACTCGTGATTCTTTCACCACTTTAGTTCCGGCTCCTTCCCCAATCTCCCCAGGTCCTCTGCTGCCACCAACTTCCGCTGCCTCACACTCCGTCACCAGCCTTTCCGCCTCCATTACCGCTCACACGTCAGCTCAGTCACCGATCTCCACAGGTCCTCCACTGCCCATCTCTTCCGGTCCTCCGCCAACTCAGTCTCCGATCTTCCCAGTTCCTCCGCCGGCAAACTCCTTAGGTCCTTTGACTCAGTCACCGAACTCCACAGATCATCCAGCTTTTGCCTCAGTGCCATCGAACCCATGACCTCAGCGTTCCAAGGTGGCAACGCTGACCACTGGGCTATCTCAGCGTTTGGTGACATGTTCTATTTCTTAGGCTTCAGCCCTGTTATGGGCCTAAATGGTGAGAAAACCGAAAACGCCTGGCTTTTCCGACGTGGAGCTGGTTGGGCCCTTCCGCCTCTCGACCGTTTTCATGTTTTTTTTTCTGGTTTGGCCGTGCCGCCTCTCTACCGTTTTGGTGTTTATTTTTCTTCTTTTGCTTGGGCCTAAATGATGAGAAAACCACACACCTGTGCGGAGGAGCACCACTTCCCAATTCCCCCGTGATGCTGCCTCAACCCAAAAAAATCCTTGGTTTTCCGCACCTCACACACCTCTCCGGAGGAAGATGTCTTCCCAGCTCCCCCGTGGCGCTGCCTGGTTCCTGCAGCCTCTCAATCACGTGGTCATGAGTTCTAGCCTTGGTTGCTTTGGAAGTTTGTTATTTTTTACTTAATTTTTTGGTCACTTGGGCCTAAATGATTAAAAAAAAAAAAAAGCCTTGGAGCTGGTTCAGCTGTGCCGCCTCTTGACCGTTTTTGTGGGTTTTTTCCTTTCACTTGGGCCTAAATGATGAGAAAAGCCCACACACCTGTCCAGAGGAACACATCTTCCCAATTCCCCCGTGGTGCTGCCTCAGCTTTGCTGACTCCTGACCACGTGGTCGCGGGTTCTAGCTTTTGTAATTTTATTTCGAGCTTAAAAGAGGAGAGACAACAAAACGCCTGTCAAAAGAAGCAATCCTACCGAATATCGCCGTGGCTCGAACCTGGAATCATTTTGTACAATGGCATCGTAACTGACCACAAGAGCGAATGCCTTGCAGGCCTAGGACAAGGACAGCACATGGCCATGGTTTCACTACTTTGCATTCAGTTCCTCGTATAGTCCGGTGGCTAGAGTCGCTGCCTTGCAATGCAAGGGTCGTGGGTTCAATTCCCGTGCGGGATGTCGAGGCACTGAAAGGATACCAGGACGGATGTGGATGTCGCTGAGGAAACAAGACCAAGAGGAAAAGTAAGATGGAGCGTTTGGAGCAGCAACCAGGTGAGTGGAAATGTGGGCATGCCCACCCTGAACATGCCACAGAAGGAAAGTGATGAGGTTAGAGCAGCTACCAGGTGAGAGGAAATGTGAAGCAGTGTGGGCAGCTTCCAGTCTGGGCATGCCCCAGAAGGTAGGAAAGAGCGCTTGGTGCAGCTCCCTAGAATAGAGGAGACCTGCCGAGCGTGGGCAGTGGAGCAGAAGTTAGGAAGAGGAGTTGGGCAGCAGACTAGCCGGAGGTAACTGAGACAATGGTTCCGGTGGTGGCTGATGATAACAATAGATATAAAAATATTTTTAGGAATTGCAGCAACAGGCTCTCCTCCGTCACACTCGTGATTCTTTCACCACTTTAGTTCCGGCTCCTTCCCCAATCTCCCCAGGTCCTCTGCTGCCACCAACTTCCGCTGCCTCACACTCCGTCACCAGCCTTTCCGCCTCCATTACCGCTCACACGTCAGCTCAGTCACCGATCTCCACAGGTCCTCCACTGCCCATCTCTTCCGGTCCTCCGCCAACTCAGTCTCCGATCTTCCCAGTTCCTCCGCCGGCAAACTCCTTAGGTCCTTTGACTCAGTCACCGAACTCCACAGATCATCCAGCTTTTGCCTCAGTGCCATCGAACCCATGACCTCAGCGTTCCAAGGTGGCAACGCTGACCACTGGGCTATCTCAGCGTTTGGTGACATGTTCTATTTCTTAGGCTTCAGCCCTGTTATGGGCCTAAATGGTGAGAAAACCGAAAACGCCTGGCTTTTCCGACGTGGAGCTGGTTGGGCCCTTCCGCCTCTCGACCGTTTTCATGTTTTTTTTTCTGGTTTGGCCGTGCCGCCTCTCTACCGTTTTGGTGTTTATTTTTCTTCTTTTGCTTGGGCCTAAATGATGAGAAAACCACACACCTGTGCGGAGGAGCACCACTTCCCAATTCCCCCGTGATGCTGCCTCAACCCAAAAAAATCCTTGGTTTTCCGCACCTCACACACCTCTCCGGAGGAAGATGTCTTCCCAGCTCCCCCGTGGCGCTGCCTGGTTCCTGCAGCCTCTCAATCGCGTGGTCATGAGTTCTAGCCTTGGTTGCTTTGGAAGTTTGTTATTTTTTACTTAATTTTTTGGTCACTTGGGCCTAAATGATTAAAAAAAAAAAAAAGCCTTGGAGCTGGTTCAGCTGTGCCGCCTCTTGACCGTTTTTGTGGGTTTTTTCCTTTCACTTGGGCCTAAATGATGAGAAAAGCCCACACACCTGTCCAGAGGAACACATCTTCCCAATTCCCCCGTGGTGCTGCCTCAGCTTTGCTGACTCCTGACCACGTGGTCGCGGGTTCTAGCTTTTGTAATTTTATTTCGAGCTTAAAAGAGGAGAGACAACAAAACGCCTGTCAAAAGAAGCAATCCTACCGAATATCGCCGTGGCTCGAACCTGGAATCATTTTGTACAATGGCATCGTAACTGACCACAAGAGCGAATGCCTTGCAGGCCTAGGACAAGGACAGCACATGGCCATGGTTTCACTACTTTGCATTCAGTTCCTCGTATAGTCCGGTGGCTAGAGTCGCTGCCTTGCAATGCAAGGGTCGTGGGTTCAATTCCCGTGCGGGATGTCGAGGCACTGAAAGGATACCAGGACGGATGTGGATGTCGCTGAGGAAACAAGACCAAGAGCAGCAACCAGGTGAGTGGAAATGTGGGCATGCCCACCCTGAACATGCCACAGAAGGTAAGAAGGAAAGTGATGAGGTTAGAGCAGCTACCAGGTGAGAGGAAATGTGAAGCAGTGTGGGTAGCTTCTGGTCTGGGCATGCCCCAGAAGGTAGGAAAGAGCGCTTGGTGCAGCTCCCTAGAATAGAGGAGACCTGCCGAGCGTGGGCAGTGGAGCAGAAGTTAGGAAGAGGAGTTGGGCAGCAGACTAGCCGGAGGTAACTGAGACAATGGTTCCGGTGGTGGCTGATGATAACAATAGATATAAAAATATTTTTAGGAATTGCAGCAACAGGCTCTCCTCCGTCACACTCGTGATTCTTTCACCACTTTAGTTCCGGCTCCTTCCCCAATCTCCCCAGGTCCTCTGCTGCCACCAACTTCCGCTGCCTCACACTCCGTCACCAGCCTTTCCGCCTCCATTACCGCTCACACGTCAGCTCAGTCACCGATCTCCACAGGTCCTCCACTGCCCATCTCTTCCGGTCCTCCGCCAACTCAGTCTCCGATCTTCCCAGTTCCTCCGCCGGCAAACTCCTTAGGTCCTTTGACTCAGTCACCGAACTCCACAGATCATCCAGCTTTTGCCTCAGTGCCATCAGGGGAATCGAACCCATGACCTCAGCGTTCCAAGGTGGCAACGCTGACCACTGGGCTATCTCAGCGTTTGGTGACATGTTCTATTTCTTAGGCTTCAGCCCTGTTATGGGCCTAAATGGTGAGAAAACCGAAAACGCCTGGCTTTTCCGACGTGGAGCTGGTTGGGCCCTTCCGCCTCTCGACCGTTTTCATGTTTTTTTTTCTGGTTTGGCCGTGCCGCCTCTCTACCGTTTTGGTGTTTATTTTTCTTCTTTTGCTTGGGCCTAAATGATGAGAAAACCACACACCTGTGCGGAGGAGCACCACTTCCCAATTCCCCCGTGATGCTGCCTCAACCCAAAAAAATCCTTGGTTTTCCGCACCTCACACACCTCTCCGGAGGAAGATGTCTTCCCAGCTCCCCCGTGGCGCTGCCTGGTTCCTGCAGCCTCTCAATCACGTGGTCATGAGTTCTAGCCTTGGTTGCTTTGGAAGTTTGTTATTTTTTACTTAATTTTTTGGTCACTTGGGCCTAAATGATTAAAAAAAAAAAAAAGCCTTGGAGCTGGTTCAGCTGTGCCGCCTCTTGACCGTTTTTGTGGGTTTTTTCCTTTCACTTGGGCCTAAATGATGAGAAAAGCCCACACACCTGTCCAGAGGAACACATCTTCCCAATTCCCCCGTGGTGCTGCCTCAGCTTTGCTGACTCCTGACCACGTGGTCGCGGGTTCTAGCTTTTGTAATTTTATTTCGAGCTTAAAAGAGGAGAGACAACAAAACGCCTGTCAAAAGAAGCAATCCTACCGAATATCGCCGTGGCTCGAACCTGGAATCATTTTGTACAATGGCATCGTAACTGACCACAAGAGCGAATGCCTTGCAGGCCTAGGACAAGGACAGCACATGGCCATGGTTTCACTACTTTGCATTCAGTTCCTCGTATAGTCCGGTGGCTAGAGTCGCTGCCTTGCAATGCAAGGGTCGTGGGTTCAATTCCCGTGCGGGATGTCGAGGCACTGAAAGGATACCAGGACGGATGTGGATGTCGCTGAGGAAACAAGACCAAGAGGAAAAGTAAGATGGAGCGTTTGGAGCAGCAACCAGGTGAGTGGAAATGTGGGCATGCCCACCCTGAACATGCCACAGAAGGAAAGTGATGAGGTTAGAGCAGCTACCAGGTGAGAGGAAATGTGAAGCAGTGTGGGCAGCTTCTGGTCTGGGCATGCCCCAGAAGGTAGGAAAGAGCGCTTGGTGCAGCTCCCTAGAATAGAGGAGACCTGCCGAGCGTGGGCAGTGGAGCAGAAGTTAGGAAGAGGAGTTGGGCAGCAGACTAGCCGGAGGTAACTGAGACAATGGTTCCGGTGGTGGCTGATGATAAAAATAGATATAAAAATATTTTTAGGAATTGCAGCAACAGGCTCTCCTCCGTCACACTCGTGATTCTTTCACCACTTTAGTTCCGGCTCCTTCCCCAATCTCCCCAGGTCCTCTGCTGCCACCAACTTCCGCTGCCTCACACTCCGTCACCAGCCTTTCCGCCTCCATTACCGCTCACACGTCAGCTCAGTCACCGATCTCCACAGGTCCTCCACTGCCCATCTCTTCCGGTCCTCCGCCAACTCAGTCTCCGATCTTCCCAGTTCCTCCGCCGGCAAACTCCTTAAGTCCTTTGACTCAGTCACCGAACTCCACAGATCATCCAGCTTTTGCCTCAGTGCCATCGAACCCATGACCTCAGCGTTCCAAGGTGGCAACGCTGACCACTGGGCTATCTCAGCGTTTGGTGACATGTTCTATTTCTTAGGCTTCAGCCCTGTTATGGGCCTAAATGGTGAGAAAACCGAAAACGCCTGGCTTTTCCGACGTGGAGCTGGTTGGGCCCTTCCGCCTCTCGACCGTTTTCATGTTTTTTTTTCTGGTTTGGCCGTGCCGCCTCTCTACCGTTTTGGTGTTTATTTTTCTTCTTTTGCTTGGGCCTAAATGATGAGAAAACCACACACCTGTGCGGAGGAGCACCACTTCCCAATTCCCCCGTGATGCTGCCTCAACCCAAAAAAATCCTTGGTTTTCCGCACCTCACACACCTCTCCGGAGGAAGATGTCTTCCCAGCTCCCCCGTGGCGCTGCCTGGTTCCTGCAGCCTCTCAATCACGTGGTCATGAGTTCTAGCCTTGGTTGCTTTGGAAGTTTGTTATTTTTTACTTAATTTTTTGGTCACTTGGGCCTAAATGATTAAAAAAAAAAAAAAGCCTTGGAGCTGGTTCAGCTGTGCCGCCTCTTGACCGTTTTTGTGGGTTTTTTCCTTTCACTTGGGCCTAAATGATGAGAAAAGCCCACACACCTGTCCAGAGGAACACATCTTCCCAATTCCCCCGTGGTGCTGCCTCAGCTTTGCTGACTCCTGACCACGTGGTCGCGGGTTCTAGCTTTTGTAATTTTATTTCGAGCTTAAAAGAGGAGAGACAACAAAACGCCTGTCAAAAGAAGCAATCCTACCGAATATCGCCGTGGCTCGAACCTGGAATCATTTTGTACAATGGCATCGTAACTGACCACAAGAGCGAATGCCTTGCAGGCCTAGGACAAGGACAGCACATGGCCATGGTTTCACTACTTTGCATTCAGTTCCTCGTATAGTCCGGTGGCTAGAGTCGCTGCCTTGCAATGCAAGGGTCGTGGGTTCAATTCCCGTGCGGGATGTCGAGGCACTGAAAGGATACCAGGACGGATGTGGATGTCGCTGAGGAAAAGTAAGATGGAGCGTTTGGAGCAGCAACCAGGTGAGTGGAAATGTGGGCATGCCCACCCTGAACATGCCACAGAAGGAAAGTGATGAGGTTAGAGCAGCTACCAGGTGAGAGGAAATGTGAAGCAGTGTGGGCAGCTTCCAGTCTGGGCATGCCCCAGAAGGTAGGAAAGAGCGCTTGGTGCAGCTCCCTAGAATAGAGGAGACCTGCCGAGCGTGGGCAGTGGAGCAGAAGTTAGGAAGAGGAGTTGGGCAGCAGACTAGCCGGAGGTAACTGAGACAATGGTTCCGGTGGTGGCTGATGATAACAATAGATATAAAAATATTTTTAGGAATTGCAGCAACAGGCTCTCCTCCGTCACACTCGTGATTCTTTCACCACTTTAGTTCCGGCTCCTTCCCCAATCTCCCCAGGTCCTCTGCTGCCACCAACTTCCGCTGCCTCACACTCCGTCACCAGCCTTTCCGCCTCCATTACCGCTCACACGTCAGCTCAGTCACCGATCTCCACAGGTCCTCCACTGCCCATCTCTTCCGGTCCTCCGCCAACTCAGTCTCCGATCTTCCCAGTTCCTCCGCCGGCAAACTCCTTAGGTCCTTTGACTCAGTCACCGAACTCCACAGATCATCCAGCTTTTGCCTCAGTGCCATCGAACCCATGACCTCAGCGTTCCAAGGTGGCAACGCTGACCACTGGGCTATCTCAGCGTTTGGTGACATGTTCTATTTCTTAGGCTTCAGCCCTGTTATGGGCCTAAATGGTGAGAAAACCGAAAACGCCTGGCTTTTCCGACGTGGAGCTGGTTGGGCCCTTCTGCCTCTCGACCGTTTTCATGTTTTTTTTTCTGGTTTGGCCGTGCCGCCTCTCTACCGTTTTGGTGTTTATTTTTCTTCTTTTGCTTGGGCCTAAATGATGAGAAAACCACACACCTGTGCGGAGGAGCACCACTTCCCAATTCCCCCGTGATGCTGCCTCAACCCAAAAAAATCCTTGGTTTTCCGCACCTCACACACCTCTCCGGAGGAAGATGTCTTCCCAGCTCCCCCGTGGCGCTGCCTGGTTCCTGCAGCCTCTCAATCACGTGGTCATGAGTTCTAGCCTTGGTTGCTTTGGAAGTTTGTTATTTTTTACTTAATTTTTTGGTCACTTGGGCCTAAATGATTAAAAAAAAAAAAAAGCCTTGGAGCTGGTTCAGCTGTGCCGCCTCTTGACCGTTTTTGTGGGTTTTTTCCTTTCACTTGGGCCTAAATGATGAGAAAAGCCCACACACCTGTCCAGAGGAACACATCTTCCCAATTCCCCCGTGGTGCTGCCTCAGCTTTGCTGACTCCTGACCACGTGGTCGCGGGTTCTAGCTTTTGTAATTTTATTTCGAGCTTAAAAGAGGAGAGACAACAAAACGCCTGTCAAAAGAAGCAATCCTACCGAATATCGCCGTGGCTCGAACCTGGAATCATTTTGTACAATGGCATCGTAACTGACCACAAGAGCGAATGCCTTGCAGGCCTAGGACAAGGACAGCACATGGCCATGGTTTCACTACTTTGCATTCAGTTCCTCGTATAGTCCGGTGGCTAGAGTCGCTGCCTTGCAATGCAAGGGTCGTGGGTTCAATTCCCGTGCGGGATGTCGAGGCACTGAAAGGATACCAGGACGGATGTGGATGTCGCTGAGGAAACAAGACCAAGAGGAAAAGTAAGATGGAGCGTTTGGAGCAGCAACCAGGTGAGTGGAAATGTGGGCATGCCCACCCTGAACATGCCACAGAAGGTAAGAAGGAAAGTGATGAGGTTAGAGCAGCTACCAGGTGAGAGGAAATGTGAAGCAGTGTGGGCAGCTTCTGGTCTGGGCATGCCCCAGAAGGTAGGAAAGAGCGCTTGGTGCAGCTCCCTAGAATAGAGGAGACCTGCCGAGCGTGGGCAGTGGAGCAGAAGTTAGGAAGAGGAGTTGGGCAGCAGACTAGCCGGAGGTAACTGAGACAATGGTTCCGGTGGTGGCTGATGATAACAATAGATATAAAAATATTTTTAGGAATTGCAGCAACAGGCTCTCCTCCGTCACACTCGTGATTCTTTCACCACTTTAGTTCCGGCTCCTTCCCCAATCTCCCCAGGTCCTCTGCTGCCACCAACTTCCGCTGCCTCACACTCCGTCACCAGCCTTTCCGCCTCCATTACCGCTCACACGTCAGCTCAGTCACCGATCTCCACAGGTCCTCCACTGCCCATCTCTTCCGGTCCTCCGCCAACTCAGTCTCCGATCTTCCCAGTTCCTCCGCCGGCAAACTCCTTAGGTCCTTTGACTCAGTCACCGAACTCCACAGATCATCCAGCTTTTGCCTCAGTGCCATCGAACCCATGACCTCAGCGTTCCAAGGTGGCAACGCTGACCACTGGGCTATCTCAGCGTTTGGTGACATGTTCTATTTCTTAGGCTTCAGCCCTGTTATGGGCCTAAATGGTGAGAAAACCGAAAACGCCTGGCTTTTCCGACGTGGAGCTGGTTGGGCCCTTCCGCCTCTCGACCGTTTTCATGTTTTTTTTTCTGGTTTGGCCGTGCCGCCTCTCTACCGTTTTGGTGTTTATTTTTCTTCTTTTGCTTGGGCCTAAATGATGAGAAAACCACACACCTGTGCGGAGGAGCACCACTTCCCAATTCCCCCGTGATGCTGCCTCAACCCAAAAAAATCCTTGGTTTTCCGCACCTCACACACCTCTCCGGAGGAAGATGTCTTCCCAGCTCCCCCGTGGCGCTGCCTGGTTCCTGCAGCCTCTCAATCACGTGGTCATGAGTTCTAGCCTTGGTTGCTTTGGAAGTTTGTTATTTTTTACTTAATTTTTTGGTCACTTGGGCCTAAATGATTAAAAAAAAAAAAAAGCCTTGGAGCTGGTTCAGCTGTGCCGCCTCTTGACCGTTTTTGTGGGTTTTTTCCTTTCACTTGGGCCTAAATGATGAGAAAAGCCCACACACCTGTCCAGAGGAACACATCTTCCCAATTCCCCCGTGGTGCTGCCTCAGCTTTGCTGACTCCTGACCACGTGGTCGCGGGTTCTAGCTTTTGTAATTTTATTTCGAGCTTAAAAGAGGAGAGACAACAAAACGCCTGTCAAAAGAAGCAATCCTACCGAATATCGCCGTGGCTCGAACCTGGAATCATTTTGTACAATGGCATCGTAACTGACCACAAGAGCGAATGCCTTGCAGGCCTAGGACAAGGACAGCACATGGCCATGGTTTCACTACTTTGCATTCAGTTCCTCGTATAGTCCGGTGGCTAGAGTCGCTGCCTTGCAATGCAAGGGTCGTGGGTTCAATTCCCGTGCGGGATGTCGAGGCACTGAAAGGATACCAGGACGGATGTGGATGTCGCTGAGGAAACAAGACCAAGAGGAAAAGTAAGATGGAGCGTTTGGAGCAGCAACCAGGTGAGTGGAAATGTGGGCATGCCCACCCTGAACATGCCACAGAAGGAAAGTGATGAGGTTAGAGCAGCTACCAGGTGAGAGGAAATGTGAAGCAGTGTGGGCAGCTTCCGGTCTGGGCATGCCCCAGAAGGTAGGAAAGAGCGCTTGGTGCAGCTCCCTAGAATAGAGGAGACCTGCCGAGCGTGGGCAGTGGAGCAGAAGTTAGGAAGAGGAGTTGGGCAGCAGACTAGCCGGAGGTAACTGAGACAATGGTTCCGGTGGTGGCTGATGATAACAATAGATATAAAAATATTTTTAGGAATTGCAGCAACAGGCTCTCCTCCGTCACACTCGTGATTCTTTCACCACTTTAGTTCCGGCTCCTTCCCCAATCTCCCCAGGTCCTCTGCTGCCACCAACTTCCGCTGCCTCACACTCCGTCACCAGCCTTTCCGCCTCCATTACCGCTCACACGTCAGCTCAGTCACCGATCTCCACAGGTCCTCCACTGCCCATCTCTTCCGGTCCTCCGCCAACTCAGTCTCCGATCTTCCCAGTTCCTCCGCCGGCAAACTCCTTAGGTCCTTTGACTCAGTCACCGAACTCCACAGATCATCCAGCTTTTGCCTCAGTGCCATCGAACCCATGACCTCAGCGTTCCAAGGTGGCAACGCTGACCACTGGGCTATCTCAGCGTTTGGTGACATGTTCTATTTCTTAGGCTTCAGCCCTGTTATGGGCCTAAATGGTGAGAAAACCGAAAACGCCTGGCTTTTCCGACGTGGAGCTGGTTGGGCCCTTCCGCCTCTCGACCGTTTTCATGTTTTTTTTTCTGGTTTGGCCGTGCCGCCTCTCTACCGTTTTGGTGTTTATTTTTCTTCTTTTGCTTGGGCCTAAATGATGAGAAAACCACACACCTGTGCGGAGGAGCACCACTTCCCAATTCCCCCGTGATGCTGCCTCAACCCAAAAAAATCCTTGGTTTTCCGCACCTCACACACCTCTCCGGAGGAAGATGTCTTCCCAGCTCCCCCGTGGCGCTGCCTGGTTCCTGCAGCCTCTCAATCACGTGGTCATGAGTTCTAGCCTTGGTTGCTTTGGAAGTTTGTTATTTTTTACTTAATTTTTTGGTCACTTGGGCCTAAATGATTAAAAAAAAAAAAAAGCCTTGGAGCTGGTTCAGCTGTGCCGCCTCTTGACCGTTTTTGTGGGTTTTTTCCTTTCACTTGGGCCTAAATGATGAGAAAAGCCCACACACCTGTCCAGAGGAACACATCTTCCCAATTCCCCCGTGGTGCTGCCTCAGCTTTGCTGACTCCTGACCACGTGGTCGCGGGTTCTAGCTTTTGTAATTTTATTTCGAGCTTAAAAGAGGAGAGACAACAAAACGCCTGTCAAAAGAAGCAATCCTACCGAATATCGCCGTGGCTCGAACCTGGAATCATTTTGTACAATGGCATCGTAACTGACCACAAGAGCGAATGCCTTGCAGGCCTAGGACAAGGACAGCACATGGCCATGGTTTCACTACTTTGCATTCAGTTCCTCGTATAGTCCGGTGGCTAGAGTCGCTGCCTTGCAATGCAAGGGTCGTGGGTTCAATTCCCGTGCGGGATGTCGAGGCACTGAAAGGATACCAGGACGGATGTGGATGTCGCTGAGGAAACAAGACCAAGAGCAGCAACCAGGTGAGTGGAAATGTGGGCATGCCCACCCTGAACATGCCACAGAAGGTAAGAAGGAAAGTGATGAGGTTAGAGCAGCTACCAGGTGAGAGGAAATGTGAAGCAGTGTGGGTAGCTTCTGGTCTGGGCATGCCCCAGAAGGTAGGAAAGAGCGCTTGGTGCAGCTCCCTAGAATAGAGGAGACCTGCCGAGCGTGGGCAGTGGAGCAGAAGTTAGGAAGAGGAGTTGGGCAGCAGACTAGCCGGAGGTAACTGAGACAATGGTTCCGGTGGTGGCTGATGATAACAATAGATATAAAAATATTTTTAGGAATTGCAGCAACAGGCTCTCCTCCGTCACACTCGTGATTCTTTCACCACTTTAGTTCCGGCTCCTTCCCCAATCTCCCCAGGTCCTCTGCTGCCACCAACTTCCGCTGCCTCACACTCCGTCACCAGCCTTTCCGCCTCCATTACCGCTCACACGTCAGCTCAGTCACCGATCTCCACAGGTCCTCCACTGCCCATCTCTTCCGGTCCTCCGCCAACTCAGTCTCCGATCTTCCCAGTTCCTCCGCCGGCAAACTCCTTAGGTCCTTTGACTCAGTCACCGAACTCCACAGATCATCCAGCTTTTGCCTCAGTGCCATCAGGGGAATCGAACCCATGACCTCAGCGTTCCAAGGTGGCAACGCTGACCACTGGGCTATCTCAGCGTTTGGTGACATGTTCTATTTCTTAGGCTTCAGCCCTGTTATGGGCCTAAATGGTGAGAAAACCGAAAACGCCTGGCTTTTCCGACGTGGAGCTGGTTGGGCCCTTCCGCCTCTCGACCGTTTTCATGTTTTTTTTTCTGGTTTGGCCGTGCCGCCTCTCTACCGTTTTGGTGTTTATTTTTCTTCTTTTGCTTGGGCCTAAATGATGAGAAAACCACACACCTGTGCGGAGGAGCACCACTTCCCAATTCCCCCGTGATGCTGCCTCAACCCAAAAAAATCCTTGGTTTTCCGCACCTCACACACCTCTCCGGAGGAAGATGTCTTCCCAGCTCCCCCGTGGCGCTGCCTGGTTCCTGCAGCCTCTCAATCACGTGTTCATGAGTTCTAGCCTTGGTTGCTTTGGAAGTTTGTTATTTTTTACTTAATTTTTTGGTCACTTGGGCCTAAATGATTAAAAAAAAAAAAAAGCCTTGGAGCTGGTTCAGCTGTGCCGCCTCTTGACCGTTTTTGTGGGTTTTTTCCTTTCACTTGGGCCTAAATGATGAGAAAAGCCCACACACCTGTCCAGAGGAACACATCTTCCCAATTCCCCCGTGGTGCTGCCTCAGCTTTGCTGACTCCTGACCACGTGGTCGCGGGTTCTAGCTTTTGTAATTTTATTTCGAGCTTAAAAGAGGAGAGACAACAAAACGCCTGTCAAAAGAAGCAATCCTACCGAATATCGCCGTGGCTCGAACCTGGAATCATTTTGTACAATGGCATCGTAACTGACCACAAGAGCGAATGCCTTGCAGGCCTAGGACAAGGACAGCACATGGCCATGGTTTCACTACTTTGCATTCAGTTCCTCGTATAGTCCGGTGGCTAGAGTCGCTGCCTTGCAATGCAAGGGTCGTGGGTTCAATTCCCGTGCGGGATGTCGAGGCACTGAAAGGATACCAGGACGGATGTGGATGTCGCTGAGGAAACAAGACCAAGAGGAAAAGTAAGATGGAGCGTTTGGAGCAGCAACCAGGTGAGTGGAAATGTGGGCATGCCCACCCTGAACATGCCACAGAAGGAAAGTGATGAGGTTAGAGCAGCTACCAGGTGAGAGGAAATGTGAAGCAGTGTGGGCAGCTTCTGGTCTGGGCATGCCCCAGAAGGTAGGAAAGAGCGCTTGGTGCAGCTCCCTAGAATAGAGGAGACCTGCCGAGCGTGGGCAGTGGAGCAGAAGTTAGGAAGAGGAGTTGGGCAGCAGACTAGCCGGAGGTAACTGAGACAATGGTTCCGGTGGTGGCTGATGATAAAAATAGATATAAAAATATTTTTAGGAATTGCAGCAACAGGCTCTCCTCCGTCACACTCGTGATTCTTTCACCACTTTAGTTCCGGCTCCTTCCCCAATCTCCCCAGGTCCTCTGCTGCCACCAACTTCCGCTGCCTCACACTCCGTCACCAGCCTTTCCGCCTCCATTACCGCTCACACGTCAGCTCAGTCACCGATCTCCACAGGTCCTCCACTGCCCATCTCTTCCGGTCCTCCGCCAACTCAGTCTCCGATCTTCCCAGTTCCTCCGCCGGCAAACTCCTTAGGTCCTTTGACTCAGTCACCGAACTCCACAGATCATCCAGCTTTTGCCTCAGTGCCATCGAACCCATGACCTCAGCGTTCCAAGGTGGCAACGCTGACCACTGGGCTATCTCAGCGTTTGGTGACATGTTCTATTTCTTAGGCTTCAGCCCTGTTATGGGCCTAAATGGTGAGAAAACCGAAAACGCCTGGCTTTTCCGACGTGGAGCTGGTTGGGCCCTTCCGCCTCTCGACCGTTTTCATGTTTTTTTTTCTGGTTTGGCCGTGCCGCCTCTCTACCGTTTTGGTGTTTATTTTTCTTCTTTTGCTTGGGCCTAAATGATGAGAAAACCACACACCTGTGCGGAGGAGCACCACTTCCCAATTCCCCCGTGATGCTGCCTCAACCCAAAAAAATCCTTGGTTTTCCGCACCTCACACACCTCTCCGGAGGAAGATGTCTTCCCAGCTCCCCCGTGGCGCTGCCTGGTTCCTGCAGCCTCTCAATCACGTGGTCATGAGTTCTAGCCTTGGTTGCTTTGGAAGTTTGTTATTTTTTACTTAATTTTTTGGTCACTTGGGCCTAAATGATTAAAAAAAAAAAAAAGCCTTGGAGCTGGTTCAGCTGTGCCGCCTCTTGACCGTTTTTGTGGGTTTTTTCCTTTCACTTGGGCCTAAATGATGAGAAAAGCCCACACACCTGTCCAGAGGAACACATCTTCCCAATTCCCCCGTGGTGCTGCCTCAGCTTTGCTGACTCCTGACCACGTGGTCGCGGGTTCTAGCTTTTGTAATTTTATTTCGAGCTTAAAAGAGGAGAGACAACAAAACGCCTGTCAAAAGAAGCAATCCTACCGAATATCGCCGTGGCTCGAACCTGGAATCATTTTGTACAATGGCATCGTAACTGACCACAAGAGCGAATGCCTTGCAGGCCTAGGACAAGGACAGCACATGGCCATGGTTTCACTACTTTGCATTCAGTTCCTCGTATAGTCCGGTGGCTAGAGTCGCTGCCTTGCAATGCAAGGGTCGTGGGTTCAATTCCCGTGCGGGATGTCGAGGCACTGAAAGGATACCAGGACGGATGTGGATGTCGCTGAGGAAAAGTAAGATGGAGCGTTTGGAGCAGCAACCAGGTGAGTGGAAATGTGGGCATGCCCACCCTGAACATGCCACAGAAGGAAAGTGATGAGGTTAGAGCAGCTACCAGGTGAGAGGAAATGTGAAGCAGTGTGGGCAGCTTCCAGTCTGGGCATGCCCCAGAAGGTAGGAAAGAGCGCTTGGTGCAGCTCCCTAGAATAGAGGAGACCTGCCGAGCGTGGGCAGTGGAGCAGAAGTTAGGAAGAGGAGTTGGGCAGCAGACTAGCCGGAGGTAACTGAGACAATGGTTCCGGTGGTGGCTGATGATAACAATAGATATAAAAATATTTTTAGGAATTGCAGCAACAGGCTCTCCTCCGTCACACTCGTGATTCTTTCACCACTTTAGTTCCGGCTCCTTCCCCAATCTCCCCAGGTCCTCTGCTGCCACCAACTTCCGCTGCCTCACACTCCGTCACCAGCCTTTCCGCCTCCATTACCGCTCACACGTCAGCTCAGTCACCGATCTCCACAGGTCCTCCACTGCCCATCTCTTCCGGTCCTCCGCCAACTCAGTCTCCGATCTTCCCAGTTCCTCCGCCGGCAAACTCCTTAGGTCCTTTGACTCAGTCACCGAACTCCACAGATCATCCAGCTTTTGCCTCAGTGCCATCGAACCCATGACCTCAGCGTTCCAAGGTGGCAACGCTGACCACTGGGCTATCTCAGCGTTTGGTGACATGTTCTATTTCTTAGGCTTCAGCCCTGTTATGGGCCTAAATGGTGAGAAAACCGAAAACGCCTGGCTTTTCCGACGTGGAGCTGGTTGGGCCCTTCCGCCTCTCGACCGTTTTCATGTTTTTTTTTCTGGTTTGGCCGTGCCGCCTCTCTACCGTTTTGGTGTTTATTTTTCTTCTTTTGCTTGGGCCTAAATGATGAGAAAACCACACACCTGTGCGGAGGAGCACCACTTCCCAATTCCCCCGTGATGCTGCCTCAACCCAAAAAAATCCTTGGTTTTCCGCACCTCACACACCTCTCCGGAGGAAGATGTCTTCCCAGCTCCCCCGTGGCGCTGCCTGGTTCCTGCAGCCTCTCAATCACGTGGTCATGAGTTCTAGCCTTGGTTGCTTTGGAAGTTTGTTATTTTTTACTTAATTTTTTGGTCACTTGGGCCTAAATGATTAAAAAAAAAAAAAGCCTTGGAGCTGGTTCAGCTGTGCCGCCTCTTGACCGTTTTTGTGGGTTTTTTCCTTTCACTTGGGCCTAAATGATGAGAAAAGCCCACACACCTGTCCAGAGGAACACATCTTCCCAATTCCCCCGTGGTGCTGCCTCAGCTTTGCTGACTCCTGACCACGTGGTCGCGGGTTCTAGCTTTTGTAATTTTATTTCGAGCTTAAAAGAGGAGAGACAACAAAACGCCTGTCAAAAGAAGCAATCCTACCGAATATCGCCGTGGCTCGAACCTGGAATCATTTTGTACAATGGCATCGTAACTGACCACAAGAGCGAATGCCTTGCAGGCCTAGGACAAGGACAGCACATGGCCATGGTTTCACTACTTTGCATTCAGTTCCTCGTATAGTCCGGTGGCTAGAGTCGCTGCCTTGCAATGCAAGGGTCGTGGGTTCAATTCCCGTGCGGGATGTCGAGGCACTGAAAGGATACCAGGACGGATGTGGATGTCGCTGAGGAAACAAGACCAAGAGGAAAAGTAAGATGGAGCGTTTGGAGCAGCAACCAGGTGAGTGGAAATGTGGGCATGCCCACCCTGAACATGCCACAGAAGGTAAGAAGGAAAGTGATGAGGTTAGAGCAGCTACCAGGTGAGAGGAAATGTGAAGCAGTGTGGGCAGCTTCTGGTCTGGGCATGCCCCAGAAGGTAGGAAAGAGCGCTTGGTGCAGCTCCCTAGAATAGAGGAGACCTGCCGAGCGTGGGCAGTGGAGCAGAAGTTAGGAAGAGGAGTTGGGCAGCAGACTAGCCGGAGGTAACTGAGACAATGGTTCCGGTGGTGGCTGATGATAACAATAGATATAAAAATATTTTTAGGAATTGCAGCAACAGGCTCTCCTCCGTCACACTCGTGATTCTTTCACCACTTTAGTTCCGGCTCCTTCCCCAATCTCCCCAGGTCCTCTGCTGCCACCAACTTCCGCTGCCTCACACTCCGTCACCAGCCTTTCCGCCTCCATTACCGCTCACACGTCAGCTCAGTCACCGATCTCCACAGGTCCTCCACTGCCCATCTCTTCCGGTCCTCCGCCAACTCAGTCTCCGATCTTCCCAGTTCCTCCGCCGGCAAACTCCTTAGGTCCTTTGACTCAGTCACCGAACTCCACAGATCATCCAGCTTTTGCCTCAGTGCCATCGAACCCATGACCTCAGCGTTCCAAGGTGGCAACGCTGACCACTGGGCTATCTCAGCGTTTGGTGACATGTTCTATTTCTTAGGCTTCAGCCCTGTTATGGGCCTAAATGGTGAGAAAACCGAAAACGCCTGGCTTTTCCGACGTGGAGCTGGTTGGGCCCTTCCGCCTCTCGACCGTTTTCATGTTTTTTTTTCTGGTTTGGCCGTGCCGCCTCTCTACCGTTTTGGTGTTTATTTTTCTTCTTTTGCTTGGGCCTAAATGATGAGAAAACCACACACCTGTGCGGAGGAGCACCACTTCCCAATTCCCCCGTGATGCTGCCTCAACCCAAAAAAATCCTTGGTTTTCCGCACCTCACACACCTCTCCGGAGGAAGATGTCTTCCCAGCTCCCCCGTGGCGCTGCCTGGTTCCTGCAGCCTCTCAATCACGTGGTCATGAGTTCTAGCCTTGGTTGCTTTGGAAGTTTGTTATTTTTTACTTAATTTTTTGGTCACTTGGGCCTAAATGATTAAAAAAAAAAAAAAGCCTTGGAGCTGGTTCAGCTGTGCCGCCTCTTGACCGTTTTTGTGGGTTTTTTCCTTTCACTTGGGCCTAAATGATGAGAAAAGCCCACACACCTGTCCAGAGGAACACATCTTCCCAATTCCCCCGTGGTGCTGCCTCAGCTTTGCTGACTCCTGACCACGTGGTCGCGGGTTCTAGCTTTTGTAATTTTATTTCGAGCTTAAAAGAGGAGAGACAACAAAACGCCTGTCAAAAGAAGCAATCCTACCGAATATCGCCGTGGCTCGAACCTGGAATCATTTTGTACAATGGCATCGTAACTGACCACAAGAGCGAATGCCTTGCAGGCCTAGGACAAGGACAGCACATGGCCATGGTTTCACTACTTTGCATTCAGTTCCTCGTATAGTCCGGTGGCTAGAGTCGCTGCCTTGCAATGCAAGGGTCGTGGGTTCAATTCCCGTGCGGGATGTCGAGGCACTGAAAGGATACCAGGACGGATGTGGATGTCGCTGAGGAAACAAGACCAAGAGCAGCAACCAGGTGAGTGGAAATGTGGGCATGCCCACCCTGAACATGCCACAGAAGGTAAGAAGGAAAGTGATGAGGTTAGAGCAGCTACCAGGTGAGAGGAAATGTGAAGCAGTGTGGGTAGCTTCTGGTCTGGGCATGCCCCAGAAGGTAGGAAAGAGCGCTTGGTGCAGCTCCCTAGAATAGAGGAGACCTGCCGAGCGTGGGCAGTGGAGCAGAAGTTAGGAAGAGGAGTTGGGCAGCAGACTAGCCGGAGGTAACTGAGACAATGGTTCCGGTGGTGGCTGATGATAACAATAGATATAAAAATATTTTTAGGAATTGCAGCAACAGGCTCTCCTCCGTCACACTCGTGATTCTTTCACCACTTTAGTTCCGGCTCCTTCCCCAATCTCCCCAGGTCCTCTGCTGCCACCAACTTCCGCTGCCTCACACTCCGTCACCAGCCTTTCCGCCTCCATTACCGCTCACACGTCAGCTCAGTCACCGATCTCCACAGGTCCTCCACTGCCCATCTCTTCCGGTCCTCCGCCAACTCAGTCTCCGATCTTCCCAGTTCCTCCGCCGGCAAACTCCTTAGGTCCTTTGACTCAGTCACCGAACTCCACAGATCATCCAGCTTTTGCCTCAGTGCCATCAGGGGAATCGAACCCATGACCTCAGCGTTCCAAGGTGGCAACGCTGACCACTGGGCTATCTCAGCGTTTGGTGACATGTTCTATTTCTTAGGCTTCAGCCCTGTTATGGGCCTAAATGGTGAGAAAACCGAAAACGCCTGGCTTTTCCGACGTGGAGCTGGTTGGGCCCTTCCGCCTCTCGACCGTTTTCATGTTTTTTTTTCTGGTTTGGCCGTGCCGCCTCTCTACCGTTTTGGTGTTTATTTTTCTTCTTTTGCTTGGGCCTAAATGATGAGAAAACCACACACCTGTGCGGAGGAGCACCACTTCCCAATTCCCCCG
Source organism: Hyla sarda (assembly GCF_029499605.1). NCBI lineage: Eukaryota > Metazoa > Chordata > Amphibia > Anura > Hylidae > Hyla > Hyla sarda. The sequence goes on along the minus strand of NC_079194.1, from coordinate 71,774,240 downwards.
TGATGCTGCCTCAACCCAAAAAAATCCTTGGTTTTCCGCACCTCACACACCTCTCCGGAGGAAGATGTCTTCCCAGCTCCCCCGTGGCGCTGCCTGGTTCCTGCAGCCTCTCAATCACGTGGTCATGAGTTCTAGCCTTGGTTGCTTTGGAAGTTTGTTATTTTTTACTTAATTTTTTGGTCACTTGGGCCTAAATGATTAAAAAAAAAAAAAAGCCTTGGAGCTGGTTCAGCTGTGCCGCCTCTTGACCGTTTTTGTGGGTTTTTTCCTTTCACTTGGGCCTAAATGATGAGAAAAGCCCACACACCTGTCCAGAGGAACACATCTTCCCAATTCCCCCGTGGTGCTGCCTCAGCTTTGCTGACTCCTGACCACGTGGTCGCGGGTTCTAGCTTTTGTAATTTTATTTCGAGCTTAAAAGAGGAGAGACAACAAAACGCCTGTCAAAAGAAGCAATCCTACCGAATATCGCCGTGGCTCGAACCTGGAATCATTTTGTACAATGGCATCGTAACTGACCACAAGAGCGAATGCCTTGCAGGCCTAGGACAAGGACAGCACATGGCCATGGTTTCACTACTTTGCATTCAGTTCCTCGTATAGTCCGGTGGCTAGAGTCGCTGCCTTGCAATGCAAGGGTCGTGGGTTCAATTCCCGTGCGGGATGTCGAGGCACTGAAAGGATACCAGGACGGATGTGGATGTCGCTGAGGAAACAAGACCAAGAGGAAAAGTAAGATGGAGCGTTTGGAGCAGCAACCAGGTGAGTGGAAATGTGGGCATGCCCACCCTGAACATGCCACAGAAGGAAAGTGATGAGGTTAGAGCAGCTACCAGGTGAGAGGAAATGTGAAGCAGTGTGGGCAGCTTCTGGTCTGGGCATGCCCCAGAAGGTAGGAAAGAGCGCTTGGTGCAGCTCCCTAGAATAGAGGAGACCTGCCGAGCGTGGGCAGTGGAGCAGAAGTTAGGAAGAGGAGTTGGGCAGCAGACTAGCCGGAGGTAACTGAGACAATGGTTCCGGTGGTGGCTGATGATAAAAATAGATATAAAAATATTTTTAGGAATTGCAGCAACAGGCTCTCCTCCGTCACACTCGTGATTCTTTCACCACTTTAGTTCCGGCTCCTTCCCCAATCTCCCCAGGTCCTCTGCTGCCACCAACTTCCGCTGCCTCACACTCCGTCACCAGCCTTTCCGCCTCCATTACCGCTCACACGTCAGCTCAGTCACCGATCTCCACAGGTCCTCCACTGCCCATCTCTTCCGGTCCTCCGCCAACTCAGTCTCCGATCTTCCCAGTTCCTCCGCCGGCAAACTCCTTAGGTCCTTTGACTCAGTCACCGAACTCCACAGATCATCCAGCTTTTGCCTCAGTGCCATCGAACCCATGACCTCAGCGTTCCAAGGTGGCAACGCTGACCACTGGGCTATCTCAGCGTTTGGTGACATGTTCTATTTCTTAGGCTTCAGCCCTGTTATGGGCCTAAATGGTGAGAAAACCGAAAACGCCTGGCTTTTCCGACGTGGAGCTGGTTGGGCCCTTCCGCCTCTCGACCGTTTTCATGTTTTTTTTTCTGGTTTGGCCGTGCCGCCTCTCTACCGTTTTGGTGTTTATTTTTCTTCTTTTGCTTGGGCCTAAATGATGAGAAAACCACACACCTGTGCGGAGGAGCACCACTTCCCAATTCCCCCGTGATGCTGCCTCAACCCAAAAAAATCCTTGGTTTTCCGCACCTCACACACCTCTCCGGAGGAAGATGTCTTCCCAGCTCCCCCGTGGCGCTGCCTGGTTCCTGCAGCCTCTCAATCACGTGGTCATGAGTTCTAGCCTTGGTTGCTTTGGAAGTTTGTTATTTTTTACTTAATTTTTTGGTCACTTGGGCCTAAATGATTAAAAAAAAAAAAAAGCCTTGGAGCTGGTTCAGCTGTGCCGCCTCTTGACCGTTTTTGTGGGTTTTTTCCTTTCACTTGGGCCTAAATGATGAGAAAAGCCCACACACCTGTCCAGAGGAACACATCTTCCCAATTCCCCCGTGGTGCTGCCTCAGCTTTGCTGACTCCTGACCACGTGGTCGCGGGTTCTAGCTTTTGTAATTTTATTTCGAGCTTAAAAGAGGAGAGACAACAAAACGCCTGTCAAAAGAAGCAATCCTACCGAATATCGCCGTGGCTCGAACCTGGAATCATTTTGTACAATGGCATCGTAACTGACCACAAGAGCGAATGCCTTGCAGGCCTAGGACAAGGACAGCACATGGCCATGGTTTCACTACTTTGCATTCAGTTCCTCGTATAGTCCGGTGGCTAGAGTCGCTGCCTTGCAATGCAAGGGTCGTGGGTTCAATTCCCGTGCGGGATGTCGAGGCACTGAAAGGATACCAGGACGGATGTGGATGTCGCTGAGGAAACAAGACCAAGAGGAAAAGTAAGATGGAGCGTTTGGAGCAGCAACCAGGTGAGTGGAAATGTGGGCATGCCCACCCTGAACATGCCACAGAAGGAAAGTGATGAGGTTAGAGCAGCTACCAGGTGAGAGGAAATGTGAAGCAGTGTGGGCAGCTTCCGGTCTGGGCATGCCCCAGAAGGTAGGAAAGAGCGCTTGGTGCAGCTCCCTAGAATAGAGGAGACCTGCCGAGCGTGGGCAGTGGAGCAGAAGTTAGGAAGAGGAGTTGGGCAGCAGACTAGCCGGAGGTAACTGAGACAATGGTTCCGGTGGTGGCTGATGATAACAATAGATATAAAAATATTTTTAGGAATTGCAGCAACAGGCTCTCCTCCGTCACACTCGTGATTCTTTCACCACTTTAGTTCCGGCTCCTTCCCCAATCTCCCCAGGTCCTCTGCTGCCACCAACTTCCGCTGCCTCACACTCCGTCACCAGCCTTTCCGCCTCCATTACCGCTCACACGTCAGCTCAGTCACCGATCTCCACAGGTCCTCCACTGCCCATCTCTTCCGGTCCTCCGCCAACTCAGTCTCCGATCTTCCCAGTTCCTCCGCCGGCAAACTCCTTAGGTCCTTTGACTCAGTCACCGAACTCCACAGATCATCCAGCTTTTGCCTCAGTGCCATCGAACCCATGACCTCAGCGTTCCAAGGTGGCAACGCTGACCACTGGGCTATCTCAGCGTTTGGTGACATGTTCTATTTCTTAGGCTTCAGCCCTGTTATGGGCCTAAATGGTGAGAAAACCGAAAACGCCTGGCTTTTCCGACGTGGAGCTGGTTGGGCCCTTCCGCCTCTCGACCGTTTTCATGTTTTTTTTTCTGGTTTGGCCGTGCCGCCTCTCTACCGTTTTGGTGTTTATTTTTCTTCTTTTGCTTGGGCCTAAATGATGAGAAAACCACACACCTGTGCGGAGGAGCACCACTTCCCAATTCCCCCGTGATGCTGCCTCAACCCAAAAAAATCCTTGGTTTTCCGCACCTCACACACCTCTCCGGAGGAAGATGTCTTCCCAGCTCCCCCGTGGCGCTGCCTGGTTCCTGCAGCCTCTCAATCACGTGGTCATGAGTTCTAGCCTTGGTTGCTTTGGAAGTTTGTTATTTTTTACTTAATTTTTTGGTCACTTGGGCCTAAATGATTAAAAAAAAAAAAAAGCCTTGGAGCTGGTTCAGCTGTGCCGCCTCTTGACCGTTTTTGTGGGTTTTTTCCTTTCACTTGGGCCTAAATGATGAGAAAAGCCCACACACCTGTCCAGAGGAACACATCTTCCCAATTCCCCCGTGGTGCTGCCTCAGCTTTGCTGACTCCTGACCACGTGGTCGCGGGTTCTAGCTTTTGTAATTTTATTTCGAGCTTAAAAGAGGAGAGACAACAAAACGCCTGTCAAAAGAAGCAATCCTACCGAATATCGCCGTGGCTCGAACCTGGAATCATTTTGTACAATGGCATCGTAACTGACCACAAGAGCGAATGCCTTGCAGGCCTAGGACAAGGACAGCACATGGCCATGGTTTCACTACTTTGCATTCAGTTCCTCGTATAGTCCGGTGGCTAGAGTCGCTGCCTTGCAATGCAAGGGTCGTGGGTTCAATTCCCGTGCGGGATGTCGAGGCACTGAAAGGATACCAGGACGGATGTGGATGTCGCTGAGGAAACAAGACCAAGAGCAGCAACCAGGTGAGTGGAAATGTGGGCATGCCCACCCTGAACATGCCACAGAAGGTAAGAAGGAAAGTGATGAGGTTAGAGCAGCTACCAGGTGAGAGGAAATGTGAAGCAGTGTGGGTAGCTTCTGGTCTGGGCATGCCCCAGAAGGTAGGAAAGAGCGCTTGGTGCAGCTCCCTAGAATAGAGGAGACCTGCCGAGCGTGGGCAGTGGAGCAGAAGTTAGGAAGAGGAGTTGGGCAGCAGACTAGCCGGAGGTAACTGAGACAATGGTTCCGGTGGTGGCTGATGATAACAATAGATATAAAAATATTTTTAGGAATTGCAGCAACAGGCTCTCCTCCGTCACACTCGTGATTCTTTCACCACTTTAGTTCCGGCTCCTTCCCCAATCTCCCCAGGTCCTCTGCTGCCACCAACTTCCGCTGCCTCACACTCCGTCACCAGCCTTTCCGCCTCCATTACCGCTCACACGTCAGCTCAGTCACCGATCTCCACAGGTCCTCCACTGCCCATCTCTTCCGGTCCTCCGCCAACTCAGTCTCCGATCTTCCCAGTTCCTCCGCCGGCAAACTCCTTAGGTCCTTTGACTCAGTCACCGAACTCCACAGATCATCCAGCTTTTGCCTCAGTGCCATCAGGGGAATCGAACCCATGACCTCAGCGTTCCAAGGTGGCAACGCTGACCACTGGGCTATCTCAGCGTTTGGTGACATGTTCTATTTCTTAGGCTTCAGCCCTGTTATGGGCCTAAATGGTGAGAAAACCGAAAACGCCTGGCTTTTCCGACGTGGAGCTGGTTGGGCCCTTCCGCCTCTCGACCGTTTTCATGTTTTTTTTTCTGGTTTGGCCGTGCCGCCTCTCTACCGTTTTGGTGTTTATTTTTCTTCTTTTGCTTGGGCCTAAATGATGAGAAAACCACACACCTGTGCGGAGGAGCACCACTTCCCAATTCCCCCGTGATGCTGCCTCAACCCAAAAAAATCCTTGGTTTTCCGCACCTCACACACCTCTCCGGAGGAAGATGTCTTCCCAGCTCCCCCGTGGCGCTGCCTGGTTCCTGCAGCCTCTCAATCACGTGGTCATGAGTTCTAGCCTTGGTTGCTTTGGAAGTTTGTTATTTTTTACTTAATTTTTTGGTCACTTGGGCCTAAATGATTAAAAAAAAAAAAAAGCCTTGGAGCTGGTTCAGCTGTGCCGCCTCTTGACCGTTTTTGTGGGTTTTTTCCTTTCACTTGGGCCTAAATGATGAGAAAAGCCCACACACCTGTCCAGAGGAACACATCTTCCCAATTCCCCCGTGGTGCTGCCTCAGCTTTGCTGACTCCTGACCACGTGGTCGCGGGTTCTAGCTTTTGTAATTTTATTTCGAGCTTAAAAGAGGAGAGACAACAAAACGCCTGTCAAAAGAAGCAATCCTACCGAATATCGCCGTGGCTCGAACCTGGAATCATTTTGTACAATGGCATCGTAACTGACCACAAGAGCGAATGCCTTGCAGGCCTAGGACAAGGACAGCACATGGCCATGGTTTTCACTACTTTGCATTCAGTTCCTCGTATAGTCCGGTGGCTAGAGTCGCTGCCTTGCAATGCAAGGGTCGTGGGTTCAATTCCCGTGCGGGATGTCGAGGCACTGAAAGGATACCAGGACGGATGTGGATGTCGCTGAGGAAACAAGACCAAGAGGAAAAGTAAGATGGAGCGTTTGGAGCAGCAACCAGGTGAGTGGAAATGTGGGCATGCCCACCCTGAACATGCCACAGAAGGAAAGTGATGAGGTTAGAGCAGCTACCAGGTGAGAGGAAATGTGAAGCAGTGTGGGCAGCTTCTGGTCTGGGCATGCCCCAGAAGGTAGGAAAGAGCGCTTGGTGCAGCTCCCTAGAATAGAGGAGACCTGCCGAGCGTGGGCAGTGGAGCAGAAGTTAGGAAGAGGAGTTGGGCAGCAGACTAGCCGGAGGTAACTGAGACAATGGTTCCGGTGGTGGCTGATGATAAAAATAGATATAAAAATATTTTTAGGAATTGCAGCAACAGGCTCTCCTCCGTCACACTCGTGATTCTTTCACCACTTTAGTTCCGGCTCCTTCCCCAATCTCCCCAGGTCCTCTGCTGCCACCAACTTCCGCTGCCTCACACTCCGTCACCAGCCTTTCCGCCTCCATTACCGCTCACACGTCAGCTCAGTCACCGATCTCCACAGGTCCTCCACTGCCCATCTCTTCCGGTCCTCCGCCAACTCAGTCTCCGATCTTCCCAGTTCCTCCGCCGGCAAACTCCTTAGGTCCTTTGACTCAGTCACCGAACTCCACAGATCATCCAGCTTTTGCCTCAGTGCCATCGAACCCATGACCTCAGCGTTCCAAGGTGGCAACGCTGACCACTGGGGCTATCTCAGCGTTTGGTGACATGTTCTATTTCTTAGGCTTCAGCCCTGTTATGGGCCTAAATGGTGAGAAAACCGAAAACGCCTGGCTTTTCCGACGTGGAGCTGGTTGGGCCCTTCCGCCTCTCGACCGTTTTCATGTTTTTTTTTCTGGTTTGGCCGTGCCGCCTCTCTACCGTTTTGGTGTTTATTTTTCTTCTTTTGCTTGGGCCTAAATGATGAGAAAACCACACACCTGTGCGGAGGAGCACCACTTCCCAATTCCCCGTGATGCTGCCTCAACCCAAAAAAAATCCTTGGTTTTCCGCACCTCACACACCTCTCCGAGGAAGATGTCTTCCCAGCTCCCCCGTGGCGCTGCCTGGTTCCTGCAGCCTCTCAATCACGTGGTCATGAGTTTCTAGCCTTGGTTGCTTTGGAAGTTTGTTATTTTTTACTTAATTTTTTGGTCACTTGGGCCTAAATGATTAAAAAAAAAAAAAAAGCCTTGGAGCTGGTTCAGCTGTGCCGCCTCTTGACCGTTTTTGTGGGTTTTTTCCTTTCACTTGGGCCTAAATGATGAGAAAAGCCCACACACCTGTCCAGAGGAACACATCTTCCCAATTCCCCCGTGGTGCTGCCTCAGCTTTGCTGACTCCTGACCACGTGGTCGCGGGTTCTAGCTTTTGTAATTTTTATTTCGAGCTTAAAAGAGGAGAGACAACAAAACGCCTGTCAAAAGAAGCAATCCTACCGAATATCGCCGTGGCTCGAACCTGGAATCATTTTGGTACAATGGCATCGTAACTGACCACAAGAGCGAATGCCTTGCAGGGCCTAGGACAAGGACAGCACATGGCCATGGTTTCACTACTTTGCATTCAGTTCCTCGTATAGTCCGGTGGCTAGAGTCGCTGCCTTGCAATGCGAAGGGTCGTGGTTTCAATTCCCGTGCGGGATGTCGAGGCACTGAAAGGATACCAGACGGATGTGGATGTCGCTGAGGAAAAGTAAGATGGAGCGTTTGGAGCAGCAACCAGGTGAGTGGAAATGTGGGCATGCCCACCTGAACATGCCACAGAAGGAAAGTGATGAGGTTAGAGCAGCTACCAGGTGGAGAGGAAATGTGAAGCAGTGTGGGCAGCTTCCAGTCCTGGGCATGCCCCATGAAGGTAGGAAAGAGCGCTTGGTGCAGCTCCCTAGAATAGAGGAGGACCTGGCCGAGCGTGGGGCAGTGGAGCAGAAGTTAGGAAGAGGAGTTGGCAGCAGACTAGCCGGAGGTAACTGAGGACAATGGTTCCGGTGGTGGCTGATGATAACAATAGATATAAAAATATTTTTAGGAATTGCAGCAACAGGCTCTCCTCCGTCACACTCGTGATTCTTTCACCACTTTAGTTTCCGGCTCCTTCCCCAATCTCCCCAGGTCCTCTGCTGCCACCAACTTCCGCTGCCTCACACTCCGTCACCAGCCTTTCCGCCTCCATTTACCGCTCACACACGTCAGCTCAGTCACCGATCTCCACAGGTCCTCCACTGCCCATCTCTTCCGGTCCCTCCGCCAACTCAGTCTCCGATCTTCCCAGTTCCTCCGCCGGCAAACTCCTTAGGTCCTTTGACTCAGTCACCGAACTCCACAGATCATCCAGCTTTGCCTCAGTGCCATCGAACCCATGACCTCAGCGTTCCAAGGTGGCAACGCTGACCACTGGGCTATCTCAGCGTTTGGTGACATGTTTCTATTTCTTAGGCTTCAGCCCTGTTATGGGCCTAAATGGTGAGAAAACCGAAAACGCCTGGCTTTTCCGACGTGGAGCTGGTTGGGCCCTTCCGCCTCTCGACCGTTTTCATGTTTTTTTTTCTGGTTGGCCGTGCCGCCTCTCTACCGTTTTGGTGTTTATTTTTCTTCTTTTGCTTGGGCTAAATGATGAGAAAACCACACACCTGTGCGGAGGAGCACCACTTCCCAATTCCCCCGTGATGCTGCCTCAACCCAAAAAAATCCTTGGTTTTCCGCACCTCACACACCTCTCCGGAGGAAGATGTCTTCCCAGCTCCCCCGTGGCGCTGCCTGGTTCCTGCAGCCTCTCAATCACGTGGTCATGAGTTCTAGCCTTGGTTGCTTTGGAAGTTTGTTATTTTTTACTTAATTTTTTGGTCACTTGGCCTAAATGATTAAAAAAAAAAAAAAGCCTTGGAGCTGGTTCAGCTGTGCCGCCTCTTGACCGTTTTTGTGGGTTTTTTCCTTTCACTTGGGCCTAAATGATGAGAAAAGCCCACACACCTGTCCAGAGGAACACATCTTCCCAATTCCCCCGTGGTGCTGCCTCAGCTTTGCTGACCTCCTGACCACAGTGGTCGCGGGTTCTAGCTTTTGTAATTTTATTTCGAGCTTAAAGAGGAGAGACAACAAAACGCCTGTCAAAAGAAGCAATCCTACCGAATATCGCCGTGGCTCGAACCTGGAATCATTTTGTACAATGCATCGTAACTGACCACAAGAGCGAATGCCTTGCAGGCCTAGGACAAGGACAGCACATGGCCATGGTTTCACTACTTTGCATTCAGTTCCCTCGTATAGTCCGGTGGCTAGAGTCGCTGCCTTGCAATGCAAGGGTCGTGGGTTCAATTCCCGTGCGGGATGTCGAGGCACTGAAAGGATACCAGGACGGATGTGGATGTCGCTGAGGAAACAAGACCAAGAGGAAAAGTAAGATGGAGCGTTTGGAGCAGCAACCAGGTGAGTGGAAATGTGGGCATGCCCACCCTGAACATGCCACAGAAGGTAAGAAGGAAAGTGATGAGGTTAGAGCAGCTACCAGGTGAGAGGAAATGTGAAGCAGTGTGGGCAGCTTCTGGTCTGGCATGCCCAGAAGGTAGGAAAGAGCGCTTGGTGCAGCTCACCCTAGAATAGAGGAGACCTGCCGAGCGTGGGCAGTGGAGCAGAAGTTAGGAAGAGGAGTTGGGCAGCAGACTAGCCGGAGGTAACTGAGACAATGTTCCGTGGTGGCTGATGATAACAATAGATATAAAAATATTTTTAGGAATTGCAGCAACAGGGCTCTCCTCCGTCACACTCGTGATTCTTTCACCACTTTAGTTCCGGCTCCTTCCCCAATCTCCCCAGGTCCTCTGCTGCCACCAACTTCCGCTGCCTCACACTCCGTCACCAGCCTTTCCGCCTCCATTACCGCTCACACGTCAGCTCAGTCACCGATCTCCACAGTCCTCCACTGCCCATCTCTTCCGGTCCTCCGCCAACTCAGTCTCCGATCTTCCCAGTTCCTCCGCACGGCAAACTCCTTAGGTCCTTTGACTCAGTCACCGAACTCCACAGATCATCCAGCTTTTGCCTCAGTGCCATCGAACCCATGACCTCAGCGTTCCAAGGTGGCAACGCTGACCACTGGGCTATCTCAGCGTTTGGTGACATGTTCTATTTCTTAGGCTTCAGCCCTGTTATGGGCCTAAATGGTGAGAAAACCGAAAACGCCTGGCTTTTCCGACGTGGAGCTGGTTGGGCCCTTCCGCCTCTCGACCGTTTTCATGTTTTTTTTTCTGGTTTGGCCGTGCCGCCTCTCTACCGTTTTGGTGTTTATTTTTCTTCTTTTGCTTGGGCCTAAATGATGAGAAAACCACACACCTGTGCGGAGGAGCACCAACTTCCCAATTCCCCGTGATGCTGCCTCAAACCCAAAAAAATCCTTGGTTTTCCGCACCTCACACACCTCTCCGGAGGAAGATGTCTTCCCAGCTCCCCCGTGGCGCTGCCTGGTTCCTGCAGCCTCTCAATCACGTGGTCATGAGTTCTAGCCTTGGTTGCTTTGGAAGTTTGTTATTTTTTACTTAATTTTTTGGTCACTTGGGCCTAAATGATTAAAAAAAAAAAAAAGCTTGGAGCTGGTTCAGCTGTGCCGCCTCTTGACCGTTTTTGTGGGTTTTTTCCTTTCACTTGGGCCTAAATGATGAGAAAAGCCCACACAACCTGTCCAGAGGAACACATCTTCCCAATTCCCCCGTGGTGCTGCCTCAGCTTTGCTGACTCCTGACCACGTGTCGCGGGTTCTAGCTTTTGTAATTTTATTTCGAGCTTAAAAGAGGAGAGACAACAAAACGCCTGTCAAAAGAAGCAATCCTACCGAATATCGCCGTGGCTCGAACCTGGAATCATTTTGTACAATGGCATCGTAACTGACCACAAGAGCGAATGCCTTGCAGGCCTAGGACAAGGACAGCACATGGCCATGGTTTCACTACTTTGCATTCAGTTCCTCGTATAGTCCGGTGGCTAGAGTCGCTGCCTTGCAATGCAAGGGTCGTGGGTTCAATTCCCGTGCGGGATGTCGAGGCACTGAAAGGATACCAGGACGGATGTGGATGTCGCTGAGGAAACAAGACCAAGAGCAGCAACCAGGTGAGTGGAAATGTGGGCATGCCCACCCTGAACATGCCACAGAAGGTAAGAAGGAAAGTGATGAGGTTAGAGCAGCTACCAGGTGAGAGGAAATGTGAAGCAGTGTGGGTAGCTTCTGGTCTGGGCATGCCCCAGAAGGTAGGAAAGAGCGCTTGGTGCAGCTCCCTAGAATAGAGGAGACCCTGCCGAGCGTGGGCAGTGGAGCAGAAGTTAGGAAGAGGAGTTGGGCAGCAGACTAGCCGGAGGTAACTGAGACAATGGTCCGGTGGTGGCTGATGATAAAAATAGATATAAAAATATTTTTAGGAATTGCAGCAACAGGCTCTCCTCCGTCACACTCGTGATTCTTTCACCACTTTAGTTCCGGCTCCTTCCCCAATCTCCCCAGGTCCTCTGCTGCCACCAACTTCCGCTGCCTCACACTCCGTCACCAGCCTTTCCGCCTCCATTACCGCTCACACGTCAGCTCAGTCACCGATCTCCACAGGTCCTCCACTGCCCATCTCTTCCGGTCCTCCGCCAACTCAGTCTCCGATCTTCCCAGTTCCTCCGCCGGCAAACTCCTTAGGTCCTTTGACTCAGTCACCGAACTCCACAGATCATCCAGCTTTTGCCTCAGTGCCATCAGGGGAATCGAACCCATGACCTCAGCGTTCCAAGGTGGCAACGCTGACCACTGGGCTATCTCAGCGTTTGGTGACATGTTCTATTTCTTAGGCTTCAGCCCTGTTATGGGCCTAAATGGTGAGAAAACCGAAAACGCCTGGCTTTTCCGACGTGGAGCTGGTTGGGCCCTTCCGCCTCTCGACCGTTTTCATGTTTTTTTTTCTGGTTTGGCCGTGCCGCCTCTCTACCGTTTTGGTGTTTATTTTTCTTCTTTTGCTTGGGCCTAAATGATGAGAAAACCACACACCTGTGCGGAGGAGCACCACTTCCCAATTCCCCCGTGATGCTGCTCAACCCAAAAAAATCCTTGGTTTTCCGCACCTCACACACCTCTCCGGAGGAAGATGTCTTCCCAGCTCCCCCGTGGCGCTGCCTGGTTCCTGCAGCCTCTCAATCACGTGTCATGAGTTCTAGCCTTGGTTGCTTTGGAAGTTTGTTATTTTTACTTAATTTTTTGGTCACTTGGGCCTAAATGATTAAAAAAAAAAAAAAGCCTTGGAGCTGGTTCAGCTGTGCCGCCTCTTGACCGTTTTTGTGGGTTTTTTCCTTTCACTTGGGCCTAAATGATGAGAAAAGCCACACACCTGTCCAGAGGAACACATCTTCCCAATTCCCCCGTGTGCTGCCTCCAGCTTTGCTGACTCCTGACCACGTGGTCGCGGGTTCTAGCTTTTGTAATTTTATTTCGAGCTTAAAAGAGGAGAGACAACAAAACGCCTGTCAAAAGAAGCAATCCTACCGAATATCGCCGTGGCTCGAACCTGGAATCATTTTGTACAATGGCATCGTAACTGACCACAAGAGCGAATGCCTTGCAGGCCTAGGACAAGGACAGCACATGGCCATGGTTTCACTACTTTGCATTCAGTTCCTCGTATAGTCCGGTGGCTAGAGTCGCTGCCTTTGCAATGCAAGGGTCGTGGGTTCAATTCCCGTGCGGGATGTCGAGGCACTGAAAGGATACCAGGACGGATGTGGATGTCGCTGAGGAAACAAGACCAAGAGGAAAAAGTAAGATGGAGCGTTTGGAGCAGCAACCCAGGGTGAGTGGAAATGTGGGCATGCCCACCCTGAACATGCCACAGA